>NC_089883.1:16797500-17111666 GCF_040182565.1 Anser cygnoides | reverse complement strand
TATGAAGGTACAGATTTTAAACATAATGAACAATTTTATCCTTTTTGATACCTTTTAATTTACATTGTAAATATGCTAGATGAATTTTCAGTAACTCATTACTTAATGACCACAGGGATAGTTTCTGTGACTTACTCACATTCAGCTTAGCTATGTTTGCTTTCTGTGATTTTCAATTTATACGATTAATCAAAATTATGAATTTACAAATCAGGTAAATATTACTATATTGTAATTAAGCCCTCTTGACTTTGCTTTTCTACCATTTTGAATATTTGAGTGTTTTTTCTTCAAAAGGTGTATAGGAAAATCCTGTAACCGCTTTCGTAGGTTCATTACCAGCTTACTGTCCTGCCAGGGACCACTAATGTCACAGTCGGAGGGATTGTGTCAAGTAGGTCACAGACATACCACATCCGCTGTTGCTTTCACAACCTCCCATCAAAGGCAGCTGAGACATAGCCAGTGACACTACAGTAATGGTGCATACTGGTTTATATGCTGAACTACATGTTCTTGTTTCTTTTCTCCATCTATTTTTTTTTAATCATTCCACATTTCCAGACTAATCTTGTTGTACTTGTAATGACATGAAAACTTAAGAACGTTTGACAATTCCATCACTGTGCAGCTTTGACAACTGGAATTAAGTGCCTAAATTAGCTTTTCGCAATTGGATGCAGGCTCAGTTTAAATGTAATGTGCATGTATTGCTAAGTCAGTTTTAATGCAATGAAGAAATGAAGTTTTAAGCAGGAAAAACAGCTAGAAAAATTGATGAGACAAACTATATTTTATCTGAGACCACCTGTAACTTTACAAACTTATCTGCCTGTGTAAAACAAGACAATATTAAATATACTATGCAGACTTCACAAATATAGCTTAGTGCTGAATCCTGTTAGAAAGGTTTTTAAGACAATGCTTTTACCACAGAGGAATATCTCTATGTGTGACTGAAAAATCATTCAATTTGAAATAATCTACTCACAGAAAAGAAGAAACAAACAGAATTTCTTGGTATATAGTCAAGTATGGCTATAAAAAAGTAGGAATATTTCCATAGGGAAGCCTGCTGAAATTTTCTTAGTAAGCACCACTTGCTTTTCTTCTGTCATACTGCTGTATTTTCTCCCATTCTCCAAATCTTGCGCTAATTAACCTCCTACCTGCCTTTTCTCAATGCCAATTCTCACTGTCTCACACCATGTTCAGTGGTTGAATCCCCTTCCTTCTGTCTTATGCTGGCTGAAATCCATCTCTCTGCATGCTAAATATGTTAATTAATTTTCTCATACATGGGACTGATAATCTTTATCTAAGCACACATTTTGGTCATGTAGCTTCTTGCAGAATACATGTACTTTCATGTATGTTCTTTAATAACACAGGGGAATTAACTTAAGAGGCCATAGCTCCAAATATATACCTCTCCATCTTCTTTAGAAACTGAAAGCATCAGTCAACCAGAAATGCATCATGAAGCAGTCCACATTCAGTTGCATCTCTGCTTTCCCTGTCCATTTTGAATGCCTTCAGAATTTTCTCTCAGAAAAAGCAGGAATGTAAAGGAGATTAGATTAGACCTTAAGCCAAAGTTTTACTACCCAGAACTGTTGGCAATGTTTGTGTATTCTTGAGATGCAAATACCTCATCTCCATTTGTACTTTCTCAAATTTCTGCCCTGACAACTTCCTCTGGCATTGAGTTCCGTAGTTTAACAATATTTTAAAAACACATTTTTTTTTAAATGATTTTTTGCAAGTTTAGATATTAGTTTATCGCCTTCTGGTAATCTGAGACAAAAGATTTTTGTCTTTGTACTTTTGTACCCATCATGAGAACACACCAGTTTGTCCTGTTGTGGTCTTTTTTCTCTCTCCATAAAAGAAATTTTTCTATGCAAACTTGTGTCTTTCCTCTACAGCACCTCTGGTTCTGCAGTTCCCTTTTTTAGAAGGAATGACACACAAACATAGAATGCAGGTGAAGACACATTACTGATTCCTTGAGGAAATTATCATATTTTCAGTGTTCTTTCCATCCAGCTCCCTATACATCTTAACTTTGTGTTACCTTTATTTTATTTTTTTTTGGCACAACAATCAGATGTTTTTACTGAAATTTCTACAGTTAAATCGATGGCCTCGAAGTGCGTTTGGAATTCTCCTTCTGAATATATATGTGTGTGTGTGTATGTTTTCATTATTTGGCATTTTTGGCATTAAGTTTTATTTGTCTTTATGTTACCCATTCAGCTTGATTGTTTGGGATTTCTGAATCTCTTCATGGTATTTTTGGTCATGACTTGTGTTAATCATTTTATGTCAACTCCAGATATTTTTCATTTACTATTCACTATTCTTCTTAGGTCATCAATTAAAATATTTTTTTTTTTTAAAAAAAGAGATTTAGTCAGAAATGGTGTGGTGAAAATCATCCATTTATTTTTATTTTTCACTTTGTAGCCAGGTTTTACCGAACACGATAATTTTATATTGGGCCAAAAGGTTGCATCACGTGTAAACAGTGAGTATTTACCAAGAGATTTAAAACATTGACATAGTGCCTCAGTGCAAGAAGGTACTTCTGTGAAAAACACAGGTTTCACAACAAGTTTTGAATTATCTTGAAGCATTTCATGTTTTAAAGGATTCCACTGCGTATTTGTTCAATATGCTAAGGAAAGATATATTGCAATATTTTTTATTCATTAGCACCCAGCAAGCCTGCAGCCCTACAAATGCACTTTGCAAACATCCAGAACCAAAGTGAGCTGTCTCACTGATTTTCTTTTAGTTGCTCTACCACCTGCTTCCTTGCCTCAAAAGAAAGGAAACTGCAAGTAATAATATAAATGCACAGTGAAGTAAAAGAAAGCATTAACTGAATGGAAATCCTTTAGTTCAATTTTGTCAATGCCTACTTCTAATCTTACTTTGCTGCTTTTGTCTTTTTATTGCCATGTAGTGTTCAGACCTCATTAGTGCTATCTTTCTTTGCTTTTACTAGCTTTTCTTTAAATCCATTGATACTCTAAATGGGATTAGTCTTTCTTTCTGATGTCCAAGAATGAGAAGGGAATCCTTAGAAGTAGATTTTTATGATCTGAAAATCAGGATATTGCTCCCACTAATAAAAAATCTATTTTTTTAAAAATCATACCTCTCTCATGTGGGAATTGAGGTGTCTTTGTTCGGAAGATCTGGCACATGAGTTATTAAGCAGAGAAGCTTTTATACATCCTCCCTTTTTCCTCATTTTCCTTTGGAGTTTGCTTTTGTGGAGGGGTGTTGTCAGGCATTTGCAAAAGGGAATGCAGATGGGTAACTAGGGGTAAGTGTAGATTTTCACAGATTTCTTTGGGTACATCCCATCTGCAGGCACAACTCAGGACTTGTTAAGGTGCAGAGCACTGCCATTTGCTCAGTGGTTTTGGCAGGAAGAATGTGGTATGTCCACAGCAAAGGTTCTCAATTAGTCCATAGGTTTACTGGTGCTTTCACAAGTACATTTAGCTTGAAACTTTTATTTATTCCCCATATATCTGTGATGCAATCATAAAAGTAATCAGAAGATGTTAAATTGTTGTTTTAAATGGTTGGGTTAAAGGAAATCCTTGAAACAGCTTACATTTTTTAAGGTACACGTTTTAATTGTGCCCATTGGCTTTGCTTACAGCATCTTTTTGCAACATGACAAGCAGCAGACAATTGGAAAGACCGGGAAAGACAAGTCAATTTAGAAGCACAAAGCTGCTGACTTGCAGTTGCTCTTACCAGCAGGGAAGGGTTTATCTCATTACTATTCCCTTGAGGTCTAAGCCCAGCCCACATGCATACCAGAATATTAAAATATGTAGAGAAACTGTTTCAAAACCCTTCTGAATCAATTTTTCTCTCATCCTAGCTGGCTTCATTTCTGTTTCTTGGCATCTATTGGGTTCCCATTTAAACCTGTAATTCTTTCATCTGTGCTTGTTTAGGGAAAACCACAAAATCTGCTGACACAAAAGCATTTTGTTAGTCATATGAGTAAATCTTCTTTAATTGTCAAGTTATATTCCAGGTACATCATTCTTAGTGTCACTTCAAGGCTTAAATTCACACTGTATGCTGGAACGCATCAGCATGTTGTATAGCATGGGTCATGACAAAACCTGCACACTGTCTTTGGAAAGATAATTTACAGTGTGTCTCTTATTCTGAAGTGTAAATCTTAGACTGTGTAAAACAAAACAGTCTAAAACTGTAAATGAAAGAAAACCAGAGACCTAGAACTAGGGGATAAGGGTAATTTCTGCAGCAAATCTCCTTTTCTCCTTTTGAGTTGTCTAGTTTCAGAAAACAAAACATTTTCATTCCTCACATTGATTTTCGTTTGATGTTTAGGAGGGTAAAAATCCCTGTGATGTTTTGTAGAGAAGACATAATTTATAACAGCATATTGTGATGGGAATATTATAGCTACTTAGTGAATCTTTCCACACTGATACATATAATGAAAAGTGGTAACAATATAGTTCAAACATTTGAGTTTGTTATTCATATTTGTACAATACTCCATGGACCCTGCAGAGGTCCCTTCCTGGTGCACTTAGAGAACTGAAAGGAGGAAGAGCTTTAAAAATAGTAGGATGGGAGCACAGCTGGGCTGGATGGTGACCAAGCATCTCAGAAGCCCTTGGTGACTCACTGTCCCAGCTGTCCCAGCACTCCGATTCCCAAGCAGCCACTCTCCAGGACAGCCACGTGGCTGACCCTGTGATAAATCAGAGCTGACTTGAGCTGCCTTCAGAGCTATATGTAGCTCAAGAGCCACACGTTGGTCCCTCTGGCGTAGATTGTTCAAGTTTGTTATGTCTTATGGCTGTTGGAGACGCTGTGTGGTGTGTTATCGCACTACATTATGCAGGTTTTACAAGGCAAGAACCATATCCCTGTGACAGTCCCTGTGAAGGAATTCATGAGTACGAAGTCTAGGTACTTCACATTTTTCAGAGTATCTTTTCATGTGTCACTTCCATTCTACAATGAAACTTGTTTTCTAAAGTTCAACTTCAGTTCTCAAGAGGCATTGAGCTTTTACTGACTGACACTGATTAACACAATGACTGACCTTCTGTCCAATTGGTTTCCAAACCAAATTTTTACTTGGAATTTAATTTTTTTTTTTTGCTTCTGCTATGTGTAAGATGTTATAGCAGTAGTGTTTTTATTTTTTATCATACCACACCCTTCTTTTTTCGCTATGACAGAATAATCAATGCAAAACTTTCCATGACTTTCTGGCTCCTTGTTCCTCCACTTAATGCTGTGATTACATTGCAGATGTACAGAAGACACAAGCACTGAGTACTTTTCTGACTGTGGATGTCATTTTTCTTACTGCCATCACAATTGCCTCATGTGCACTTTTTTCGTTGATGCTGATTCTTACTGACCTTAATCCCTCTTCTGAAGAGAAATGCCTGTCGAACCTTGTAATACTGTCAAAAAGCATGAAGTTCAGAGAGCCATAGCCTAGTGATGGAAAAGTCCTGTTAGGTCATCTAGTCTGTCCCTTGCCAGCACGAGATTCTCCACAGGGATACCCTCGAATGTTTTGCCTCCTCAAGAAAGGTCTGTTGTTCTTCAGCTGGAAACCCAAAGATGTTCCATTGTCCATATAGACGTCCTGTTGCAAGATTTCTCCTCTGTTTGCTTAAATTCAGACCTGGAGAGCACTCAGGTGATAACTGAATGTAGATCCAGTACATCTACATGTGCCTGTGGCTGCGTGTATCGTATGGCAGTGGTGTATCATGTCCAAAAGGCATGAACAAATACTGACAAAATAACAGCAGATATTACCAGTGTCTGAAGGGATACATGACTGAGCAGACTAGCGTCCTACTTCTGCACTTGTAGGCAATTCTTGCCAAGAAGCTGGGTATCAGTGACTATTTATTAGTATAATAGTATGGCAGCCGTCTTGTCAAGTATCTCAGTATTATCTTGGGTAAAATTTTGAGCTTAACAAAACTGTATATTTCTTTCAGGTTGCCTTGCCTGCAGAGTAGCATGTAAAGCTGTAGGTCTTGCAATAAAAAGTTGCTTGTGGTAATAGAAGATCTTAACTAAACAGATATGGAGCAGTTTTACTTGAAAGCTTTATTGCTGACAGCAGACTCGAATGAATTATATACATACGTCTCGGAGTTTATTTAAAATAAATGCAATATATACCTATAAAAGTGGAGAGAATCTCGGTTCTTTTACCTAGTCCTGGAGCGTAAGTCTTTTAGTCTGCTGCAGACCATGGTGAGTGGAGGGTTTGGAGCTTTTAATTTAGGAGAATTTTGTACATATAGTTTTAATGGTCTTATTTGAACTACTGAAGTGTTTCTCACGGAATAACCCCTGTACTTTAGGGCTGTAAGGAGCATGCTGTCAGACCTCAGTGGCCAATTTCTAAGCTGTAGAGCCAGTCATTACATGTTCAGTTTGTAAACTGTCTGTTCTAACTCTATACTAGCTCGTCTTGTTGCAAGCCGTAAGGACAGTGGCTGCCTTGGATTATTAAGCATGTAATTACTCATTCATATAACTGTTTTTTCCAATGTAGGCAAAAAGCCTTATAGGGATATCTACAGTACATTTTTTTTTCTGTGGTGGTTTGGTTTAGGTACTTAGCACAATATAGGAAAACTCGTGCTTCAAAAGCTTAGAATTTATGATAGGATATATAAAGTGCCTTTTTTTTTCAATATTATTGTGTTATTAGATGTTCTAAAAGTGAAAATAAAAAGTTCATGAATGTAAGACATTGTTTAATTATGCTGAAGAGAATAACAATTATACCAGAGGGAAAAACAAACAGCTTTTAAACATTTTTTTTTTCCTCAAGTCATCTGAGAAGACCATGTCTACCTTGCTTTGTATCATCAAACTCATGTTTTGGTGAGAACTACCTCTTGTTACGTCTTTCAGGACTGAATTCTCTGACTTGCCGTGCACTTTTCAACATAGCTCATAAACAGTTTCTAAACCAGCGATTCATACTAAAGATAATTATTTAACTCATTGTAAGGAAACACTGAACATTAGAGACAACTATTGAAAATATATCTGTTCATATATTTATAATGAAATCTATGGTTGCAGTTCTCTTATGAGTTATTGCATTTATTGAGCTAAGTGGTGTGTCAATTCTCTGATTGTCTATATTACAGGTTCTACCCCCAAAATCCCTAACAAAACCAGTATTTGAAACTGAAATATAAAACTCCATAGGGGGAGAAGTATCATCTCATGTAGAGCTAAGAGCAGTAATGGGAGTAAGAGATGGTCTTGCAAATATAAACTGCTATCTCATAAGAAGTAACAAAATCTGCATAGAATTTTCTTAAAATGATAACTATATCCTTATCAGAATAAGAAAAAGAAAGGTTAGATTAAGGAATATGCCTCAGTTTTGGTAGTTGTCATTGTTATAGAAAAATTTTCTTTCTTCTTCCAGCTGTGATTTGAATTTGCTGTCCTCATGAATGTTGTAAAAATGGACAGGGTTTTGAAAACTCAAGTCCTTCATTTATTATGCACTCTTAAAACTTTGAGAGAAAAGTAGTTATTTGAAACAAAAATGTCATGTAATTTATGAAGTTAATGGAAGGTAAAACTTTTGACATTCCTTAAATTTTAATCCCTCTGTTATGCATGTGATTTCATGTGATCTCTCGCCCTCTGAGAAACTGCTTCATTATCTTGCATAACAGTTTGGCAGATCTCCATCTTTGCTGTGCTGAATAAAAGAGTAGTGTTTCTACCAGCTTAAGTTTGAGAATTTACAAGATGGAGAAGGAGCTCCAGGTTTAAAATCCAGTCCTTAAATAACCACTTTATTAGAAGCCAAAGTTTTTTACTGCAGTCATGTTGATATTAATAAGTACATTATAACTGTGATATTTTTGTAGGAGATGAACTTTTTGAAGAAATGTTTGCAAAATATTTAGAAGCTGTTTCCATTCCTAAAATAATGAGCTGGTGCTATTTTCCCTTTCCTTTAGAGTCTACACTTATAATATTGATTTAATTATCTTATGTAGTTTTCAATTGGTAGTTTTTTTCTGGTCAGGACACTTTCCTAACTTTACCACTGTAAATGGGATAACAAAGAGATACCTAGTGTCATGACAATTTTATGCTGTCGTAGAGTTATAGATTTCTTTTTACCCAAAGAAAGATAATGTTCATAGTTTATTATCTAACCTCTATTTCTACGTTTGTTTTTTTGTTTTCCTGCAGAGTTTAAATTTAGGACATGGCATTTCTGTGGGGAAAAATCTATATTTAAGACATACAAAAATCTGGGTCTATCAATTTCAGTTCAAAATTTTCCTGTACAAAGAATTCCCAAAGAATAGCAAAAGCTTTGTGGTTTTTATAGGCTCCGAAGGCTGCACAGACTGATTCCTGTCTGCCATGCAAGAGATCTGAGCTCAGTGTCCAGAGTGAAACTAAGCTACAAATTCACTGCCAGTAAATCACATCTAGGATGTTGCATTGAGTTGTTGCTAAACTGTGATGTCTGACAATGCGTGTTGGAAATCATTTTAGTATCTGAAAGTACACATTTAGGCTAGGTACAGGAGGCTAACATATCAATCACAGTTCTTATACAGTATCTATCTGTATACCAGTCAGTCACTTTATGGACAACACCAAGCTTAATGTGCTTGGTCTGGATCAGAGAACCAGACTAAGGCAAGAGGCCAGGATAAGGATGGTCCTGTCTGACCCATTATCTCTGAGCATCTCTGCACACACCAGGCATTTAATCCATGGAGGCGATAATTAACACAAAGAGGAGGGTTACAAGCATGTAATCCCAGAAAAAAGAGAGAAGTAGATGAAAATAAAGCCAGAGTGAATTCCACCAAGAAACAGAAAGTAATGATGGTATCTCAGAATGAGCATCAAGAGCAGAGCAAGGCATTTATCTAAATACTGTGTATATGGGTGCTTGTATCTATCTGGATATGTGTGTGTGCATGTGTGGAAACTGGCCGTTGCATGGATTGGCTCAGAGTGCCAATGTAAAAACGTTTATTTTAACAGTAAACAAATCAATAACAATCACTAAAGGTTTCATTAGATTAATAATTTACACTCATGTAATGGGATTGATTTAGTTATTGTGGATGCACTTGAAATTGTTTCAGCTGCACTTATACAGTTTTAATTTAATTTAATGAATTAATGGATGAATCTAATTCTTCAGAGTGTTATTTAAATTGATTTAAATATGTCTACGCTGAACTGGATATGAAAGTAGTTTAATTAATTTAGAACACTACAGTAACATAACTCACACGTACAGCCATAGCAGATATTTCTGTGTACTCAGAAGCAATGTAGTATCAATTCCAGGCACAGTACTGTTTCAAACTTTGAGCATGACCACAGGAACAGACAGATTCTTTCATTCTAAAGACATCCTACACAAAACATTATCAGGTAGATTTCAAAATAATCTGAGACTGTGATATAGAAACGTTGACCAAGATTTGAGTACTGCACAGATGACAGCAGTTGTTCCCTAAGGACTCAATCCACTCATCTGAAATGACTGTATCCACTGCTGATCTAGTAAGCTTAACCACCTACACAGGCTTTTTGCTGTCTATGAAGTAATCAACACGCAATTCTTCCATTATTGCTGCATTAGCTGCAGAGTTGGAAATTTCATCTGCCTCTTAGCAATGGAAATTGGAATCTTGAGAAGAACAGATTTGTACTTCTAATTTAGCACTTGATTCCTGTGTTCTGCTAGACTACCGTGGTAAGTGAGCAGTTCCTACAAAGAAATGGAGTAGAAATAAAAGCCAGTGAACTTTAGCATGGGAAGGCGAGGAGGAGTTTTGTCTCTGTAACTGGAAATGGACAGAGATGCCTGCTTGTTCTCACCACCCTGGAGTTAATAATAGCTCCACAGGTACATTGCAAATGTAAGTGAATCTCATGGTGTCCCAAAGTTGGGTTTGGTTGATGCTGCTTGATATTATGTTCCCCTTCTCTGAGGTGAGCTTGGATCATTTGCACCCTTCATTAGAGGGGCCTTTTTGATTCCTCAAGGGATTTTTCTGCATACTGCTTTCAAATGTGGTGTCAATTCAAGCAGCCCTTTGCCCCCTTCCCTCCCCTGGTCCTCACAATTTCTTCATTTATGCTCAACAAATTAATGCAACTCTGCTACTCTCTTCTGGAAGTACAATAGCTATTCCTTGTTTAGGTGTGAAAGACTACCTAATACACACGTAAATAAAGCCAAGTCTCTGTATTTATATTCATAGAACTGTCTATTAATACCTATGTGAGTAGTGTTACTTTACTACAGCAAAGGGATGAGCTTCCTTGCGGTATTGTTGATGAACTGCTGGTATCCTTAGGATAACAAGGAAATTTCAGTTAAGTAACACTATCTAAACTTGCCAACAGAAAAGTGAAATACTGGTAGTAAGACTGGTCTTTTCAACCAAGACAATTTGCCGATGGCTACACAGAAATTTTACAGATATGACAGAATGAGCCCTGATGGAAGAACATGCCATTAGGACCCACAAAGGCTCTAAACATTTTATGATATATGCCAACTCCATTTAAATTTTCTTTTGAAAGAAAAAGGGAGGACAAGTGGATGCAGCAGGCTGATGGAGTGCTGGATTTGTACTTTATGTAAAAGAAGGGATTTTGTGACGGGTATGTTTGAGGGCATTTACCTCCCACATTCAAGAAATAGTTCTGACTGCATTCACATTTCGAAGATAAGCCAAAATTGTTCTCCAAGGAAAGGTACATGGCTGCAGACAATGAAGTAAAATTTAGGCTATGCATATGTCATATGTTTGTGAAACTACCGAACTAGAGAATGGAATTTTCAGAGGATTGAAATATTTGGTGTGCATTTCATTTTGTGTCCATTGAGTCAAAGAGTGTAATTTCCACTACATTTTTTCCCATGTAAAGTCACCGAGAAACAAGGTGCAGCTAGTTTCAAAATGCATCCCTTTCAGATGAGCGTGGAGTGAGCTATAAGGTGTGAAGGGAGTAAACATCTTCTGGTGTTTGTTTTCAGCAGGGAAATAGAGCCAGTGGCAGAGATTCTTCTGCATAGGTGGGAGCTGGAGCTGATAGACTAGTGCTGAGTGAGCTCATCTACTTCTGTTTCTGCTTTTACTCTACTTTTAATTGTCGGACTTCTTACATTTATCACTAATGTACGTGAATTCAAAAATTAAAATTCTTGCCAAAAGGCAAGACGTCGCTCTTAAAAGTACCTTCCTTTGGATCTGTCGGTTGATGACTGCGTAGTGGGTGAATTTTTTCTAGGTCATTTTAGCACATGAGGCAAAGATCTTGCTGATGTGTGATTGCTGATTACTTGCTGATTACTTTTTGACCTGTGACATTTTATCAGCTAGAAGATATCCTTCTTAATTTGACTGAAGTTGAGTATCCAAGAGGTACGAGACATTAATTGTGTATGTGGTACATTGAGGGAAAAGATTTTTAAAAAGGAAGAAGATAATCAAGGGCTAAGAAAATGTTCTCTGACACGAGACAGTATGGAGAAACAGATTCTAAATTTAGATAGGTAATAAAATAATGCTTGCAGCAATAACACTGAAACATCGAGAAGTGATTAAACAGACTGCAAAACTGAAAGAGCCACCTTTCAAAAGCAGCCCTTATCCTAGCTGCCTTACAGGGAGAATTGTTCCTGTAGAGCACATCCTCCTTGACAAGAACATCTACTGTGATGAAAATGGGATGCAAAAAGCGACTGGTCCCCCTCTGCCCGACACACAGAGTGTTGCGTGTGTATATGTGTATCATTTACACATATTATGTAGGTAGTGATAATAAGTGCCACATGCTGGTCGGTGTGGTCAGTCCAGAAGTGCACAAAGAGGGACCCTCTGCTCTTGGGCTGTAGACAGCTCTACCTGTGGCCCTTGTCTTTAAGGTGCCTGCTCAAGCCTCAGAAGCACGCTACGCTTTTACTCCGTCTCATATCCCTACGAGAAAAGGCAGGGACTAAAGCAAAAGAAAGCCTGGGAGAAAAAATGGTCTTCCTATATTGTAAATCTGACTTGTGTTGAGCAGTGCAAAAGTACCTGCTGAAAACATGCCAAGAAGTACTTCCTTGCAGCAAGTCCTTATCCATCTTAAATACACAAAAATGATTGAAATCCCATTTACAAACAATTATACTGAAGGCTCTCCTAAAGGAGAACCATTATGCAAACCAAGACATACCACACATTCCTGGCATTCTCCCTGTGTTAGTACTACCACCGTTGGTCACTGGGAGCTTTGGTAAGGAGTGAGAGGAGCTGGGCAGGGCTGTGTTTCAGTCAGCGATGTACTTCGTGCAAGACTTCGTATCAAGAAAGCTGTACGTCAAGAAATGTCTCCTAGAACAGTAGAATTGTTGTTACCAGCCTGCCAAAATGAGTCCTAGTAAGGCAAGGTAAACAAGTCCAGTGAAAGCAGAAAGATGACTTTTGCTTTCCTTTTATTATTCCCATAGGAAAGGGTGGAGTTGTGGGAATAATAGTCCGTGTTCCCTTTAACATTTAGAGACAAGGTGATCCCACTAGCAGAATAAATATCCTGTGTTCTGTTAATGTCCCGCAGTTTGTATTTCAGCATGATTTCAGAAGTGGAAATTTTTAATTGAAATTTAAGTCATTGCAGGTATTTTTATGGTCTTTGTATAAGAGAATAAATAGCAGGGAGCTCAGTTACAAGAAGCATTTCACAATCTTTAGTTTCCGAGTGAGATGTTTAATATGGTTTAAAGTTTTGAAACAGATTATAGAAGTAATGTTGTGCCTTAATTAGTTACAGTTATGATCTCTAGACACTGTGGTAGAAGTAAATAAGGTTTAGGTGACAGCTATGGAATATGAAGGACTTGTCCACTGCTTTATTTAGCTGACACCTAAGACTGTCTTTCAGGATGAGCAGTTTCCCATAGTGCTGCACATTTTTTCTTTGATTTGCGTTGCAATTGGCTGCAGATAGGTTCGTACCATAGGGCCCACTGGCATATGCTACATTTCTTCTGCCTGCCAGGGAGATCCTGTCAGTACCGGTGATGCAGACGTTTGAACCATCAGTGTTTAAATCAAATTCAAAAATGTAAAAAATGGAAGGGGGCAAATTAACTGCCATAATTTTCAGTACAACTCTGAGAGTGTTAGAAGGGAGTTTGTTCCGCTCTCGGTAAGAGCGACCTGGTGATATAGTCACAGTTGCACAGGTCAGTGGGGAAAGCCTGCTGTGCTGTTAATGGACTTTTTCCTGTAGTCCCCTCAAAGTAGGTCTGTATCTTAGAACAGGACAAGCAAAATCTTTTACTGATGTTTGCTTTTTGTTCCTTTAGTTATTTGATTCTCCTGGGTTGAAGCCCCGTTTCAGTTTGCAGACACCTCCCACTGATGTTCTGTAGTCACACAAAAGAAGAGAGTTTTTAGAAAGGCACTGGCTGCTCACACAGTGATGCTTTAGCATAAAGCTTTATGCTTTCCAGTCTTACATAGAAAGCATAATATAAATTCCTGTCATATAAACCATAGAAAGTTATATATGCTAGGTTAACATTTTTAGCTTTCTCTAAATTTGTATGGCTTTCTTTCAGTATGCTTTCAAATGTAAAATATAGGAGAGAGGCTTTGTACCCCTCATTTGATTTTTGGGAACCAATTTTTACGTTGTTTGTTTCTGAAAAGACTACAAAGGAACATGTGAGAACAGTCTTATGGTGCACTGCAGCTAGCTGGAAGAAAAATTAGCTAGTATCTGCAGCACTCTCTTGGTTCATTTTTTTCTATGATATATCTTTCAGATGATTGTTCCTCTTGTAGAATTACTCGGTAGTTTTCATTAAGGAATAATAAGAAATAACACCGTTCTGTTCGCATAGTGGCTTCCTTGCTGAACAGTCTCTGCATTTGGAGCCTTGCCAGTTGTTTGGCCACTGGAGGAAGAAGTCATGATCTGGACTGTAGCATACTTTTTGAAGGTGACTTCAGTACCTACTAGTCAGTCTTCTTTATTTTGTACAAATATAGCCACAGATGGTAAATATATAATCTCCTTCAGCCCAAGTATCAGTAACCCAGGAAAAACTCCATCAAAATCAACATAGATACAGAATCTGAGAAAGCAAGCTCCCTTTTTTGTATGAAGCCAACTTGCCTCATCATTAGGAAAGTCTTCAGAGACTGAAAAGTAGCTGTACATTAAGGAAAACACTAATGAAACTGAGTGTTACAGTGCCATCTAGCAATTCCCAGCTTAGCCTTGTTTACTCTTATTTGCACGGGGTAGCATTGAGAGACCTCAGCTGGTGATAGGGTCTAATTGTGTTAAGGGCTCTAATTGTATGTATATGTAGTAAGAGGTCCTGCCTTGAAGAGTTTACACTGTTAAATATAAAAGACAAGGAACGGAAGGGAACATGTAAACTGTTGTTCTCCAGGGCAGTGAGAAAGGTAGGAGTGGCAACCGTCTTCTGACCTCCAGGCCCGTGGTCTGTACACTAAATGATGAATTCTCAGAAAAAAAGTTTAAAGAGTAAATTTTTTTTTTTTGAGAGGGGAAATACACAAAAGTTGAAAATGTTCCTAGCCCTTTATTTTAGACAGATTGAGGTAGAATGTCTCTGGCCTTCCGGATGCACCTCCTAGACTTAACTCCTGATTATTTATGTGCGCACTATGGAATATACGTTAACAACAAAAAAGCAGTTATGGACCTCAAGTCCTTCAAAAAATAATCAAAGAATCGTCAAGGCAAGCAAACTTAGCAATTTTTGAGCTAACAGGCCTAATTAGTGCTCAGTTTGATAATGTGATGTGGTTGCTTGAAAATGTTAATGGAATGTAAGTAAGGTTTTCGTAGGTTTAGGAACGTCATGTACTTATACAACAGCACCAGAAACACTTTATGCTGCATAGAACACAGAGATGTTAGGCTTTCTGCCATTTTTAAAGGATGATAAATATAAATTTTCTACCAGAGAATGTGAAACTCTTGAAAATCTGATGATACATTGGATTGAAATATTTTGAAATACATTGTTAACATAAATGATAATTTCTTACTCAGAAACTGGAATGACCATCGTCTTTTAAATACATGCCAGAGCAGACAGTATTTGGATTGAGCTTTGATGGAACATTAGAAAAGTCCTCCAGATGGCAGAATAACTATTTGAATGTATGTACGGTAGATGGGGATATAGTTTTATCCCTCACTAATAAACATTCCTATTTTGGGATACAGCTGATGCAGTAGCTCTTTGATTTTCATTTGAAAGCAATTTGGTTATGAGCCCGAGGGAATTACACTGTTTGAGTAATATTTGCTTGTTACGTTTGGGTGCTGGCTGAGTATCTTACCTTTTTTCTATTCTTAAATAACTAAAATTCAGAATCAATATTATTTGGATGTGGAGTGGCTCGGAAGATGTAATTAACAGTACAAAGAAGATGGATATATTAGGAGTCTGTGGGATGCTTCCAGGGTCACATTTCACATTCTATTTATTACAGCGTGGCAACATTGGAAGGAAAGCTTCAAAATTAAATAGACCATGTAACAAATGCTGTTTTGACATTTATCTATTACTTAGTGCACAGTAATTGCAAAAAAGAAATAACTCTGCTATCCCCTCAGAGATCTCGCTTGCTTAATACCCACTTGATGAATTCTGTGTGGAATCCTAAATTTGAGACGTAATTCCATCTTCATGTGTTTGGATTTTTCCTACACCTAGCATCTATCTCGGCTTCTTCAGGATACAACTCTGCAGAATGCATATTCTCTCTCTATTGTCAGGATTTCTCATTCATTATCTGGTAATATAGACTTAAATTTAAATAGTGGAGGTTATATCAAGAAATTGTTAAATATATTTCAAGTTTCTTCCATTTAATTTTTGCTGCTGGAAACAGCAGAAAAAATGAGAATTTTGTAACTCCCCAGGTCCTTACAGATGATCAGCAAATGTGCTGCAGATAAGCGGTAGTCCACGCACAGCAGAATGAGAGCATTGTTGCCACTTAGGCAACCATAAAATGCATACTCCTTAATTTGGGGAGAGGCAGCAGATACATGGTTGCATCCCTCTGCTATTGTTTCTCAGCCCTGCATGACGGTAAATGATTTCTAAAGCAGCGTTTTGATAAATAAACTATGAAATACTCTTGAAAGGTGCTTGTTCAGAGTTCTCCCTTGTTTAAGTACAGGAGTTGCTCTGAGAGACATTTTGACACATCTGGATGCACAGCATGTTAGCTGAAGGCAAACAGACATTGCAGTGATAAGGGACAGCTGGGCCCTGCTGGCTCAGCACACCGGGGGTTTGCACGAAAATGCTGACACTGCATCATGACCGCAGTTCCCAGGTGATCACTCCATTGCCTGTGACATTAGAAATCAGCAGAAAGTTGGCTGAGAAGTCATTCATGCAAACGCAGAGAGAGAGAAAGCAAAAGAGAAACGGCAGTTGGCTCTCGGGAGAGGAGGCAAATTGCTAAGTTTCTCCATTACAGGAGTTTTAGCTAGTTCATTCATCAAATAAAGGTAGAGGTAAATTCAGAGTGAGTTGTATGTCTGAACAAGCACTATACCCCAACATCAAGAAATACCAAAAAACTACTTTAACAATTCCAAAGCAAAGTTCTAAATCGCAGTTCTCTTTTGAGAAAAATAAGGGTCTGGCAAAGGAAGGCTATTAATTTAAATGTTTACTACAGAGAGGTGCTACCATAATGGTTAAAAAGGTATTGACTTTTATTACCCTATGTAGTAAGGGTAATAAGATAAAGGGTAGTAAGATAAGGTAGTAAGATTATGTAGTAAGATAAAAAATTACAGTATAGAATATCTCAAAATTAAAATTAGAACTCAAATAGTAAATAGTTAAAAATTTTAAACTCGATGAGAATGTACTCTTTCTTTTCAAAGTGTTTGCTTTTAGAAATGGAGCTAAATGGTGGAAATACTACATTAATTGTATGATATACATCAATGTAAATGAGATTTAACCATGGAAATCTCCATATTTGGAGATTATTTGAAATAATAATTCAATATTTATTGGATATAATATTTGGAAGTTAGGAAATAAGATACTTGTGAAGAAAACAGTAAAAGCCTTTTAAACTATTTTGAAATATATTTGCTTAGAAAATATTGTTGTAGATGCAGAACAGGAAAGCGAATTCTTCTGCTTAGAATTATTGAATACTTATTTTAAGTGTTCAATTTAAAATGCAAAACTCAGACATCTCAGTTATTATTCTGTGGAGTTTTAACTTGTCCTTAGTCATCAGCATAAGCACAAATGACAGACGCAGAGCAGGCTGCAGAATTCTAGCAAAGGATAAAAGGCAGTTCAGCACAGGAGGGGAACGAGTTAAACCCTGTTTAGATAAGTTGGATATATTCAGGTTGGCAGGTCCCGATGGAATTCATCGTGGACTACTTACAGAAGTAGCTGAAGCAATCTCTGAAGCATTAGCAATTATCTCTGAAAACCCGTGGAGGATGAGGGGGAGAGATCCCGGTGGACTGGCGATGCACATAGTATAATAATATGTCTCTTTAAACAGGAGAAGGAGAAGAGCTGAGGCATTAAAGACAAAGGAGCATTGCTGGAATCAGCAGGATTCTAGGTTAACTTGTTTAACAATCAGTTTATAAACTTCTTGAGGACAGTAAGGTGGTAAACACCTCGCATGTACCTTTGTGATGTACAAATGATATCCAACCTGTTCCAAGTGCCATTATCTGTCTGCCTTTAGCTTCGAGCACAACTCCGTTGGCCAAAATACAACATTTTGATTAGCAATCTATGCTGGTAGAAGTAGAAATAGAAATCCAGTGTAAAACTGTTCCAAACCACATAGCCAGTACACTGCCATACACCCGGTTGCTGTCAGAAAGGCTAACCAGTGCAGATGGGGTTCTAGGAATGTTTATCCTGCCTCCTTCGTATGGTTATAATGAAAGTTTGTATGAGGGAGCAGAGCATGCTTCCAAAATGTCTGGATGACACCAAACTGAAACTGCTTCTACGTGCTTGAAAGGCAGGTTGGAATTTGGAACGATCTTGAATAATTGAAGAAATGGCCTGAGATCAGCAAGTTGTAATTCAGTGAGGTCAGAAGCAGGGCACAGGATCAGAGATATAAAGGGCTTTGTTTCTAGCAAAAATGACAGACACGGGTCAGTGCAAAATCCATCAGTTTGTCTTAAACCCCTTCCTATTTCATTTAAGCTAAGTCATGAACTATACTTTGTGCTGAGGTGCACACGCACAGGCCGTGTTGTAGAGAGTTTTGAAAACATGCCTGACAAACACCTGTAGGGGATGCAGTTGTGTTTATCCCGACTCACCGGGTGGGAAGGGGCTAAATCCCACAGAATTTTAAAGAGATAAAGAGGCATGGGTTTGGCCTGGAGGAAGGGTCCTTGGGGCTGCCAGTTGAGCCCTACCCAGCTAGCTGGTCTCTCGAAGTGCCTTACAACCTGTCATTCTGTGGTCCTCTGATTATTGAAATGTCTTATTCTGTCATCAGACTTACAGGCTAAACCAGCAAGGCCTATGTAGACTTCTGTCTTTATGGTTCATTGACTGAAAGAACTATTATGGTCTGCTGCTTTCCTGTGGGTGATAATGGTGGAGCTGGTCACTACTTGGTAGGGAAAAAGAGCATTTTGTCAGTATCCTGCTTAAAATTATAGGTGCGTTTGTATATTTTCCTGCAACAGAAAATATTTCTTTTAACATGGAGAAGTTTAGAATACAAATAAAATTAGATTAGCTATTGTTACCATTGGTGAGATAAATGTCTTTCAAGTATGAATCTGTATGGCAAGCTAATTACATCTCTTATGTATGTGTTTTCCGTAGCATTAAAAAAAATCATATTGCAGCTTAAGGCAAATTGTGACCATACCTCATCATTTTCAATGGCTGACTTATGATAATGTCTACAATTATGTTTGGGTGGAAGCCCCAGCAGGGTGCCCCGTGCAGCGTGGAGCTGGACTCTGCAGCCGTGCTGAGCTGGGAGTTGCCCCGCGGCAGCTGGCACCAGGACTGGCCACGCAGCTGGTGCATGCCGGCCAGGGCTGTCCTGCGCCGGGAGAGACGCACCAGTTCAGACTGTTTGAGGATCTCACAGGGACCTGCAATAGGGGCTGTCAGTCCATGCCATAAGCTTGTGGAAACAACTGAATGCATTTTAAATCACTGGGGCCAATCTACATAGGCTAGCTGCAGTCCTGTGTGTTTAGTATCCACGTGGCTGTGTAGATAAGCCATCAAAGGGCAGGCTTATCCTTGCAGTTTTTTTTATTATGCTGAACTAAAATATGTGTGTTGAACTCTCTCATGTGAATGATGTGAATATCGTGTCTTCTCTGTCTAGCTATAATATAGAAATATTCCTTGTTACCAGAGTGGCAAGCAGGCATTTCAAGCAAGGAGTAGAAATAAGCCTTTTCCTAAGTGATATTAAACCTTTTTTAATCATCCAGTGCTTACAGTAAACACAGTGTTAGGATGTTTGTATTCAAACTTCCAGCATAGAATATTTTGAGGAGGGGGCAAACATCTTCAGAGATCAAAGGCTAAAGGACTGGGCAAAGCTCTTAGTGAGCAGCTTCGTCACAGCATGTGGAAATACTGCGTCTCCCTAGGACAGTGTGCCTTCCTAGTCGTGTACTATTTAAAGCAAAAGGACTTCTAGTTTAGAGTAGGCAGAGCAATTAGGATTCCCCTAGAGGGAGGTATGTAATTATTTTGGAAAATGGAAAGCATGGTCAAGAAGTTCCTTTGCATGCTGAGCTGTTTTCCCTGGCGTTGAGAGGATTTTCCAGTGTTTGTTTTATAGTCTTTAATACCAGGTGTTGCTAGTTCCTGGCTTATCTTCCTCTAAGGGGTCAAAAATCCTGCAGAAATGGAGACAACCTCTCACAAGTCAATGTTAATAGCATTGATAATAGTAGCAAAGATGCTATGTAGCTAGTAGAATACAGTAGCAAAAGTCTTATAATTTCTACATGTTGATGTGCGGGCAAGCACCATCCCTTTCACTGACATGTTGGGGTTTTGCTCAAAGTTAGTCCCAGCAGTGGAAGAAACTGTTAGTGATCTGTTGAGGTGTTTATTTTGTTACTGGTGAAAAATAAGATCACGATAAGCAAAAACATTTCCTGGAAAGAGATGACATATAAAAGTGGAAGTTGAATAGAATTTCTTTCTCGAATAATGTACTTGAAGTGCCGGTGTAGAAGATAGTTGCCTGATACACATTTGCTCCTGGGGTGTTACAGAGTTCTCAGTTTAAACACTGCAGGTGAAATGGAGCCTTGCAAACTGCAATACAGAGCTCCAGGTGGAAGATCACCCCTGCTCCCAGGCCAGCGTGAGGCTGCTGGTGCACAGCGCTGGAAGCCCCCTTGCGCCCTGTGCCTGCTCTAGGGTCTGGCCAACCCTGCCTCACGGGTGGTGGCAGGCCGTGGGTGGCTACCTTTCTGGACATTTCGTCCCGTTGTAGATCCACCAGCCCCGGGGAAGGACCGAGCAGAGAGGAACCTGCTGTGACTCACAGCGCGGGCCCCGGGGTGCGTTTCTGTGCTGAGAACAGAGCCGTCCCGAGCAAGTGCTTCAGCGAAGGCAGTGCGGCTCAGTGCTGTGAACTGTGTCCTGGATGGCTCTAGAAGCTAGAAGAGAAGCCCGTGTTATGTATTGTCTGCGGCTGCAGAGCCCAGCTGCCGGGTCAGCTGAGGAAGCAACTGTTTCCTGGGCTGAGTCCCTCGGTCCCAGTGCTCGTGTGATGCTGTGACAGCCAGTGAGGGCAGCGGTACTGAGCGGCCAACATGGACACGCATGGCCTCGAGGAAGGAAAGACGTTATATTCATCATTTCCCACTGCATTTGCAGAGCCAAAAAGTGGTTTGTAGTAATAAGGCACAAGCTTCCATAGAGCCCCAGAAGATACCTGTGTGTAGTTAACTGAGTCTGCAGAGCAATTTCTCTTGATTGCACTGAGACGTCTCGGATAGAAGTAATCTAAGTAGCAGGATATCCATGTGGTAATGACTCATGTAAAGAAATCTGCCTAATTCTGCTGGATGCAGAATTTTATTTTCATTTCATGTGAGCAGATGCCTCTGATTACCCTGTCTGGGAGTAATTGCTAGCTGGGGGGTGGGCTCGGGGCGTTTACCTGGGTCCCAGCAACTCAGAGGAAGGAGCTAGTGGACAACTTAGGAAAGAAAATGAGTGGCTAGAAGTGAGAAAGAAGGCCATATTCTGGAGAAGAAATTCGGAAGATGACAGAGCCAAATGGCAGGAATGCTGAAGTGGAGAGAAAATTAAGTAGGCACCTTTCTACTGACCACAAGCCCACAGCTGTCAAAAGCAGGCTGCGTACTCCCCCATTGCTTCCCCATGGTGACAGATGTCCTACTTTTGCAATTCAAAAATGTGGTCTTGCTAACTAATGAATTATACAAGGGAAAAACACAAAAATCTCTTCACCCATCACTGGAAAGAAGCTACCTCTAGGCTGCAACATTGTCACTGTTTAATGGTGCAGGACAACTCTATAGAGCACTTATGACTTCAGGAAAATGTTTAAGCATGAGATAGCGTTCATTTTCCAAAAATGACCTGGCTCCTAACACTCTGCATTGCATGCATGGGAACACAGACCACGTATGCGTTGCTTTACGTGGCCATGCATTTTCAAGGCATTTTATGCTTAATTTGATTGAAAACAGTACCTTGGTGCCCTCTCCTATGTAGACCTGAGGGAAAAACTGACTTACTGTCATTACTGTGAGCAATTATAAGAATAGCTGCACCTTCTCCCTGCTGATCTTTTATACAGATAGATAGCCAAGCACATCCTTAGTAGTTTGAACAGACCAGTGAACTACTTTTCCAACAGCTCTGACTGCAAAAATGTATTTGCTTTGATTTATGAAAATTTAAAATCTTTGGGGCAAATGGGATCAAACTGTATGCATACTTTGTAGTGGGTTTTGTTTTGTTTTGTTTTTGAATTATTTATGTCTTCATCTGCAAACAATAGCAGCAGCATTCATACTCAGGAAATAAATTGTTCGGTAAAACATGTCCTGTGTTAGTTGTCTGCAGAATAAACTTTCCCCACTCAGAAGGAGGTAAAAATACTGTAACAAAAGAAGTTCAGAGAAAATATTTGAACAGTGTAAAGTACATAGGAGTGGCAGACCAACCCTGGAAAATAGCACAGTACTAGTTTCTAGCAATACGCCAAAAACTTGGCAAACATTCAGATCTTGTGGCTTGAACTTTGGTGGAAATGATATTTTAATGTAACTGCTTTTTCCACTTACATAAAAAGTAGCAAATAATGTTACAAAAGGAAAAGATGGATCAAACCCAGTTCATTGAACAAAGTGAAAAGCTTTAGACTTCCTTTACTTGCCTTCATTCTAGCTGATGCGTATCGATTCACATGTATGGAAATAATTAATTCATCCTTTTTTCTCTGGCCTGCAGAAGCATTTTTATTTTAAGTATTCCGGTACATAAGTAGCAGAAGGTTTGGATGGACTCCTCTCCCCTCTGGCTTCTACCCTGTCCCATCCCCTTCCTCTCTCTCTGTGACATAAACGCCATTTACATACCCACATCCCACACAGTTCCACAAACACGGCTTTTTGGACCATAACAATCTGAAGGCTGTGCTGACTGTGCCATAGGCCAACATTTTCAGAACTGCTGAATTGCTACATTCGCTTTCCATTTGCTGTGTAAGTACTAAGAAATTACTGCTTTGCCCCTTCCTTCGCATTCTCTTGAAGTTAAATGCTGTGCAAGGTTTCCTGCAACCCTAGCAATGATTTCTTTGCACAAGGCCTGGTGGGAAGTTGAAACAGTTTGCAGACACCATTTACAGGATGAGGTGATGGCAGAGCTTTAAGACTAAATGGAGGTGCCAGGCACTAACTAGTTCATGGGTCAGCTGCTTGCTACACATGCAAGGTGGACAAGGAGAATTATCCTTGCAGCTTGTCTAGTGTAAAGTTTGTTTCCAGTAGTCAGATGATCTCACTAAACATCTCTCTGTGATGTACATCGTGTAATAGACCAAAAGACCTGCAAAATGCTTCATTTTAGAGGTTTAAGTTTTACTAATTCATCCGAAGATGAATTGTGTTAGAAGTCTTGGTCACTGTTTCTGTCAAAGTAAACACGTCTATATAATGCAGTGAATGTATATAACTGTAGGCGCTGTCACTGCCAGCTGTCTTTTGGAGCTTCTGATTTGATCAGGACAGCCACCGTGAGGTCCCTTTCTGTGTAGGTGCTGTACTTGAATGACCTTAGAGGAAAAAAAAATCTTTAAATGTTCTCAAAGTATGAACTTTTCACTCTAATTCCTTCAATGAACTTATAACAAAAATAACCTGCCATTCTGAAAGGTTACTGGTGCGGAGAATTTTTGCTGGATTTCAGCTGACTTACAGAATTCCCTCTCCTCCCCTTTTGCTCAGAGCACATGGTATTTCTCATAGCAGAGCGGGCTCAGACTGTTTTGAAATGCAAAGCTGTGTGGGTGCACATGTGCATGTGAAAGCAGGAATGCTTACTTGCCAAGGGATGGAAATGCATGACAGAATGAATGTGCATTTTTAGTATATAATTGCTTCTGCTATAGCAAGTCAATCTGTAGTACCTAAAACTTAAATGTCCTTCTCAGGAAACCAAGCAGTGCAAGTGTCTCCCGCATCTGGAGCCTCTGTCTGTCTTGCAAACCATGCTGACGCCCTCAGAGCTTCCTCCAGAGCACTCCCAACTTCTTTGCCTCTGCATGCAGTGCCACACAGTAACCAACAAGTTGCCCAGAAGCTGTGCAAACCCAGCCTGTTGTACATATTCCAGTCATCAAAACAAAAATTCAGCTTCTGCTATATTATCATTTGCATATTTGCAGAATGCTTTCTCAGGGCTTTGGCCTGTCTGGCATGGAGAAGGATGAGCTGCTGCACTTCTTTCCTGAGCATTTCTTTCTGCAGACTTTTGCTATAGGATTACAAGCTGGCAGAATAATGCCTGACAGGAATTGATAAAGGATTGCAACATGAATCCCTGCAGGGCACATTGGGGCAAGTTTGTTACAGGAACAGTCTTCCTCTGTTTACATGAACAAAAGCTGGGTTTGACAGTTTCACTGATCAGCAGCTTTGGGAGTGTGTGAACTCTCTGTTACTCAGTGTTGCTTTTTCTACATTTTTCTCTATGGTAGCAACAGTCTCTCTTTTGAAACTGTTCCATTTCCAAGTGTTCTCACCCTGATCCTCACTGCTACACAGTACTTCCCAATGCAATTTTATATCACTTAATTTGATCACTGATCTAATTAAATTTAATTTGCCTTGTACATTGAGTTATGAATGAGAGCAAGTGAAGAAGATGAATGTTGTGGAAAATGTGTGTGGTGATCGTAGCTTGGTTTTCATATACTTTGTGCTGAGATTTATTTCCAGTTATTAGGTAATGATGCATTTAAAATGAAGCTGTGCTGGGGTTGAAAGCAGGCTACCCAGCCTGGAGCTGAGACAGGCACAATTCCGATGGTAATGTCTGCTAGGGTTATGTTTCAGCCTCGCTGTCCTCATCAGCCTTGCTTAGGGGAGCTGATATGTTTCATTCACATAGCTACTCACCATTCAGTGAAGCTGGCAAATCCCTGCATCCTATTTCGTGTTGAAAGAGTGCATTTTATTTTCCAGAGATCTCAGTCCAGGATTTTGTAGAGGCTCAACGTTGGGTTTATTTTGCTCATGCTATTCATGGGCATCCCATGCAAACGAGGGAAGAGACTCTCATGCTTACAGGGTGCTCTCTGCCCACGGAGCCCACCCGAACAGCCCCGCTTCATAGCAGTGCTCCAGGGAGCTCCTGGCCCCAGAGGCCAGAAGCACAGCACGTCCTCAGCCCACTCTGCTGGGCTCCCTCTGGCTGGTGGCAGAATTCACATGAAGGTTTCCAGCCCAGAGCAAGCGGAAGCGTTTTCTCTCCGAGAGTCAAATGGTGAGCATACAAATTAATTTATGATCGTTACTGTGCAGTCTTGACAGTCTGCTGACTCACGACACAGGAATACAGCTGTGGAAGGTCTCATCATGGTTTTCGACTGGTTGAAGTGCACTGGCATCAGTGGAGTCACATTGCATTTATGCCAACATAAACATAGTTTGATGGAGGCCCACTGAGAAGGCAGACTGAGTGGTGAATTCTGCATTGCCACTGACATCATCACAAAGATTCTGGTTCTTCATCCAATTTTCAGGATTACTCAGATCATCCTGACTTGTCTAAACTCAGAGGAGAAACTCTTTTTGATATGCGATATCTTAAGTGACTGTCAAGATAAGAATGTGGAGAGGAGCAGGGTTTTTTATTTTATACTTTGATTTTAAAAACATCTGAAAGACTCTTTAAACATACAAATACTGCTTCTTTGCATATTCTCATATATCACATACAAGTGATTTTGTACTTGTGCTGTAGCACTGGGCAGGAAGAAATATAATCACAATTTAATGTGATTTTTCATCCATTTCCCCTTCTTCTCTTTCCCTTGCTTTTCCTCTCTATTCCTTTTCATTCCTTTCTTCCCAGTTTAGGGTGTGACTCTTCACAAAATTATCATCTCTGACAGATAGAAAACAATTCTGTGACAACGCAAAATTGGAGGGCTAGCTCAGCTATTCCTGATCTGTACTCTAAAAATAATAATTTTCCTAACCATACACTGGGAAGATTTGCATCAAAATTAATGGGAAGCGCAGCAGCATTTTCTGTGGTAGCTTGGTCAAACTTTAAGTCCAAATTAGAAATGACTTTAATCTATCATTCAGCTTCTTGTTATTTGCTTTTCCTGCTACACCCGCTTCCGCCACTTGGAATTATGATTAAACAAAGAAGTAGCAGAATCAGTTATGGCCAGAGATTCTTATGTGCCCCTTCTCTTGCTTGACTTCCTCTCATTTTTTGCTGGCAGTCTCAGTGAAACAATTGTAACAGAAGTGGCTTCAGTCACCATGCCTTTGAAAAATTCCTGCTGCTTCTAAAACATTTCATTGCAAGTGCAAAATCTGTAAGCCCAGCTTCTGTTGTGCAAGCGCTGTGATTTTGAGTAGCTTGACTGTGCTGAGAGAGAGAAAAAGCTGCAGCCGTGGAATTGCCACCTCAAATCAACAGCATCAGAGATTCAGTTCACAAACTTCATCTCCCTAAGAGGGGTGACCGACATGTCCAAGTGAATGCTTACATTCCATACCTGCACAACATTTCTTTTCGTGTCCAGCATAAGTCATCTGCAATGTACACGTGACTTTTCATAAGAAAACTATATATCCACATCTCTGACATGTCTTTGTGGAAGAAAAGTTTTATTCTTTTCCTAGTGCCCATTGCCATAAAGAGATATATAGCAAATTTGAATTGGTAGTACTGTCATAAATTGTACTGTGATTTCCAGGTAATTTCCACAGGGCTCTGAAGTGCTTGTTGGATAGCCCTTCAGCTCGTCTGCTCCAGGCTCAGTTCATTGCCCAGTCTGCATACGTGCAGAGGGAGACGAAGAAGACAGCAGAGAACTGATCCATTCAGCCAGTGTTATCCAGTGTCTGGCTCTACACGCACAGCCCAGCCCACAATACTTCTCAGACTCAGAAGCAATTTCTTACAAAGGACAGGAAATTGCACGAGTCAGGAGAACTGTGTGTTCGGAAGACAGAATCACACTTTGTAAAGGGGTAGAGGGTGCAAACAGCAGACATTGTTATAAAACAGGAGCCCTCATACGAAGTTTTCGCTGACAAACACAAGTTAATGCCTTTTGAAAGTTCCCTTAACTTCACTGGAGGAAAAACGTTGTTGTTCTTTGTTGAAAAAACATTTAAATGTAGTGCAGTAGCATTGTCACTGGTTTAACCCAAGGACTAAATGGCAAGAAGACCCAAAACTAGAATGTGATTCCTGGTGCTTTTAAGACCAATACATATCCATTACAGCATCAGGGGAGTGAGCACTTCAGCATGGAAGTGGCCGTGCTATGTACAGAAACAGATGTGTTTGCAGACACACGTTTAGGGAGCTGTTTTGAAAATGTGATTAAGAGGCTAAGAGTAAATTATGCACCTTTATGAATGGTCTGCTTTGACACTTTCATACTCTGGTCTTCTTTTCTGCTGAGCTAATTAGGATTTCATATAAACTAGTGTCATCATTTAACTTATAGGATATTCATTCTCTTTAGAGAATTATGCTCTTGAAGCATGTTCTAATCAGAGGGTATTAATGCTATTGTGTTGAGTATTAGCAGTAGTATGCGTGTGGGGTTTGGGGAGTGTGAAAAGGAGTCAGACTTTAAATGCCAACCCAGACCAAGAGCTATTCTTCTGCTACACACAACTGGAGATTCATCAACTTTGTTGTTTTTTTCGGATTGTGGCTGAAAATGACTCTTTTGTATGTAACTATAAATAGAGAAGACATGCAAGCACTGGTGTAACCTTAGTATGTTTACAATACGTATTTAAGTTAGCTGTCATTTACTTCAGGACTGTAAATTCATCATTATATGAAAATGGGTGAATAGTTTTGTAAGTCACACAAATTATACAAATCAGGTTTAAAATCAGGTTTTAAGCTACCTACTCAATTATATTTTGGAAAGGCTAAGAAAGGCTTTGGTGGTTTGTTTGGTTATTTGATTTTTCATTTTGATATAGAGATTTTGCATTTTCTTATTAGAACAACACTTGAGCTAAATCATAAACCGGAATATCACCTCTAACTAATCCTTTCCAAATGAGAACGCATAAGAAATTGGCTTTGACCTGTCTGATCTGTGAGCATGTGAAATCTGACTTCCAAGTGTTTGCAGCAGAGTTGTTTTGTTTCTTCATTTTGCTGAGCTCATTGTGCACCTAGGAAAGGATGTCCTTTACATGCACGCCTACCTAAATTAACTTTGCAGGGAGCTGGCTGGCCAGCCAAGGTCAAGGTTAAGGTGAGGAGCACTTGTGACTGTATAAGATCATTCATTCACACTTCCTGAGCAAACAGGAGGGAGAATCCTTTCCTGCTGCCTGTAGAGGAACTGACTGTGTTAGTAACACACGTGGTTAAATTAATTTTCCATTAAGAATAATGGGATTTATACTGTAAGATTTTTACTGTAAGATATTGCAATGAAACCCCTAATAATACGGCAGAATTGGAAGAGATGGTAATATAAGTCTAAATATCTGCAAGAAGCAGATACTATTTTGTATTTTTTGAAAGTCCTTCATAGTGTTTTTAATTTAACAGGAAAAAACCCTCAATAACTGGAAAAAACAATTTGTGGCAGGTCAGGATTCTGGTAAAATTGTAAAGTGCTCTCACTTACAAAGGCTACTTTAAGTAGCTTGTAATACCAGAGCTACTCAGATCATAGCATAGATGAAAGAGGTTATTCCACGGGGAGTATCAAATTTAAACTACTCACTGCTGGTTTGGCTTTTGAAATATGACGAGAGAATCAATGATTGCTGCTGTTAAGGTCTGAGGAAGCCTTTGGCTTATTAACAGTCTAGAAATGAAGAATTTTGAAGTCTCTTCATACCAAGGTACTATTAAGATGAAACAGTAGCTTTAAATTAAGTACCGTCATTCCCTCAATTTATCCTGAAGGGGAGAAATAATTAGGCTTGTTTATCTAAGAGAAATGAAAGAAAGATCAAATTACAGGGAACGTCCCTAAAATGACCCTGTGACAAAGACGAGTTTACTGGGGACTTTGTCTTCTTCAGCATTAGAGCTCCCGTGCCTTTCAAGCATATTCCTTCTTGCTGTTTAAACTGAGAAATGCCAGACTGTGTCCTAAATGTGGGTATTTTCCACTTAGCAAAGTCAATCAATGCTTCAATAATCATACATCTTTTTTTTTTTTTTTTTTTTGTCTAGAGAGGTTGATACAATATTGTAGCAAAGATTATGATCTGTAAGTCTTTTATACAGGTTGTAGTAAGGCAGCAACTTTTTATGTTGGTTCTGATTCTTCACTTTCAGCTACATCCTGATTTTCCTGTCTGCTCCAGGTAAAATCAACACCCTGCTCTGACAGCCAAATCCATGAAACTGTAAAAATGAGGATTTTGGCATTCTTATGAATTAATTCCACATAGTAGATAATACGGTTGTCCTTTTAGTGCATTAGTGCTTTGCACCTTGCCACAGCAAATGCATAGAACTGAAGAAGTGGGAGCACAGTGTGCAGGCCTTGCTGGCGGCTTGGACAAGCTGTAGGCTCTGCGGCTGCTGCGAGCAGTGCGATTTGAACACCAATGACAAGGAAAGCAGAAGAAATTCTAGGTCATAGGAAGTAATTAATACAAAAACAAACAAACAACAACTTGTAAAATGATTTAAAAAAAAACAACACAAAACAAACAGAGGGTTTCTGATTTCTCTTGGCTATTTTTGTAGCCATTGTTAAGTTTGTTAAGTGATTCATTTAATTGATTTTTAAGTATGAAATTCACAAAGCCATTTAAAGAAACTGCTATGATAGCTTTTCCAAATTTCCCTGATGAATATTTCCCACTTTCATTAGATTTCTTCTGCTTCTATTTCTAGTTAGGGCATGCAACTCATTCCATATTTAAAGATCATTCGGTAGCATAGCTCCAAGCCAAGCAGTGGCCCTGTTTGAGACGAAATAACTTTGTTGAAAGCTAACACTGGCTTTCCTGTGTAGTATCAGGCTTTAAAGGAAAATCACTTAAAAGTGAGGTAGTATAACCCAGGTGAAGGCATTTGAAGAACATCTTTTTTTTTATTTTTGGTCTTGTTGCCTTTTGTGCAGTTTGGCCTCTTTTGGTTTTGTTGTTTTTCCCTCCCTATTTAGATGGTAGGCTGTTTGGGGCAAGCTTGATTCTCACTACATTTTTAGACCTTTCAATAGTAAAAATGCAAATAGCTACATTGGTCTAAAAGCCATATGAGGGGTGGGTATGTTTGAGTAGCTGCAGTGATGGCCCTCCCCTTTGATGGCAAAATAAGTTGGTGATGGTGAAACGTGTTGTGTGTTAGATGCTATACACAGTAATTTACACACGCGTTCATGGGGACTCAGCGGTCTTACTTTCTCATTTATATGAGCAAAAGCACAAGGGAGGAGGATCTGGATATCGATCTGTAGATGAGAAGATGCTATTTCATTTACATGTCAATCTGGTATGTCCAGCTTCTCCAGATGCCTCCGCAGAGCTGCTGCCTTTCAGCAGCCCCTGAAAACCGGCACTCCCCTTTTCTGTCTTTACTGAGGGGATTTCATGCTTCTCTTTCTGTTTATGCTCCCCAGCTGGCAAAATAAGACAGATTGTAGGATCCTCCAAAGCTAATAGTCTTTTGGATATGTACAAAATATTCCTCTGTGGGGGTCCTGGTGTGGCTTCCTGCTTGTTGTTCCAACAATACACATTAAGTGCACTATGTATATAATTAATTCCTGGCTAACCCAGTTAAGTTAAGCAGACTTCTGTTGCCTTACATTTCTACATCCTGACATTGTTATACAGTCAGATCTCACCCGTCACCGTTACCACACCTCACTGATGAGTTATTCAGTCACATACACTGAGCAGGTAATTGTAGCATCACAGCAGAACTTAAGGAATTGTAACTTTATGCAACTTCTTTGTAAATTCTTGGATTCCTTCATATCGGACTGTGTGGCTTCTGGGAGCCTTGAACAATACCGAACACTGTATATGGGCCTGAGTAAAACTCCTCTGAAGCCAGCTCAGGTAACTCCAGCAGTGTTTCTTCAAGCGTCTGGGCAAGTACACAGACATGTGAGTAGCTGTTGTAGCATATTGGTGGGGAATGAGAGAATTCAGCCCAGCTCCCGGGCATTAAGAAAGGATGCGTGATTGCTGAAGAGAAAGTTCCACTTACATAAAGTTTATGCAGTGTGACTGCAAGTCTCACACATTTCTTTTTTGTTAAATTATGGCATTTGGATTAAACAGTCCAAGAGGGAAAGAACATTTTCAGCCTACAAGGAACTGTTGGCTTAGTGTTTCCCACTCTTCCATTTAATGTGCTTTTCAGTTTCTTTAGAGGGTTTTGTCATTCACTTAAGCAATATATTTTCACAAACACTGTCATTTAACATTATGATTAATGTTTTTAAAGTGCATGGAAAATATAAACTCCTGTATAAGTGTAAAATTATTAGTCAGGGCAATTAAATTATACATTAATTAATATTTATTGCGGAAATGCTCTCTTGCTAGCAATTGAACATGAAATGGCAACTGGTGTGGAATCAGAGAAGGATGAACAGCCCTGGTCCTTATCAGAAGGCAGGTTTGCAGGCAGCGCTGCCGTTAGTTTTCAAAGCTTCTGTAATCATACAGGAAGCTGTCACTCACCTGCAGCTCCCGAAGATCTCCAAGGCCAGCCTTTGTAACCTCTCATGGAAGTTTCTGAGGTTTGCAGTGAAAAGTAACCCTGACTTCCTTCAATACTGATATTAAAAAAATATTTAGCCTAGATATATCAAGTGGAAACTGCAGATGGTAAAAAGTAGTTATGGCTTGACATCAGACAGACTCAACTTAAAGGTAAACATCGGTATATTGTAGAAGGCTGTTTTGAACTACAGTCTTGGATCCAAGTCCTCCAAACGTTTGTCATACATAGCACTCAATAACAAGAGTTACAGATTTGCTTTTAGCATAACTAAACACTGCCTTACAGTAAAAAAAAAATAATAAAAAGATACTGCCTTAGAATGAGACCCCTACTATGCACAGAAAACCTTGCAAAGAGAAGGTGTTTTGGGGAAGGAGGAGGTGAAATCAGTTGTTATGGATGTGCGTTTGATACCAGCAAACCAATGCTGCCCTCTGAAAAGAATTCACCTCTGTCCTCTTCCTGTAAAGTTAAAGCATATCTTAAGAACTGTTCGAAAACAACAGTTTTCTGTTGTTTTCAGTTTTCAGTTTTCTCTTCAGAAAGCTTTCTGATTTGTTGCAGAAAGTTACTGTGCAGAAGAGTTAGCTGCTTTTAAACAGTCATTCACTTGCACTCACTGTTGCATTTCCCTTTTTTTTTTTTCTTTTTTTTCCAGGTCAAGTACCTAAAACACAGTCCTAGAAAGCAGTGAGCTTTATTTATATGTTCGTAGGCCTTCTTATGTGTTGATTCATGAGACTGCAAAGTCAGTAAGACATAGTTATTTAACCGCTATGGAACAATTTTTCTTCACAATTTAAATAGCAAGTGTGAAAAACACAGAAGTCAAGAGAAAAAGATGGTCAAAATTGCAAACTAGATTCTTCTGTGCACATCGGTACTGTAGTGTGTCTGAAGTGTCACACGTGGTGCTAGAACGTGTACTGCATCCTGTGCTTGCTGCTTTCCAGATCTGCTAAACCACAGTGTGGTGGCACAAAGCCAGATAGGGCAGTTTTTCACCAGCTCAGTGTTTCTCCGTCAGTGGGGAATCCCCAGGTCACTCACTCAGAAAGATCTCACCTTCCCTGCCAGTGAATGCCAAAGAGGTGGAGTTGGGAGCAGAACACATATGGTGTTCTTCCCCCTTGTATGTCCTCAAGGCTTTCAATGTATACATGCATGTTAACTGATCTAGTGTTCCTGTAATTTTTGCCCATAATGAATGTTTCATTTTGTGGCAATAATTGCATAATGTTATAAAAATCCATCATTTAAACACTAAGTTGTCAACTGCATGGCTTTCATACAAATTCAGAAGCTGGTTTATTATGTGGCGTACAAAGATAGTTCTGTTTTAGACACAGTATGTCCTTTTAGCTGGAAAGGACGGTCTGCCAAGAACTCAGACAAGAAGAAGGATACATGTGGTGCCGAGGAGATGAGTAGGAGTCCTGTAAAATGTATAACTTTGTTAAGTTTGGGGTCTTCTGACACAATCAGAAATAACTCTTTGCTTTCTTTGTAAGACAAGTGTATGTATGGAGTTCGTTGTTGGAAGCACAGGTTGTGCTGCAAGGTTAGATTTATGCACATCAAAACATCCAGAGATGTCTGCCCTGGTGTTCCTCAAAGGCAGCCAAAAAAACTGTTTTGTATGGGAGGCAGGGTGTGGTACCTCAGCAGGAGGTCAGGAGTCAGATCCATTCCTGAGTTATACGCAGAAACGCCTTGAGCTCCTCAAGACAGCTGTCCGTGCAGGGCCATGGTCTCTGCTGGAGACAAGACACACAAGGCCAATTGCTCATTGGAACACACACCATTTTTAACAGTGACTTACATGGTCCCTGAGCATTTGAGTCCACAATTTAATGACAGCTTATCGCAATGTGATTTGCATACGGCTTAGAAGTTAGCATATTATGCAGCCTAAAAGCATAGTTTTGTTTTGCAAAAAGCGTGTCCTCTCAGCTAGAGAGGATGGTCTGCCAAGAACGGGGGAAAGCTGGTGAAGTTCACCAGGGAGAACTGGAAAGTGGCGATAGAATACTGCCTCCTGTCAAAACTGTTTTAATTTGTTGTGTCAGTATTGAGTCATGGTAATGATTTTGCAATAATTCAGAAGCAGAGATGTTGCTTTCTTCTACATCTGCGTGGCAGGCTGGAATCAAAAGGAAGTAAACATTTTCATGAGGCATTTCTATGATTATCTATATATATATGATTCTAAGAGGATTATGGTAGTAAGTAAATTTCTAGAAACATAATAGAAAAAAGTTGCATTCTTGAAACTTTTTGAAAAAGTAAAATCTGATTAATAAACAATTCCTTAATTGCCTGAATGTAATTTACTTCACTGCTGTAGACACCTTGGATTAAGGCCAGGCGGCAAATGGAATTGGTGTTGATAAGTCTCACTACCATCAGTAGCATCATCTCCAGTTGGAGTTATAGTTGTAGCACTAACACAAACAGCAAAGCTGATCGCAACACAACTTTGGATCATGTCCTACTCCTACTGAATTCTAGGGCAACACTCCTTTTGGCTTCGGTAGCAGCAGGAACAGGTCCAGCTGAATCATTTCATATGAACATTTCTCCTTAACTCTATACTATATAGCCAAATTATTAAAAACCCTGATATGTGATCCAAAGATCTTCATAGTTGAACAATGCTGATTTATGCATTGTCTGCTTGAGCTAATGATTTATTAGTGGGAGGATATTCCCTCCTTCAGCTCTACCTCAAAAAAATTTGTGTGTTTCTTGCAAGGTTTTGGCCTCAAGTTTCTGTTTTTGTACCAGTCTTTGAAATTTGTAACCAGAAGGCCACACCTAATATTGAGTTACTGTGTTATTTATTCAAATAATAGAGCTCCTAAATTCCCCTTTTCATGGACTATTTATTGTTTTTCTAAAGACTACTTAGAAGGGATATTTTTAGACTATGCCAACTATGTGTTGCCATTAGCAAAGTGTCAAGCAAAAATACCATGTTTTGGTCTTTGTCATGTTAAGAGTATGAATGCAAGATGCTTCACTTATCTTTGTAGCCTGTAAAAACATAAAAACATCTGTAAATGATACCTCCTACATTTCTACTGCATATATTAAATATATTTCATATCACCATTCATTATTTGCAGTAAAATTTGCTTGTTAGGATATCACAGCCTACACCGGGGAGAATGCGGTGCAGTAGTGCGTGCCAGGAAGTTCGTGGCCCTGTGCAGGAGTATGGGAGGTGAGTGAGCCGTGCCACTCCCAGACGATACGAATGCCGTGTTTATAGTGGCTGCCTGCTGCACCTTCCTGGCTGCTGCTGTGGAGAGAGAGGTATTTATGGGTGTGGGTCACAAGTTTATGGCTCTTGCTCCCTGGCCCAGCGAAGGACCTGCGCACAGTGAGGCAGAGAGTATTTCTGGCTTTAGTTAGTACAGAGTGCATACGGGGACCTATTTTGGCTAGATAAAAAATAAACTTAAGATTGACTTTCCGAAGTACATGTGCTCCCATTTGATGCTGGATTTTACTTCTGACAAAAAAAAAAAAAAAAAAAAAGTTTCTAAATTTAAAGGTAGTAATGTCGAACATTGGATAAGGAACATTGTATTTTCTGTCATCTGAACCTACTCAGTGCAAAATAGATTTCACATTATCTGTTTACCAGTACAGTCATTTTTCTCTGATACCAGTGAAAATATCATTTCTCATTCTACATTTTTTTCATTATTTCTTAGCACTGGTGTGCATCCTTTGCAGCAGAAACAAGTGAAATCTGTGACAGGGCTCCTGAATAGGAGAATTCTTCAGTCTTGCACTATTGTATGTGTGTGTAGCTTTCTACTTCAATTTGTCTCATTTTTGGAAAAGAACTGAACAAATATTTTATTTATATTTGATCCTAGAAGAGTATATAAAACCAAAATGTTTTCCAAAATTTTACATCTGAAAAAAGTTTCTCCTTGAGCAGCAGAAATACTGATCTGTGATTTTCTGGCAGTATGTGCCTGAATGCCCTACACCTCTTACTGCAATACCTTTCCCAATGAAGATATTCTCTAAACCATTCATTGTTCACAGCCTTATTGTCCTCAGTACTCCTCAGTGTTTCCATCTACTGCCAGCTGGGTTGGGATAGCAGGTAGGCAAAATGGTGAAACAAGTTTTTGTTTTTTTTTTTTTTTCCTAGAAAAACTAGAAAATAATGAACAGACACTTTCTTAATATGAACAAGGAGACTGATTAAAATAATCAGCATTTCCAATCCCCTTTGGCAGTAGCTATTGTCTAAATATCATCAACAAAGCATATTGTAAACGAGCTTGTAAGAGGAAGCAGCATAGTCATGTTGTCATCATTTCACTGGAGGCTGTTAGTAGTCAGGAGATAAATTTGTCAGATTTGTTTTTACTTCATCTGGAAAGATCGATTTGGCATGATAATCAGTTAACATTGTGGATTTCCAAGTGTCCTTCCAGACTGCAATTCACTTCTCTTTGCCATTAAAAAATGTGAATGACTTTTTAATTTAAATTACAAAGATTTTCGTCCAGGTTTACCTTACTAAACAAAGAGGTGGCAGTGGCAGTCAAAAATGTCTTTTAAGATGAAGTAAGGAAAGGATAACTGTATTTTGATGACACAAAAAAAATCAGTACTGTTTACCGGTTTTAAATTTCCATCAGTTTTCTTCCTACAACTTGCTGCTGCTAATCACAAGATCTTTTTAATATTACAAATGCAATTTTTCTATGAATGTAAATGTACACTATATATCTGATGTAAATTATTAATAGGTGTAAGAAATTATAAATACAAAATTCCACTTTGAGCAGTTTATCAGAAGTAAGATGTGTGTGGTACTGCTGATATCTGGTATTTATTCTGTTTGAGCTAAAAAAAAAAAAAACACAGTGTAAGCTTTTTGCTAGAGGCTATTTCTTAAATCTTACTGTTACCATGGATAATGCAAGTTGACAGGATCTATAGTTGAGGGGCAAGTCATATGGAGTCTGCATTCCAGGCTGCATTTTGGCAGGCAGAGGACAGGTTGGAAATACTTAAGCAGAATGATCAAGTTTTCCTGCTTTTAGATATGGGTTCGTGCCAGGCGTGTGTGCAAACAGCCAACATACCCCAACCAGGCAGTGATCTCTGACGTAGAGTATCAGAAACGGTGACTGTAATTGCAAGCTGTGTTACAAATCACATCAGGTATTACAGCTAGAGCCTCTCCAGAAGTGTCTCCGTGTGTGAGGGGAGAAACATTCTGTGTGACGGGGAGGCCTCATGGCACTGTTTGATTTCAAGACCATACCATGAATTATTTTGAGGCTCTGTGAACGGGTGTGAAGTCCCTTGGAGTGGAATCATATCCACACATGGCTCATCTACATTTCCAGTCTGGCTAAACTATGTTAGAAAATTTTTTGTTGCTCCTTGTCTGAACATGGTTCTGCAACTGTTTTTGAACTTTGCTCTGGGTGGGAAGCTGGGCTGTAGCCAAGGATTCCTGGTTTTTCTGTTTTAGTCATGGAATTATCGCTAGTGAGAGGAATCAAAAACTGTGGCCTCCAGTGAAGCTGGGAGCCTGTCAGGGAGAGTGTGTTGGAGAGGCTTTTGCGTCGTATTGCCGGCTGTCACAGTGGGAAGGTCTTTGCTGCTTTGCTCTGTCAAAGCAGGGATTTGGGCTGCAGGGACAGTGGGGCTGTCGGCAGGGCACCATTAACGCGTCCCCTCACCAGGCCCGAGTCGTTCAGACACAGGGGGACAGAGCTTTCTGCTCCTGATTGCCAGGCGGCCTTTCCCAAAACAGCGCAGGCCTCCTCCCTGCTTCTCATCTTCGGAGTTCACTTCAGTACTTCGTTGTGCCCTTTGTTCTGCCCGAGTGATCCTGGAGAGGGCTGGAACACAACCAGCAGGCCGCGTCCTGCAGCTGGCTGGAGGTGGCCTGGGAGAGAAGTTGAGAATAGGGGGGCAGGATGAAAGGTGGAAGAGAAATGGGAAAACCGTGAGGAATATATTGATTTAAGGGGGAAAGTGCAAGGAGGAAAGTCAGAGCTGACGGCGATGCATCTTGCTGGGGTTTATGGAGCCAATCCCCTGAGAGCATGGAGCTGGGAATTATTTGGGTGCTAAATGGGGCGTGAAGTCCCTGTTCAGAAGGGTGAAGGAAGGAGAGCTCTGCCTTCCAAATGATTAGGAAAAAATGCAGCAGGTACCATACCTGTGAGTGAAAAACATTCCACAAAGCACAATATCAACATACCCAGAAGGCAGAGATTTCAGTTAGCATGGACTTGCAACAGAAGTGGACTTCTTAGCTAGGTCACCCAGGTGAAAAGGACCCCAGGGTGTAATACTGGCACGGGATCACAGTTTGCAAGGAGTGTTATTTTATCCTAATCTTCACATCTGAGACAAAGATGCACCAGGGACAGCTGTAAAAACACGTACTGCTCTGTGGACTGGGAATCTCTTGGGGTACGCTGTACTGATGCTACTGGTGCTTTCATTTTCCTGTGCGAGGAAACCCTGTGCTTTGTAAAGTTTCTCATAACTGATTAATTTTAAGAACTGCATCAGATAGTGCATGATGGCTGTGCTTAAATAAAACATCAGCTAAATCTTTGTGCAATCTAATTGGGGAGAGGTTGGGGAGAGATGGCTGATTATTCTATAATACCTTAATAAAACCTTTTGGCATAACTGTGGCTTCTAGTTTCACTCAATTAAGAGAACAAGTCCTGAGCATGCACAAAGACCTATATTTAACTTGCAGATAGACCTGAGGAGAAATTAAGGGCAATGAAATGAGACTAGCTACTGCCAACAGGGAATTAAAAATGAAATATGATCAAAAGTACAACCTCTCAGATCTTTTTGTTTCTTTCTTGTATTTAATCAGTCATCTTAAATAGAAGTTGTATCTGCTGCTCTTACTTTTCTTTCTCTCCCTCATTGTCTTGCAATATTTTGGTGCAGCCCATGGTTGGGAGGCTGAGTGCCCTGCACATGCTCATGTTCCCATCTTGCAGGGCACCCTGCACGATGGTGGACGAGCAGCTGGAGGTGAGGGAGAGGCAGCCAGGGGCTAGGAGGAGCGGGCTGGGGCTGGTGACATCCCTGGGGGAGGAGGTGTCGTGCCTCTGCACACCCCCTTCTGCTGGCAAGGGACGCCCAGCGCCAGGAGATGCCCCCGCACGATGACTGGGGCTGTGCAGGTGCCAGCCCAGCTCCCACAGGGACCTGTCTGTGCTCACCATTGCCTATGAGCTGCAGAACTTCTGCGGTCAGTTTAGCCCACCATTTCAAGAATGTAGAGCCTCTCAGCTCGCATCTTCCCACACCCATAGCAGCTTCTTGGTGCTCCACTCGTCCGTTTCTTCAGTTACTCTTACTGAGTGCTCACTTCTGTTTTCTTCTGCAGCAAAGCAGGTATGGGCACAGTCCTGGGCACAATGTATGGCATTTTAAGTGTTGAAATCCCTGAAAAAAAAAAATCCATTAATGAAATCGAAACAATGAATTTCTGCTACGTTACTCCTGTAGCTCAGTGTTGGCAAGGTTTATCAAATCTGATCTGCAGTCCCTCCTGTCTGTGAGTTTATCTGCCTAGAAGTAACAGGTGACAAATAGGAAGTTTACAGCTGAGAACACCAAGGCAAGTTTTCTTTATTATTAAAATTTAATAACTTTAAATGGGCATAGACTTTTACATTGCCCTGGCCTAGTGAAGCTGGAGAAGGACAAGATGATTTGCAACAGACCTTGTGTTACCATCTTGGGTTTCATGATTTTGTAGGGTAAGGAGCACATAAGAGATACTTTTACTGTTCATCAGTAAATGAGATGTTATTTTGTGACCAGAAAGCAGTTTGTTTAGTCTTTCCAAAGGAGATTTTAAGTACTGTGATGGCAGTACAGTAAAGTAAGCAGCAGAGAAAAAGGCATTCAAGACAGTTTCCTTTACCATCTAACCTAATCAGTCAGTTACAATTCCTGTTCTGTAACTACATTGCAAGTGGTAGGTTTACAGGGACACCTGGGAAGTAAGGGAAGGCCCAGAGAAGCATTGATAAGGAGTAGTTATGGGTGCTTGCTTGGCTAGTAACTACACAATGGCCTATTAGGTGGAAGGAGTTCAGCAGCCACAGAGGAATAAAAGTCATCTGGTAGGAGTTTTGTCATCAACAGATATTTGGATAAATTTTATGTGCTAAAGGGGAGCTTAACACAGCAGCCTACAGATCCTTAAGACATTTCCCAGGGGAAAAGGATTAACAAGGACAACACTGACATGTGATAGCTTTTGATTACTGGATGTTGATAAATGTTAATAATTGAAGCTTGCATGAAAAATCACAGTTTGACTTTTATATAAAAGTTAAAGATGCAAATCCACAAATATGGTAGTTTTGCAAGTCATGTAATGCTTTATTATTCATACAACATATAACAAATCCTACAGGATAAATAAGGTTATACTGTGAAAGTTTTTATCTCATGCAAATGTTTTGCCTCTTGGGGAAACTGTGACAGGCATAAAAGGAGGCAAAGGGGAAAAGGCTACTGTGCAAATCCTTTTCCTACAGACAGCAGTGCCCTGCCACAATTCATAAAATGCCTAAGTGTAGGGAAACCCAGATTGTCTCCAGCTCTGGATTTAGCCACCTAGCCAGAAATTGCTGTGTCTTTATACTTCCCATGAGCAATAACAAATATAATAGGAAGTGCTCCATAGTTTCTAGCATCATGTCCTTTGTTTCTTTTATTTTTGAAGTGGGGAGCATAGGGCATCCTGTCAATATAGTGCTGAATGGGTCTTGAGAATACCACCCCCTGAATGTTCAGAGGGACAGTTTGTGGCTCTGGGTTTGCCCCACGACTGTCACCTCGCAGGAACTTTTCCAGGGTTGTTTCTCCTGCTCCTCCAATACCACAGGCTTCTGGTGGAGACCATTGCTGTGGGAACTGGCTCCAGTGCTGGGAGCAAGCGAGTCACGGAGCCCTGTGGTGGTGTTGCTTCATCCCTTCAATGCACTGCTCTGCTCCAGCTCGGTGCCATGTACGTGCAGTGAACAAGCTGGCCTTAGATGGTGCTGTAATAATTCCCTGGCTGCCACAGTCAAAATTACAGCGTCTGAAGTATTCCTTCCAGATACTCATCAAAACGCGAGCGTGTTCTTGCCACCAGCAGCAAATCTGAGTCATGGCCTCCATGCGGCCGAGGAAGAGTCTGTCGGCACTGCAGCTGGGGAGAGCTGGGCCGCCGGCCGCGCAGCGCCTGGCCGGGACGTGGCCTGTGGGGCAGGGGACAGGCAGCCCCGGCGCTGCTGCTGGCTGGCCTGAGCCTGGCCTTGCTGCCTCATGGCCGTGCGCAAGCCCGGCGCCATGTCAGTGTGGAGGGAGGAGGAGCGGCAGGGGCGAATACCGACTGGGTGAACCAAGGCGGCACTTGCCTTGCGAGGGAGCGCATGGATGGGATAGTAAAAAGGAGAGGAAATGAGGTGCAGCGTGTGGAAACCCTGCAGTGTTAATGTGCCCTCACACTGAAAGCAGTGCAGGGCAGGAACTTGTTTACCCATAAATCCACTGAGAGCAATTTGCATTTAAGTGCCACGGCCCCCTGGGACTCGGCTTTGGTAGAAGCAGCAGCAGTCTTTCCAGGGCTTCTTTCCGGTCTCCAGACAAAGCATTCTGCTTGTCGTCCCTCAGTCCCTCCACTACACTGCCATCCTTGATGTCATCTTCCCCACTTCTCTCTGACCTATTTTTGCTGTTACAAGAATTCAGTTGATTAATAATGGCACATTTGGGGACAAAATGGGAGTAATGTCTCAGTCTTGAACTCTTGCTCGTATATCGCCGTATTAGTAAGTCGTGGATAAATAGATGTTGAATACTCAAATTAGGCATTCTTCCCTTTTCTACCACCTTCTCTTTCTCTTCAGGTTTTAAGCTTTGTGGATTAGAAAATGCCATCAGACTATGGAGATTGCCAGAAACTAATAATAATTAAAATTCTTTGCTATAAAAAGCCGTGCACACTGTTTGAGCTGAAAGCATTAGAACACTTTCCAAGAATTCCAGCATATTAAATTCTGCTGTGACATTTGACTTACAGCATGTTAATTTTTTTCTTTCTGCTTCAGTGCAGTGTAATGACAGCTAGTTCCAGTTTTGTAAATAAGTTCCCACACAAATTCTTCATGACAGCATGTGTGGGAGTTTGCATAATCAAGAAGGAATGTTTCCTTCTTCTCCGTGTTTCTGTACGAACCTGTCTCCATCATGACGAAGACATAAGCCAGTGTCTCTGTGAAGACAAGTGCCTACCTCCCTGAGCGGCTAGTTCAGCATTTAGTTACCTGCGCTAGCGTTCAGAAATGCTGTCTTCCTCACTGGCCTCACTGATAGGCAGATTGAAAACAAAAAAAGGAAACCCTTTTGTAACACTGAACAGCATAACCCAGTTGCAGCATTTGACTGGGCTGGCTGGCTCAGGGTGCTTTGGTGGCAACGGAGCTTCGGGACCGGCGTAGCTGCTTCCCCAGGGATCCCCCCATGGGCACGCTGACGTGAGCACAGCGCGGCTGCCTGCGACGCAGGCTCCTCAACACCAAACCTGCACGCCAGCTCTGAACGCCTTGCGTGCCCAGTGCTCTACAGACAACATGCGCATCACTGGGCTAGACTTCTCAGCTTATCCCTCGTGTGCAGGACTAGAAATCTTTCCCTTGTTTAGCCCAGTGGAATGGGAAAGAGAGTGGAAAACAGAGACAGAAGGGTCATTCTCAGCAATTAGACACCGCCTTTCTCTAGTAACAAACTAATTGCCTATTATACAAGTGAATTCAGATAAATGCTAGCAGTATTTTCAGTACCTTGACCACACCACAGACACATGTTGTTTTCTGTGGGCATGGTCTCCATAATTCTGTCACTTTTTAGATGATCATATCTAATGGCAGTTGTGACATTTTCATGTGCTAACTAACACATCAGTATTTGTTCTGCATTCCTACTTTTGGGGGATGCATACATGTTCTGTATATAAAATTAACAGGGAGATATGCTAATGTTTCTTTTGTATTGTCTGTTCAGCTTTGAATACTGCGTAGCACACTATAAGGTGCCGTGGCATATCACTTACTTATAAATGACTTATGTGCTTCTGATATTACAGTAGGACTCATGTGGAAAATGCCATGGCCATCTGCAGAGTGGAAATCTGGAAACAGTGTAATACCATATGCAGCATCCACTCATTCCACATGGCAGTGAAATCAGTCTGAAGAACAGCACTGTTCAGCTCAAGCTGAGTACTCTCCAAAGATGAGGGCTATAAAATGATTCAGGCTGATGATACAAATAGATTGTAATAGTGCCTCCTGTGTAAGTCTGAAAGTGGCTGTGCAGTACCAGGAAAGCGTTTTATACCAGCTCTTTAAGATGTAGAAGCATTAAAGATGCTAGTGTTATTCTGAGGGAGATGACATGGTAGTGACAAGCAGAGCAGGGCTTACAATGGACTGGGCAGCAGCTGGATTTCTCTTAAGTTGCAGCACCTTCATCTTCGCACGCAGTGGACGTGCAAAAGGCAGCGTGAGCCTGGCCCTCACCGTGCAGCCCCGTCCTGCTCCTCCATGCCAGCCGGTTCCCCCTGCGCGCTTCCAGTGGCTTGACCCCTGTGCAGCTTCAGTTGAGAGAGTTGTATTTTCCCCTGCAAGAGGCCGGGAGAGAATTCCCGTGAATGCTTGATGCTCGGAGGCCCGTGGTTTTCAGCTCCCATCACAGAAGTCCACTGAGGAGATGACCAAGTACGGCTGTAGCATTCTGCTGATGTACATGACGAGCTGCCGTGACCCTGGGCACGGGCAGAGTTCAGGCAACACAGACAGGACTCAGAGCCATTTTCGCCTTCCCCTGGGCTGCACCTTCCATCAGAAATGAAGTGCAGTGTCTGCCCAAGGAAATACAGGTAGAAAAAAGTGTAATTTTAGTTATTCAGGAACACCTGTTGAGTTGGGAACTGAGATGGAAGGACAGTTTTGAAATTCTTTGATGCTACTCCTGTGCTCAGTGAACAAATTTCACTGATTCTTCCACAGAGCTGGTGTTAGACTCTCATTATTACTGCAGTGCACAAATGACCAGCTGCTGCCTCCTACCTTTATTTCCAGCTGATAACTCCTTTAAAAGACAAAGAAAAATGAGTTACATAGCATCCTACCCGTTCTCTCCTTTCAGATAATGGCCATGGTTACCATACCACTGCAGAGCAGGGAGAGAGATGTTGACAGCAGAAGGGAGGCCTTGCTCACACGGGTGTGAGGGAAGGCGTACAGGTGTGGGACAGTCTTGTAACTCCAAGACTCTTAACTGATTTTGGTGAGGACCTCACTGTGGGTGAGGTGCTAGCAGCTATGGAAAAAGTGATAGAATCCATTCCTCTGAACAAGCATGGGGACTCCTGGTCTAGAATAGAATTTATTTTTGTATTGAGGGCTTCCCAAAATATCTTTGTTTTGCTCTGGGATTGTTGCCAAGAAAATGTTTTTCTGACATTTTGTAAGTATACCTGCATCCTTAGATAACATTATTTTTATTGCTGCTTAAAGCTATTTACAAAAAGAAACAGAAAGAAAGAGGTATAAGCTCTAACAATGTAAGTGCAGAAGTTTCCTAGCAAGACAAAAGGAAATTACAGAGATGGTGAAAGAAGAACTGGATTTGAAATGCAGCACAAATTACTGCCTTGCAACATTCATTCCAGCATGTGAGTTTGCTACAGTGGAGAAGAGAAATATGATTGAAATGCTAATCTTCAGATCAGGTGAAGAGGAGTTTACAGGCATCGTGTCAAGGTAGGAAGTGATTCAGTAGGTTAAAGGCAGCCAGAGAGTTAGATATTGCCAAAGCAGCACAAATGAGATCCTATCTGGGGATCAGAAGAAACATCAGAGAGAACAGGAATGACAAAGTAGATCGAGCAGATGAGGAGAGATGTCTAAAATCAAAGTTGCAAAATCAAGGGTGTCAATGAAGCATTATCAAGACATGTTTCCAATTCTATTTGGAGATATATAAGAAAATTGTGAATGTAGCAAAGAAATGTTTACCGTAAAAAAAACACAGCATTTATATAAGATATCCATCACAAGACCTTGAAGTGGTTTACAAAGGTTCTCTTATATCTTATTTTTACTTTTTAGGTGATGAAACTGAGTAAATTAAGGGACTTCAGCAGTTACGCAGAAAGTCAGTAGCACAGCCATGCTACAGATTAAGAGCCACTACAAGCAGCAGTCTAAATGTGAAGATGCTAGAGTATACTCTTTACCATAAGGTAGCTGGTTGTCTCACAGCTGACATTTGTGTGCGACTAAACCACAACAATGTTGAGCTGCTGTATTATTGTCCCTGCATTACCTGAGTTCAAAGCACCACAAAACTGTTTCCAAGCACTGGAAACCAATGTCAAATTTTTTATCAGGACAGCTTGCTATCCCTCTTTGTATTTTGTCTGCATTTCACAGCATATTATAAGTGGCATGTCAGTAAAAAATAGATTCAGTCTTGCCAGTAACAGAAAGCAAAGAAGGAAGCAGCAGCAGTTGGCTCCCAGCAATTTTCTCTTGGGAACAAGTCTGAACTGAGGCAGCTTTAGGGCTCTTCAGTTAAATTAGAGTTTTCCTTCAGTTCTCTACATGATGGGGTTGTTCTTTTAAGGACACCACCATTTTACAGACGTTTAAACAGTTCAGAGTAGATACCAGTCCACATGCCACAAAGAGAAAATACCTCTCAGTACCGTATGAAAGAAAGCAGAAACATTCCATGAAACACTTGAGAAAACTGTCTCTGGCTGATAAGTCTTTATCGTTAAGGCACAGAAATCTTGGGGGACGTGGCCAAGGGCCATGGATATCATACAAGGAACAAAAGCTGCTTGTTGTGGCCGTCCTCATTACTGGGATCATAAGGCAGAGCTGGAATGTTGCTTTGCTTGTCAATCTGAACTGCCCACTCCCTCACAGCTCTAAACAGGCTGAGTTTTAGACATTGTTTACATTTTGGTTTCAGTTGTTGGAGGCTTTTTCCATGAAGCTTGTCTATGTCACTATGTTGTTGTAAATTCTCTGCCACTTTACTACTGTAGTGGATTCGGTTTGGTCTGTGAATTAAGTTTATGTAGACAAAAGTAGACCTGGATACATTCCAGTCCCCAAAACAACTGTTTCCCACCTTCCAGCCCCTCATTTTAGCATCACCTTTTTGTTGATTCTCCTGTATCTCATAGTCATTATCTCTCTGATAGGTGCAGTAGCTTCTTTGCATGGTTTAGCAGTGCTTCCTCCGGGCGGCTTGTCAGAACTGGGGAGTGGTGCTGGCTGTCCTGGCTGAACTGGGTGAGAGGATGAACAGACAATCAAGGAAATTGTTCTTTGGCATCATGATCTATTGCCTTCCAGTAGTGCTCAATCCTACAATCCTTGTGCTAAAATCTCAAACATATATTCTGAGGAGAACAACAGCAGGATGCTGTGGACTTATTTTGCAAGGCTCCATTGCATAGTGGCCACAGCAAAAGGAAGCAAAAGTGGTTTAATCACAGGATAACCATGCAGTGTGGACTCACGGATCACGTGTGGGTTGCTTTGCTCGCCCACCAGGAGCTCTAAGTGTGGACAGGCTTTGGGAAGAAACCTAAAAGTGCTCAAGTGTTTGTGCAAACAGAGAGTCCTTTTTTCCGTAACTATCAAAGCAGTTGTCTCCTTGGCTGCCTGGTCATGAGGATGGCAGTGCTTTCACTGTTTTGCTCAAAGCTGTAAGCAACCTTCAGTGATGTGGATAGTCTGAAAATATGCCAGACTTATGTAGTGGCCCTTAAGGAAAATTACTCACTGGAGCCATTTATATGAGCTTATATTTGCAAGGAAAAAGAAAAAAGAAAAAAGAGAAAAGAAAAAAGAGAAAAGAAAAATGCAAAAAGAGAAAAGAAAAAAGAGAAAAGAAAAAAGAAAAAAAAAAGATGCTTGGCTCTAGCAGTATAGATCTTAAATCCATAAAACCAAAAATACTTGAACTGTCTATGCTTGGGTATTGCGTGATGCTTTGAGGAAACGAGGTATTGATAATAGTTTGCTGAAAAATGTAACTAGAGAATTTGGAAGTAAAAAAAGTGTGTCTTAGTTGTTCAGTTTCTAGCTTCTCCCTTTTGGTTCCTTTCTCCAGCAGTTGTTTTACTCAGTTTTGCATGTAAATTCTTTTGTTTTCACAGTAATTAGCTTTTAAAGACAGGAGAAATGCTCAGATAGGTGTGTGCAAGGCTGACCTGTTTTTAGAACTTGTACAGTTCCTCTTGGAGAAAGGAATAAGGAAAAAACCTCTAAAAGCACACTGTTTGCCAAATGGCAGTAATGCCTCCTGTCAGACAGTGGAAGGGGGAAAAAAGGCAGAATAAAGCTCGCTGTGGTTATATAAGAAGCTGGAAAAAGTGACCTCCACCAGAGTTGGAAAGTACTTCAGAAAGCTAGCTAGGGAGTTTGAAAATGTACAGAACCTAAAATTATATTCTGTTGCAAATACAAGCTGATACAGAGGTGAAAAGCCTAGGAAATCCTAATTTTTACTGGGAAGTAGTAGTGATGTAGGCAGTAGTAGGCAGTAATGTTCGGATCGGGGCATAATTCAGGTCAGAAGGGACAGGAGAGCTCCAGCCTCCTGCCCAGGGCTGGCTCGTCAGTGAGGCCAGACCAGGTTGTTCAGCCAGTCTCATCTTCAAAACCTCCAAGGACAGGGATTACACGACTGTAATGCTGAAGGAGTAACTGAGGTGATAATATGAAGAAATTAACAATCCGTTGATGCTTTGCAGTACAGTGCAGCTTTCAGAAAGGCCCAGGCTGTACCGAACATGCACAAAGCAGGTGCCGGAGAGCAGAGCGGGGGGCGGCACTGCACCAGGAGGCAGCGGGTGTAAGGAGCACACCCTCTGCACTCCTGTGGAGGGGATCCGCAGTGACAAGGCTTAAAGACACTCCGTCAGGAGAGAAAAAACAAAAGGAAAATGGTAGCAACTGGATGTACAGGTTGCCTGAGCTTTTAAGAATGAGCCCCAGTATTTAGGTTAATTTTGTATTTTTCAGCTGCAGTTCTACAGCAGTGTTGTGTGTTTGTGTAGCACCAGTTAATTTCTAAAGCACTTTAAAAGCTTCTTAAAGGTATTAATTAGGCCACGTAGCCTCCTTTTGATGTTTTACTGATGTTCACAGAAGTTAAGCGATTAACCCTGGGTCGGAGAGCGTGCCTGTGGCAGCTGGCTGGTAAAAGCCAGGCGTTGGGGCTGCTTGGGTCTCAGCAGCCCCCTGAGGAACAGGCCACAATGCTAAAGTCACACATGAGAATTCTCTGTGGAAAATCAGTATTTCCTTCTAAAAAGACCCCAGAAAATGCTTGGAAAATGAATTTTGAGAAGCAGTATGCCTCATGCAGTGCATTTTAGACTTTTTTTCCCATCAGATATGTAACACAATAAAGAAGAAGAGCCTAGTAAATGTTCTCCATATTCAGAAACCCATAAACTAGGAAAGAGAAGAGAAAAATGAGAAGTTGCAGAGCTGAAGGGATGTGAGGCTGGCTAGTGCAGTCCAGAATTCAACATCTGTATCCTGCCGCTGCTAAACATGGGTGTAGTTGCAGTTTGCTCTCTCATTGCAAAGTGGAGCTTAATAAACATCCCTGACAATAGAAGCAGGTATGATTTAATCACAGCTGTTACCACAGACAGGACTGTGCCAGTTATGTTTGCATTGCATTTATATTTACAGAAACAAGTTTGTTCAGAAGAAAATTATCTGTCTGCAAATCTATGCTTACATCAAAGCATGTCTATTAAATACTTCTTCCATATAGCAGGGAATGGAAATGGAAAGATTTTATCACGAACTACATCCAATACTTGTTTAAAATATTGAAATGAATGTTAAAAATAGAAAAATCAGTCAATTATTGGAGCATCTTATGATTAAATGTTTCCACAGTCAGTACTGACTTCACTAAAGAGGAGGGGGCAGAGGACGCCTCGCACACCAGCTATCACATTGCTTTTGAAGGTTACTACAATATTTGTCTGGCCCATTCCGTGCTCTGCTATGCAGTCAGAAACAGATTTCTGTGTTTTCAAGAGCTGTTCAAGCATAATTGGAGGCTCAAAATGAGTTGAAATCTCAGCTGGTGACCCAGCAATTTGTTTTTGTGCTGCAAGTCATTCAAGATTTATATGTGCATAACTTTGTGCTGGAGTAAGGGGATATCCTCGGTTCAGGTACTCTGTTGTACCCCTATTTTTAATCAAGATATAATGCAGTCAGTGGCCAGCTGTGTGTTGTCTTCTGCCCCTTAACATGTCCGAATTTTTGTGGCTGCTCTACTTTGTCCCTCTGAGGCAAAGACTGCCTTATAGCCATAATAACGTTATATAATGGCGTGTTTATTTCATTTGCAATACATCCCAGCAACAGGGTTGTTGCTAAAAATATGAGAAATGCAGTGTCGGGCTCTCCTGGAGCCCGGTGAAGGTTTCTGGGGTAGGAGCTGCGCCCGGGGCCGAGGGCTGTGTGGGTGCAGGTGGAGCGAAGCAGGTCCGAGCGGGTGCCTGGGGAAGGTGCCTCCAGAGGCAGCGCGCTGATTCACTGCGTCCTTTAACCGGCTCTTATGGGAGGGTTTTGACAGAGTCCTCTGGCAGAGGTGGAGGCTTCCTTCCTCCCCAGCCAGCTTAGGGATGTGGCTGAGCAGCAGCAGCAGTGTCCCCTCTGCCCGGCAGCTGCCCCCTCCGCTGCTCAGCAGGCATGCGGTAAGGGGGCACCGCCTGCGGCTGGCTGCACCCACTGAATCCACACCGAAATTGCTCCCAAACAGCTTCACATGCATGACTTTCAAAGGCATCTCTGTTTCCATATATTCAAAGAGCCTTTTAATGGTGGAGTGCATATGTTGGCTGAATTAATTTCAGTCTCAAATACAAGAAACATCTCTTTAAAAACAGGGAAGAGGCTGATGCTGTGGAATACTGCTTTTCATGCTGTCTAAATAATAATATGAATTGTGGTAAAGAAGACTGTTCCCAGGTGCTCCTTACTTTGAGACAGCTCCTTTCCACCACACCAGACTGTACTGGTAGACCACTGACCTTCCTCACTATTGATGTGACAGGTTTTGGATGGAGAGCTAGCGGAGGGTGATGCAAACTCCTCAGCCAACTTAGCCTTGAGAGGTCACTGCAATTAGGTTTGCAGTGACGTGGGGGTGTGATTTAGGTATCTTTAAGTTACACAATCCAATCCAGTCCGATCACTTAGAAACAAAATACAATTTTTTAAATGAATTATTATACGTAATGAAATTTTTGTTTGGAAGTTTAATTCAAGTAACAACTTTCACGTGCTCAGCATTGAACCTGAGTCACAATATTAAATCATGCTCTAATAAGATCTCATTACCTGTGTTGTAGCCTTGTCGAGTGCTAACACAGTGACACGTTCTGAAGCTGCATTCATCTTATTGCTCTTCTGCCTCCCTAGCAGGTTATGCAAGATGGGGCTTGTGCTGCTGGAGGGAGGCAACACTGGTCACACCCTTGTCTCTGGGCCTTTCGTGACCATGCATGGGTAAAGCTGACCCTGCATATATATGAACAAAGATTTTGCACAGCTCAGAATTTTCTGTTGTTTTTAATATACTGAGGGCAAGAACTGCTGCATTATCCCATGCCTTTGCAAATATAATGAGCATCATATGTGATTAGTAATCCTCGTTGAACATGTTTACGTAGGTAGAGATCATTTCACTGATTTTCACAAATGATGTAAACATTCAGTGATTACCCCTCTAGATAATTTCTGTGCCAAGACCAAGGAGTGGGTGAACAGCAGATGATGCAGATGCAGCACAGGCCAGGGCACAGGGAGGGGAGGCTTCATGTGAGCCATGGCAACTTCTCTACTCTCTGGCCTTCATAGGGAACACGGCTTCCTCCTCCGCTCTGCCGTGAAAATCACTGCCAACCTCAGTTGCTGCCTCCAGACTACAGAGCTTTTAAAGAGAAATGACTAATTATCTTCATAATCAATTTGTCAGCACCATTAAGGCCTGTGAGGGCGCTGGCACAGGTATGGAATTGGAAAGAGGAGTACGAATACTGGAAGACAAGTGTATTAAAAGTCAGGGTGCTTTCTTCTAGTAAAATGTTTTGAGATGTTTTCTCTGATTACTTAGGGGCTAGGTTTGCTCTGTTTTTGCATGCTCTTGGCATATATTTTTAAGAAAACAAAGAGATGGCCAGTTGTCCAAATAGAGTATAGCTATACTGATATGAAACCTTAGAAGTATTTGTCCAGTAGTCCATGTCTGAATGGCACTAGCACAAGAATCCGATGTTCTGAGCATTGCCAGCATGGCACATCATCGGGAAATAGTCGTAGGGCTTGCTCCAACCTCCAGGTGTGTAACTGGGCCTTCAGGAGGCCCAGAAGAGAAGTGTTTCAAGGGCTGCCCCTTCTAATGAGAAGCTTTTGAAAAGCTTGGGAAAAAAGTCCAAATGAAATATCTGTGTAAGAACTTTGTCAAAACATTTGTTATGTTTCTCATAAGAAGCCATATAAATCACATCAGTATCGAGCACCTTGCTGCCGGTTACACATTTAGTCATCTTAAAGCAAAGAAGTACCGGAGTTATGTGACTCACAAAGACTCTGACACTGAGCAAAAATGTCTTCTCTCCATTTTGAAAAGGCTTTCAGAAGGACTTGCTAGCTAAGGAGTGAGATTTATAGGCAGAAGCTGTATCTTTATAACACCAAACAGGCAAGCTTTCAGGCACATGTAAAAGGCAAAGGCATCGAGGGACCAAAAACAGCCACAGACTGGACTTTACAGGGAAGCTTTCTTTATTGCTTGTCCTTGCTTTACCTGCTCTGAGAACAAGAAGCATTTCGTTCCCTAGGCTCTTGCTTTAGCACCTTTCACAAGGATTAAAATCTCACACGTTTAAAAAAAGATATGGCAGTTACAGGTTTTCAGCTTGCGCACTGGATGGAATTGACAGATGTGTAAAGAAAAGGTTTAGCTAGTGAAATGGATATAATGGGCCCTTGTCGGTGAAGGCAGTGCTACCTAATAACCTAGAAATGTTAGACATGAGAAGTGCTCACCCAGATGTGGTAAATAGCGTCTGCCCTTGCCCAGTGCAAGCACAGGGAGTTTGAACAGTTAGCTGTGCAGTGTAAATATTTTTGCTTTGAATCTTTCTGGGCTCTCTGTATACGTTTAACTAGATTAAAGCATTGCTCTGATTAGAGCCTCTTGGCATCACCGTGATGGAGGTTGTGGCATCTGGTCTTACATAACAAAGAAGGTTTCTCTGGTAATGCAACAGAACCAGGAAAAATTCTGATTGCTTATTTCTTAGATTTAAAGTTGGAGTTTGAGATACACCCTTAGTTACATATGTTTGTCTACTGAAATGCGAATATTTTCTGAGTAAGCGAGCACACCGCCAGCTTTAGCCAGCTGAGATCAGAGTTGAGCCCCTACCTGGAGACAGGTGCCACCACTGAGATTCTCTGAAGAGCTCCTGGTCTGGCAAATGTAAATCAATTTACAGATCTGTATGCAGTGTGAATGCCTGGAGAGCTGGAAAACCCAGCTAAAAAAAGTCCCCATTCCTGCCTCTGGGCTACAAGAATAATTTTTAGCCAGTATCATTTTTGTTACTCCCCTACACAGTTAGCTTGATGCAGCTATCAAGGAGGTGAAAATAGGTGCAAGAGCAGAAACGGGTGGTCAAGTAACATTAGAAAAATGTGCGGCCTCTGTCACATCAGTGTGTGTTGCCTGAGGATTTCACGTGCTGTGACATACCAAAGCCCAAAAGTCAACCTGTGACGTTTTTCTTTCCTGACAACAGCAGGTCAGGAAATAATGCAATATCCTCCCATACTAAGCACTTTCTACTCTATTATTCTCTCTTGTATATTGCCATCTTGAAACCATTACATAAAATGAAAACATTTTAACTTCTTTTAAAAAAGTTGTTGTGAGTTTTATTTGTATAATTTAAAAGATTAATATTAACCACAGTCTAACAGTTACAGATGAAACGTTCCACCAGGGTGTACTGCAAAACCACATGTCCCTGTGAGCTGGGGTTTGCTATTGATTACAGGCACAGCTAAAGGCAGAATATGCAATATCACAGATAAGCAGATGTCTCCCTAGTTGCTGCACGCTGGAAGTGACTGAAGAGCACATGTAACTCGTAAGATGAGAAGTGTGTGATGCTCAACAAATTTGTCTTAAATGAGATTGTTTCTGGTGGAGGGTGAGTTATTGAAACATAGAGTTAAAATTCATAAAACTATGTTCTACCATAGTCTAATATTTTACAAGTTAATTTATCAGGTTGAATATATTTTTGAATGATAATGGCTTTGAGTGGGAGCCCCAGCAAAACCATCGCAGACACTTGTGACAGCACTGTGCAATACAGTCATCCAGAAATACACTGTTACGAGAGCTGCCTGGGGTACTAGTAGGATTACCTGAGTTTCTTCCACTAACACAAACAGCAGTCTTTTTAAAGTGTTCTTCTTTTAACTGATTTTAACATCGGGAAGTAGAAACAAAAACAAATAGCAAGGTGGAATGGGTACATAGCTCTGTGGGCGTGACCACCTGAAGCTTAATCACCTTACTTACCTCCTCTAAACCTTACCAAAGTCACTCCTATAAAGCAGGTGCTACTAGGACAGAGCTACCAACTGAGGTAAAGATTACGCTGGAATTACTGGTGTAATCTGGTGTTCCTGCTTTTAAGAACACCGTTAGTGCCTTGACTTGATGGAGTTGTGCATGTGATTTTTAGAATAGATGGAGCCTTGTGCCAGCTATAACAAGAAAAGTTAGAGCATAGCAAGAGAGAGGGGAGTCGAAAGCTGAGTGGCAATAACAGGTGATTATAGCTTCTAAAGTTCCGCAATTTAAGTTTCTACATTTCTGCAATTACACAATAAAGTATTTACATGAAGAGCTAAGAAGCAAACGAGATTGAGTTTTTGTGGTATTTGTAAAATTAGTTGGCAGTATAAATATTTTCAGTGTTAGGTTTTCATGTTGAATATAGCAGTTTTCAGCCCATGGTTTCCTGTTCTGCATGCATGCCCTCTCATTAACCAAAATGAGTCACGATGCTTTCCTGCGGTACTCACTGCAACCGAGACATTTGCGTTCAAGAAACTGGAGAAGTGAAGTGAACTCAGGTTTCAAAACTCTCTGGGTTGGAAAGCCACACCTTTGCAAAACCCACATAGTCGGCTTCATCAGTCCCGATAGGTGGGGATTTCTCGTTGGGTTTCCAGGATCAGCCTTGTCACCTTGTGTTGTGTGCAAGGGTTCCTGGAAAATTCTGGGATAGAGAGGAGCTTGCCAGCAAGTTCATTAAATCAATCAAATTTATTAAGCTATCCCTGGCCTGCCTTTCCAAAATGCTTACAGATTGTAAGTGACAAAGGTCTTTGTTTTGATGTGTTATTTCTTTGCTTTTACTCATCAAAGACACCTGTGCAGTTAATCTTTGGTACATGTTGCTTTCTGTCTGAGTCACATTATCATGCTCTCTGAAAGCAAAATATGAAAAATAAAAATTCTGGATCAATGGAGCATGGATGGCATTGTCCCTGGTGTAATTGTTTATCTGAAGGAAACCACATCAGTAGCAAATTTATGACTGCTTAAGTTTTGCAGCTGTCTTTGATTATTTTTACTGTCCCCTCTCAACTAAATAAAGCTGGAGAAAGCAGAGCAGTGCAGATTAAGTATATCTGACATTTTGACATCCAGTGGCTACTTATAGTGAAGCATTTCCTAAAATCAGCCTTGATCAGCTGCCTTGCATTTAAAATACACAGTCCCATTCACAAAGTGTCTGTCAGAGATGGGACGTAGGATAGTTTTACATAACATTTCTGTAATAAATTAGCTCTGCTCTCATGAACCGAGATTAAAACTTACTGATAACACTTTTTTATGTTCCCAGATTTTGTCACTATACATAATAATATGGATGACAGAGATTCTCTAAGACCTGGCCAAAACCAAGGAGACAGAAAATCTTTTTATAAGGATATCCTAAAATAACAACCAAAGAGTGTTGCCTAAGTTCTCTTCAGCTCTACAGTAATAAATTCTTTTAATATTTTAAGGCTGAAAATAATCTTGCTTTGCCCCTACAACCTACTTTTAATTCCATTTGCACACTTGCCATTTGCATAGAAACTAAAATGATGGTCTCACTGATCAGAAAAACCTTGCAATGTGTTAAACTTCATAGACTTTTAAGGTAATAAATAAGAAATGGCAATGAGTTTAGAACATCAGGAGTTTAAGACTGGCTGACTGGCAAGACAGGTTGGGTTTATTCCCATTCAGGGCTTATTCAGCCTTTGGTGTGTACTTGAGGTGAATACTTTCATCCATTAATGAGAGAGCAATTATAGATGGTTGGGATTTTGTCCTTGTCTAACAGTTCTACTATGTGAGAGGCAATGAGGTGTTGGAAGACGCTACTCACCGTAATATTGGGCAGCTATCTGCAGTGTTTTTAGAAGAGGGATCTGCAGCGGTACGCAGCCTTTTAATGAGGAAGAAGATGTAGGAAGCAAGCTTTAACTGCATGGAAGTGGGAGGAAGATAAGAGTCGTTACTAGGCATCATTACTGCATTATTTTTCCCTAGGTACTTGATTCGGCAAAACACTAAAAAATTTTAATTTTAAGCACATGAATTTCCTGGTGGTTTCTTGAAACCACTTTCTTATTCCTTGAGTTGGAAAAAAGGTACTTTATTCTTCTGTAGTTTGCACTGTGAATTCTGATTTTCTCTGCCCTTTTTATCTTTGTTCCTGAAATGTTGAAATCAAGTGGCAATTACTAACAGGGAACTGCTTGGCATCATTGATACCACACAGGCATATATGTAGCTAATTTTCCCAAGACTACCTCAGATGGCAGCAAAAACATCTGATATCTTTGAAAGATCTTCTACGAATTGTTCTCTTTCTGAGCCACACGCACCACAAAAACCACAGGAAGTTGTCTCGGTGGTGGCTGTGGTTCTGCAGTTTCCTTCTTCCCCATCTTCAAGTGATCAAAACATTTCTTAAAAAGTTAAATCAACATCAAGTAGAGAATAGACTTCCTGTTCTTGCAGTGTAACAGAAACACATGCCATAAAACAAAAATAAGGATTCACACATCTGATTGTCCTTCTGTGCCCTTTGAACCAATTTAGGTTTGGGGCTTGAAGAACAGCGATTCAATAGTGATTTTATTTTTAGGTTTCCTACCAAGAAAATATTAACATACTTCTTTTAGATATCTCTCAGTGGCAGTTATTTGAAAGATATGTAAAGTACTGCTCTTCTTCAGCTGTTGAGTTTTCAGACAGTTTTCTCTCTGAAGACGTGGATGTCTGTTTAGGTCCTGTTTTCAGGACCTAAAAGGGCAGTCACAGGAATATGATTTAAAGTTCTGATCCTCCATCTGTCTTCTCTAACAGATGGAACTTGGTATACATCCGTATCTGACAGAATGTACTCTCTATATATTGTGCATGTATATTCATAAACATTGATATGTGTGTATATATATGTATCGCTATGTATTGACACAAATGTATATATGGATAGGTATTTGCTGTTCTTAGTTTTTTTCAGGGAATTCATGAATATATTAGAACCACAACATTCTTCAAAATACATAAATTTCTCATTTCAAAGGTGAATTTTGTAATACTTTATTAAGAACTTTCAAAGGAAGGTAAATAGGAGAATCATTCAAGGTTTATTTTATTTTATTTCATATATTTAGGCTATTTGACTGACATTTGACCAATGTGTGATTTGGCATTTTCAGTATTGTGATGGTAGCTTTGCCTGTGAGTAATTAGTTAATGAAGAGATAAAAAAGTCCTCCAGAAGAAGAATTTGAAGTGGCAGCAGTATGTTCCTGAACAAGAAAAAACTTTCATTGAAATAGTTTGTATCTCTTCAGCCACCACCAAGTGTGTACATTTTACCAAGGCTAAGAGAGGAAGACGGTGCTTCTAGCTCCTGGGGCTGATACCAGCAGTGGAGGCAGAGTCTCACACAACTATTCAAAGGAAGGAGAAGGCAGGAGGGGAGAGAGGGAGGGTAGGAAATGAAGGAAGAAAGAAAAGGAAAACAGAGACTGAGAGTAAAGAAGGAAGGAAGGAAAGAAATTCCATGAGTCTCTGTGGGCCAGAGGAGTTGTGTCCTCGCCCAGGCTGGCAAGAGGTCATCTGTGATCATCTTGAATCCGCTGCAAGGTGTTTTGAACCCCTAGTTAGCAGCCCTTCCTTGTCAAATAGTCTGCGTCCTTGTCAAATCCAGTGTGTGGATCTGTGGCCTTTTGTCAACCAGTGTTCCGTAAGATGATACCAAAACTGCACCTCCCTTTTTGGTGGAGCTTTCCTTGCTTTGTATTTTTTCCTTCATCTTTTTCTGTCTCCCCAGTCTTTATCCCAGAACTCGCAGAATTATTTTCTTTCCTGTGGCCCCTCTCATTTTAGCATCCATCTCCACCTCCCTGTGTTTGCACTCCCTGTGGTCCTCTTTCATTCCCTGGCCTCACACCTCCTTGGTTTCAGGTCTTTGATCTGTGCTTTCCTCGTGCCCAGACAGCAGGCATTGCCCCCGTCCATGTTCAAGGCAGGGCAGATGGAAGGGAGGGATTAGGAGCCTGCTCATTCTCAGGTCACTCTCCCCTCATTCCCTCGCTGAGTTTCTTTTCGTGTCTCGACACCTTGAAATCTTCCCCCTCCTTCCTGTTGTGATCTCAGCCTTTTCCTTCCTGCCTCCTCTGACAATTACGCATGTGATGTGGTAATAAAAAATGTCACATTCCTCCTTCAGTGTGCGTAGATAGATTTAAGAAAAATCTGAGGCTTAGTTACTTCTAGCAATGACCTAATAATAATAAAAAGAAGGCAATGGAGTTTTTGTGGCGGGGTCATCAGAGGAGCTTTGGCAGAAGGCAGTGCTACACCAGAGGAGAATTCCTGTGGGGACTGGTGCATCCGGAGCGATGTGTGACCGCTGGGCTCTGGGGGAGAAGGCAGGGTGCTGGGGCACTGCAGGAGCATTCGGGTGCCAGAGGTTCGGGATGGTGCTGACAAAACTGGTGTGCACTGGGGCGCTGAGGCCATGCTGGCGTGTGCTTGGGAGAGGGCTGGCATGGCCCTGGCTCCCAGGGAGAAGGAAGGCCATGGTGGCCTTCGCTGCTCAGCGCCGCGTCCTCCTTGCTGCAGCTGAGGAGGTGGCCTTCCCCCTTGGTTTCAGGCTGCTGCCTTGGGAATTTGCTTCAGCTATTTCCTGGAATATGAATTTGTTTATTTTCAAAGGAGAACAAACATAAAACTCGTACAGAAGCCTTGGGTAGGGCGTTCCTTTGCGAAGCAGTGATTCGGATCAAGACATTGTTGCCTCTTCAGGAACTCAGATGCATCTGAAGGCTTCGTGGAGGGAGCACTACAGCGGCTGGTAGCATGTGAAAAGTAAAACTGCAAAACCTGAGGCCCTGATACTGGGCTTCAATAGCCACCCGTGTCCCGCAGTGTCTGGGGAGCGTGTGGTACTCCAGCTCTGACTGGGTGTTTCCTCATGCACTCTCCCTTCACTGCGGGATGATAACACCGATGACTCCAAGCGAGGAATTTGATGAGGGAGAGCGGCGAGCAGTGGGGCTGGGGCTGGAGGCAGGAGCCCCCTTTCCGCTGGGGTTTCGCAGCACGCCGGCAGGGGCTGGAGGCAGCAGGGCACGCTTGCCATGCCTCTCTCCTTCGTTTGCTTGTTTTGTGAAAGACACCGAAGCCCTGCGTGCCGTGCCGCGGTTCAAAACGCCTCCTGCTCCCGGGGGCGGCGGGCCTGGGGCCTGCTCCGGCTCCAGCTCCGCCGCCGCTCGGGGCGCGATGGGCCGGGCCGGGCCTGCCGGCAGCGGGGCGCTGAGGGCTCTGGGCCGCGGCCATCCTCCGCGGGGAGACCCCGGGCGCACTCAGCGGGGCCCCGGAGGCCGGGCGCTGCCCGCACCGCACTTTGGTCAAACTTGAGGCTCCGCTCTCCTTCCTCCTCCTCCTCCCTCTTTCCCCGCCCCTTCCCTCGCTACCCGCCTCTCCCCTCCTCTTCCTCCTCCTCCTCCTCCCCGGCCGTGGGATGTTTATCCGGGCAGCCGTGTGAGGCGCGGGAGGCGGCGGGGAGTTTCTCTCCCCCGCTCTGGGCACTCGCAGGCGCGCACTCGCTCGGCCGGCTCCGGGGGGGAAAGAAGGAAACAAAATGTCTGCCAGGGCCGCGGCCGCTTCCACCAAGGTAAGAAGGCTCCGCCGGGGGGCTCCCTCCCCGCTTCCGTCCCCACAGCCGCCCCTCGCACCGGGGAGCCCGAGCCCCGGCTGCCCGCGGCCGCCCGGCCCGAGGGGGGTGGGCGAGGCGGGCCGGGGCCTCCCCCGGGCGCCCCCCGCCTGCCTGCGGGGCCGGGCGGGCTCCGGGAGGGCTCCGAGAGGGGCCTGGGCCGGGCCGGGGGCGGCGGGAGCAGTCACAGGAGCGCTCGGGGCCGCCTGGGTGCCGGGCAAGGCCGTGCCCTTTTGTCTGGGGCCGCCACGAGGGGGTTAACGGGGGAGGTCCGGCGCTGCGGGATCCCTCCCGCAGCCGCCCGGCGGGCCGGGGCTGGGTGCTGCCCGGTGAGCAGAGGCGAAGGGCGGCTCTCCCCGGCGAGCCGCGGCCCAACGCCCGCTGCCGAGGTGCCGAAGGCGCAGGTGCAGGCGTGTGCCCTGCCCTGCCTCCGCCGCCCTGCGGGACGCCCGGCTTCCCCGGGACGCCCAACAGGTTGGTCGTCCTCGCCGTGGAATTAAAGGCTTGCTTTGGGACCGGCTCGGGTTTGAATTTGGAGCTAATTTCCAGCTGCGCTTCGCGAGCAGCCGCCGCGGCTTTGACGCGCTCGCAGCGGGCGTGAGCGCTGCCGGGGCTCGGCGTGCGGCGGCTGCTCCGCGGCGAAACCGCGGGGTTTCGGTGTGAGGTCACCGCCGGAGCGTGCCCGCGCCCGGCGAGCACCTGATCGCGCCGCCTCCCCGGGGCTGCCGGCGGGGACACGGCACCGCTGAGCTGCTGGCTCCCAGGTGTCGTTCGCTGCCCTCGCTTTTGTGAGCTTCCACCCCCAAATGTACTTTCCAGGCTTATTCCAGGCAATTGCGGCTTCCAAGTGCAGTTCTTCAAAGTTCAGCGCCGGTGTTGACTTGCTGAGTTGCATACCGATTTCAGAGTGCTTTCGGAGGTCTCTTACTGCATACTGACAGGCAGGTATCAGCAGGTAGAGGAGTAATTTGTTTTGCGTACTGTTTCAAACTGGTGATATCACATAGCTACAAAGACAGAGAAAACATACTTTTTTTTACCCCATTTAAATGCATTTTTATTAATAACAAACACGAAAATGAAGATGTGTTGTTTGCTATTAAAATAATACTTTTATGTTGGAATTCTACCACGTGAAGGATTGTGAGAAATTGCGTTAGCCTGAAATTTGCAGATTGTTGTCTTGTATGAAATGAGAGAGCTGGGTTCCAACCTGTAGGACAAAATATTCTCTTGAAATATAGCTGCTTTCTGAGGTTCTGGAAAAAGGCACACATGCACGCAGTGTCTTGCAATAGAAAAAAAAAAAAGCACAACTAAATGCTGAAGTAATATCTGTTTTTATTTTAATTTCATACTGGTGTGCAGACTGGTGTAAAATTGAAAGTTGCGTCTCCCCATAGCAGCTGCCTGAAACTTCTTACAGGTCTTCGTCATGTTAAATTGGCCCTGTGAGCATGTGTGTATGTATACAATAACAGCCGAAGTAATTATGCTGAAAGATATGTTAATTTAAGAATGCTGCAAAACAGTCTCCCTCTGGTTTAACTCTTCACTGGTGTATTTTCAGACTCAATAAAAATCATGTCTTTGAAGTAGCATTTTTTTCTCTCAGAAAACCATCAAGTTTATAAGTTCTCCACTTTTTTGACTTCAGCTCATACGATCGGTAATAATTTTCTGTTGAAGTTATTTCCCTTCTTTTTCGTCTTAATTTGTTAAGCAACACTTTCCAAGACTTGACTCTCATACATACAGTTCACATTAATTTCCTTGCCAAAATGTCAATAGATGGGTAGTGTACTTTCTTCTTCAGCTACTAATTCCTGGCTGCCATTTGTATGGTTTTAATAGGCGCAGATAAGGGGGCGGGGGTGGATTATAAATATTTCAGAAATACTAGAATATTGCGGGACTTCGGTGTTCAAGTTTCAGGTCTCGTTTCCTTCAGGCACCTCTTCAGACGTGGTGTCCAGTTTCTCATTTTGGTGGGTGTAGCGCATTAAAACCAAGCGTGTGAGTGTTTATCTCGTAATAGGAGTTTTACTTAACATACTTGTTAGCTTCTGAGGCTTCGTGTCTGTGTCTATCTTGGCACACTAGACCAGAAGGGAACTCAAACAATTTTTTTTGTTAGCTTAGTAATTCCTCATTTGTACATGCGGGTATCTTGGCTGGTATTACTGTGTTATGCCCTATTATTAACAGTGTTTCTGCTGCCTTCTGCTCCCTCTGTTTTGTTACTTGACTTTTTCCCAGCTATGCCCTAAAAGAATGTGTTTTTATTAAGGTTTTAAATATTTGCTGTAGCTGTTGGTAATATACAATAGAAAATGGTGAGCAAAAGGAAATCTTGCTCACAGTCTAATCTAGCGGTGGCTGTGATTGCAAAATGTAGGGGGCCTAATCTCCTCTGATGCCTTTTTGAACAATACTAATGGATGCTATGGGGACGGCTGTGTCAGGGCATTAGTAACGAGATGGAAAGCTTTCCACCTTTAAGCTGAGGGTTCAAGTACTGTCTGTGCTGTTATTTAAAAAGAAGGAAAAAGGTGTTTCTTAGTACTAAATATGGGGAAAGGGCTTCTTGAATCTTCGACCTTTTTTAAATGCTGAACCTCGGTTTGACTTCCTTTTGGTTTTTAAATAGATGCACAGAGAATATTTCCCATTCTGTCACTTCAGTCTGTTAATTCTTGGATTTTGTTTGTCCTAGATGTATCTCCAGCTAGCTATTACCTACCGCTTTGGTGAGAAGTTGGTCTTGTTAACAGTTCAAGGCTCACAGACTGCAAGGACTCTGGTTCCTCTGCTATAGGGAATCACCTATGGTTCCTGTAAATGTGGCTTAGTGTTCTACCCCAAATCATAACTGGAGATTCCAATGATTTTTTTCTTTGTGGAGAATATATGGGCAGGCTTTTAAAGTGTGATTTAATAAAGTGCTGGTGTTTATGAAATAGCTAGGTATAGGAACAGTATTTTATTTTTTCCCATTTGAGTCTATATGAACACCCGAATGTTAGATCAATACTCAGGATTTTAGTGAGATTCAGTGTAAAAATAAAGAAAGAAATTTAGAAAATGCATATGGAGAACTAACACCAAGTAGTAGAAATAAGCTGAGTTCTTTAATAATTGGGACATATCTTCTACTTTAAAAAAAATCCTGCAAATTAACTGCATTTAGTTTCAATACCATTTCTTGAAGTTGTATTTGGACCTGAGAAAATATTTTTTTTACATACTATTTTCAGAAAATAGATTATTCAGGTAATAAATTATGTTAACTGATACAGTATATACAGACCATAGGCAACTTCAGCTATCAGATGTAGCTGAGGTACTTTTTTCAGTATGATTTTCGTCCTGATGAGAGGAGAAGAGCTGTAAGCTCCATGCTCTGTACATTGTTATGAAGTTCTGGAGCTGGCTTCTAGTCCAATGTGCAGGACGCAGATTAATGTAAACAGAGATTGAAATCTGACTGTGCCTGGGAGCTGGTTTTACTTTTATAGAGAGGAAAATCAGTAAACCTTATCAGTTACCAGCTAACTAATCTTTGTTTCAAGGAAAACATCTAGCCAGTGGGTTGTTGTACTTCATAGGTACTTGAGGGCACACACCGTACTGCTACTTATATACTATGGGAATGGGTTTTGGGCCTACCTCTGCAAAAAAAAAAAAAAAAGCTCAAAACGTGGTACTTTGAATTGGTGCTAGGAGTTGTGAGTAGCCTTTAAAGCTGAGTATGTCCATGTGGATACTAAAACATAACTATCGTGGTTGAAACTTTCTGATATGAGGACTCGTTAAAATGCATGATAAGAAGTCCTTACCTAAGGTATTCAATTGAAAACAGAATTGTAAGTAACGGTGAACTATTCCAGCTTTGATCTGTGCTAAATACTTTGTTCTTATTACTTGAAAGACAATATGTAACAGTAGCAAGTATTTCAGTTAAAAGCACTCATCCAGAAGAGTTTCTTTCAAAGTGGGTGATGTTGAGACCAAGGACCCAGATGTTTGTGTATTCTGCTACAGGCCATGTCAACAAGCTTGCAGCCTGGAATAGGATCCTCTCTTCAGTTTTGTTCTCCCATCCCCTCAGTCTAAGAGGCAAGGTGACGTCTGGCGGAGGCAGGAAAGCTGGTTACAGTCTGCGTGAGGGCTGCAGAGCTGTACATGTCTCTGTGTGAAATTAGTCTCAATGTTTGGTTTGTTAACAGTGAGTCAAATTCTAAATGTTTGAGTTAATGGGTAGGATTTGAATTCAAGGCTTGTTTTTAAGTTTATACGATGCTTGAAGTTATGTAATCTGTACAGCAAACTACCCTTTGGTTAAGAAAGACATCAGTCATTTATATCCCTTGAATTTTTCCTGGTCATAGTATAAATGCAGCAAAAATTCATATCAAACTATGTCCAATGTTTTCTCAGGCAAATAATGTTACTAATGACTTCTTCAGTGAACGTACCAATTAACAAACAGCCATAGGGAAGTCTCAAAATGAGTCCCATGCTCCTGTGCAGTGTATGTATGATGAGTCCAAAATGTCTTGAAATGAAAACATTATCTTCTCTTATAATTATGCTATTTTAGGGGCAGATTTTTCAAATATGTGCTTAGCATTCAAAACTAGTAGGGGTGTTCTTGTTTCAAGGAGCTGTGTTGTACTCAAGGAAGGGCCTGAGAAAGCAGAGAACATTCATTTGAATGCTGGAAGGTCTGGTGTGGTCCTGCAGATCCTGCAGAGCAACAAGCACTGCCAGGGTCACAATGGTGCTGACTTGTCCTGGAACACAGAAGTCTGCTTCTGTTGTCCATGGATTTTCCTGCTGTGGTATATCTGTAGAGAAATCCTAAGCCACAGGCTGTGTGGTCTGGTGGAGCTATGTAGATGGGCTAATGCAGGGTTGGGGAACTGCCCCAGTGTGTGCAGGACTGGGTGCTTTCCTCACACCTGCTCTCCCTAACTCAGTAGTATCCTCAGTAAGTCTTCAGAGTTGTTTCTAGCCCTTGCACATGGAGATTTATTTAGGTTACGTGTATTTAGGAATATTAAACACATTATGGGTGCTAAACATTTAAATCTTGATTTTACGTTTTAAAAAAAAAAAGTGTTGATATTCTCAAGGGTATTTAGTAATCTCTAACAGGATTCTTGTTTCCTAATCCATTGTAAACAGATGTTCTACCCTTTTGTGGTGGAGGAGGGTAGCCTAAATTGAATAACATGATAGCGGTAGGGAGCACTGATAGATAGAGAAGCTCATGCTCTTGTAATCGAGCAAGCCATTGAGTTACCCGTTTTGGCCTGGATAATTCACCATAATGTTCTGTTATGGTTAGTTTTACGTAGTAGGGGAAGCAATACCAGAATTTGGTCTTGTCCCTCCCACCCTCACATACACAAAGTACTGACTTGCTAAAAATAGAAATCACGCAGAAGTAGGCAGCTTCTTTGATTTGTAGTTCTGAGCCTTTTTCCAGTAAGTACTGCAGTGAAGAACAATCTTCTGTCTTCCTCCCCACTGCCTTTTACATTAAGGGCTTCCTTAGAAAATATTTTTTCCACCCCTCCTAAACCAGTCAGTAATTAGTTTTCAGCGCGCGATCCCATGGGATTGCACAGCCTGTTTCTTGCCTGGTTTGAATGGGGTCCAGTAACAGTGTCTTCCCCTCTGCCCCACTGGGTCGGCAGTCACTTAACAAATAGCTCTATTTCTTTACTCGCACTGAGTAGAAATTGTTCTGTGCCGCTGTGGAGAGGATATGATTGTCCAAATTGCATTTAAAAACACGTCAGGATTTAGATTAATTTTCCATGTGAATATTTCATAATGGGATCATCATACTTGCACTGGGAGATAGTGGCGCACAGTGGGAACTAATATGAAATTACTATATTTTAAATTAATATTTGATTTGTTCTTTCAGCAGGCTTTCCTTATAGACTATCTATAGAACAGGACACGCAATAGATGAGCTCCCTGTGGCAAAATTCAAGTAAATTGCCAGTCTTTATCGGATACGTATTTGTGCTGAAATTGAAGTTAACTACAAGTAGCAACCTTAAGAAACTATTAGTATGACAGCATCAATGCAGATTAGATAACGTACGCTCTTCAGATGTACAGAAGAATCTTCAGTTTAATGTATGAGTTGGTTATGCACCGGTAGGATAATTGGTGTACAAGCTCACATATGTAATGTTAAGCAATGTTTCTTTCTGTACTTCAGTATTGTAAGCTTTCCCCATCACACATCTGAATCTGATACATTTTCTCCTGAACAGCTCTTCAGTCTGAGAGTACGTGTTATAGTCTTCAGAACATGTAGGCTGGGTTTTAGCTTGGATTTGTCCTCACCATCATGTGTGTCCAGCTTTCTTTTGAGTAGTCTTCCAGCTGGGGCATTGCTAACGCTTCTCTGCTCCATTTGTAGATGTTGGTTTTTGTTGGTTAATTTGAATGGCTACAAAAGCTCTTTTCCAACTCTCATGTTTGTTCATATCAAAATCAGAAAGAAAAGGGGTCAGGGGAGCACTGTAGCTTAGCAGTGCTGTTCCTTGCACCTGTGTAGATACATGCGCTTCAGAACATTATAATAAGGTACATCTGCTATGCAGAGAGGAGAACAGGAGACCAGCAGCAGTATTTACAGAATTTTGCCTGTATCTCACTTAGAACATAAACCCCTTCCATAAAGGCACGGGCTTCTTTCCTCTGCCTAATGTTGTATCCAGCTACATATATATATATATGTATATATACACATACATATCCTTGTAAATTCTCAACAGCCCTGTGTTAGCTATTTAGATTCTAGGGCAGTGACTTCTTGTAAGTCTAGATGGGACGCAGAAGAAGTGAAGTGTGGAGGGAGAGAGATACTGTTGTTTAGACTTGTAGAGACACTTTGGAGGGTATGGTCGAGCTTTTGGACGTAGCTCTTTAGGGATAGCTTGTATGGCTGAAAGACCATGCCATGCCATTTCCTGTGAGCCTTGTTCCTTATCTTTCCTATACCACAACCACTGGAATACTGTTGCTGCAGCATTAATGACTTGGGTATACTTGTTATGAAGCTGGATACAATGAAAACTATGAAGAAGAATTAACTTGTAGATGAAGAAACAATGTTCAATTTTATGTATAGTTATTAAAGGGAAGTAATAACATTAAATTATAACTAGAGGCAGTAACATAATGAAACAGATTGTGAAATCTGAACAGTGATGTCAGTTTTTCATGACTTACGTTATGAACAGTGGTAACACAACTGTGCAAAAAGGTTGACCTGCCATTCATATGTTACAGTAAAATGATTTAAAAGATGATTTTAAGTCTTAAAGGATGGAAGACTTAAACAGGTTTTTATTCTTATTGAAAACATAATTATTGGCTTCAATCACACTAAGTTGTCTCTAATAGAATGTAGCAACTTAAATTACTGTAACTGCAGAACTCCAGGATAACTTCAGATCTCTAGGAGAAGTAACTTTAAAGGTGTTACTTGACAATGTGTTATCAAACAATTAGTCAGTTGTAGCTAATATGGGATCAGGATAGTACCTGGAGCTAAGTATGCCAAGTGTTTTTTATCTGAACAAATCCCAACGCTTGTCATAAATCTGTAATTCTTGTTCATTTTAGATGGCTGGCTTCCCCACAATTAAGTCTCAGAGAAGGCCAGAGCATGTTAACCCTGTCAGTGTAGGGTGCTTGCTTAAAAACTGGACCTTGCTCGAACCTGCCTTTTTCCTATATGTTATTTAGAACAACTTTCTTTTGCATATGAACATCCCTGCATAAAGTGGCTTTCCAGAATAGCGTTAGGTGGAAAAGTCTGTAAATCTGGACTCCTTGAAATAGTATTTCTAGTGGATATTAAGACCTTAAAGCGAAGCTTGAAGGCATGGCTTTTTGACAAAAGAACTTTTGTTTCCTTCAAAATTGAAATTAAGTTGTGGAAAGTGATTGGCCATCACACACAGGATAAACCCCTCTGTTAATAATGCAGCTATGCAGGAATAGAAATTCCTGGACGGTAATCTCGTATGAGAGAACTAAATTGACATTTTTTTTTTAATGTATGCCCCCTGTGGATAATGTGGACTGCATTAATGCTCCCAAAATGGAGAGTATTTAGCTAAAGAAAATGAGAGAGGTCTGCAGTTTATAAACAGCTCAGTAATGGCTTGAACCAAGAACTTGTTTCATCTGAGGTGGGCATCGTGCTGTAGATGCACTCTGTAGAGCATCAGCGTATTTTTCCCGTGGTTGTGCATGTAGTTTATTGTAATCACATTGTTGGTAGTTAGAGGGTAAATGACCCTGCAGCTGCCAAGGAAACAGCTGAGTTTTAAATCAGTAAACATTGTTTGAATACCCTGTCAGTGTGCAACTCTGAAAAATTTAGTCTGTCATACTCATCTTACAGCTATTGACCCTCAGATTTTACATTTCTTACATGCAGTATTACTGGTAAGACTGGAAAAATAAGTATCATTTATCTGTAAGGTTGTAAGTAGTCTATGAAATGTCACACTGGGGGCAGTTAGGAAGCTTTCCGACCTTACGCCATGAGCTTTATCAGAATTTTTTGTTTACACTGTGGTCAGCAGCAGATCTGCAAATCTTCTCTAAAGACAGCGTAAACCAGCACGGTGTTACCTTCTGAACTTCTTGGCAAAGGAACCGTACATATCATTTCAAAGCCCCCCTCCCCAGGTCCTTCTGATAAAATCTCTTGGCAGAATATTGCCTTTGCCACTTGCTCTTTCTTAGACATCTGAAACAGAAAGTGTTTGCATCAGTGTATGCTGCTTCGTGGCACAGCCAAGAACGGCTGTGTCAGATGAATTTGGTCTTCACAAGTGAGGAGTATTCAGAAAACAATAAATAGCAAGCATGTCCCTAGCTGCTGTAATATTGTATTGTCCTCTAAGAATTCAGAGGGGAAAGGTGGAACAGCCAGATCTCTGCAGTGCTTAATGTTGCTAGAATTCCAGTATCTTCCAAATGAAAGGTTGGCATCTCGTTTCTCAAAGGGACTTTAACCAGAGAGAAGTGAGTAATGTGCCAGAGATGTCTTTGGTTATATCTTCATTGCATTTGCTTACTTTTTTTGGGGGGGGTTGTGCAAATTTATGTTGGTAAGCCAAGTGAAAGAACTATGATAAGAGGGAAGGAACTGTAGAAAGAATACAGTCAGGGAAAGAAATAAGTTAGGGAGGAAAGAGCCAAAGGCATGCAGACAGGAAGCTTTTCATCCTTAGTCACTCCTCTTTCTTGCCTCTACCCTCCCCAGCAAAGAAATGAAAACCTTAGCACAAATGCTAAGGTGTCTGCACTTCCCAAGTAATTACTGTGAAACCTTATGTTGTATGACTAAGCCTTACTCACAGAATTGTCTCATCAAGGCTGACTGAATAGCTGCATTTAAAGCTTGTTATTAAAAAAAAAAATCAAGATGATAGTATCAGACACAGGCTCTGAAAGAACCATAGTAAAATCTTAAATGTGTTGCTGAAACTGCAGCAGTATTATTTCATGTATCTGTCATGCTAGCTCATATGCTTATTATTGCTTTCTGTAAGAGAGCTGAACGCAACTGATGGGGAGAAGAAAATAAAATAGTACAAACTCCTTTAAATGTTAAAAGCAAATGAAGGATAGTTTGAAGGACATTGGGATTCTACACAGAATTCTAGGTAAGACTTTCCAGAACAAGTAGGAAGTATTTCAGAACCTGCTCTAGGCACTTTTAAGTATGTGAAGTTAGGATGAGAAATAATCCCTGCCTATAGTGGTTTGTGTGAACTTGACCGTAGCACACAACAGTGAATAAAACACTCCTGAAATGCGTCTAGTGCTTATCCTTTCTTGTACTGCATTTGGAATTAGCAGAAATAATCAGACACACCGATCTGGATGTTCCTCTTCAGTTATAATATTCATCTGAACGTATTCCCAAGTAACTAGGAAAGGGCAATACCGTGAGTATAGTGATAATTTGGTAAGCTACTTGCTCTTCAATGTGTATCTGTATCTTTCTGTAAGCCTTGTGTAGGTAGCCAGCAAAGCAAGCCTAACCTCCAAGTCTTTCATCGTGGTGGTTTAACTGTTAGTTTAGATAGGACCTGAATTGCACACAGGGTAAAACAAAGAGCTCACCTTTCTGGGAACACTGCTGTTTTCAGGGACAGGAGGCACTAACCTAATGCCCACAGTTGTGCCAAGACTGACAGTTTGGATTAGTTCAAAAGTTGGTAACAACTTCTGTGGAACAGAAAACGATTCTGGTCAAAGGCATGCTCTGGCTTAGGGAAAGTCCTGTTGTGTTTTTCTGCCCCCTGGCTGGGACAGGCAGGAAGGGGGCGGTGGTTCAGAAGTACTTGCTTTCTCACGGTGCCTTGCTCCTCCACAGGAGAGGGAATGCCACCGCAGCAGGCTAAAGGTGCAGCCAGACCCTCTGTGAATAATGGCAGTATTTGTAATGAAATGCTGCGAATATGATTTTTCTTTGATGAAGCTGACAAACGTGGGCAAATGTCTTTTTCCTGCCCTCCTTTTACTAGGGAGGAGCTGAGGGGGGGACATTGTATGCTGAGAAGAGCTGCAAATAGGATTGAAAATTAATGTAGGCCTGTTAATTCCCTTTTCCTTCTACCTCTTCTTGACAGGTTAATTCTTCACACACGTGCACGCGTGTCCCAGTTTCTCTCCTGGTATGCTGTTCCCAGGACCCTGTTCCATTCTGCATCCTGGGTGTTTTTTATTTAAATTTGCCATCTGAAATACAAGATGATGAAATACGTGCCTTGTTCCAAACAAAGTCTTGTAATTCTCGTCTGATGGCTGTCTGTCAGAGGGGATTGCGAGGTGAAAATTGACATAGACGCAAGTGTGCGCTTGGATCTTTAAAGACATCTCTTTGCCTTTGAGGGTATGTAAGTCTGAATGATTCATCTGAAATAAACCAATGCTAACTTGAAGGTTTTCTTAGTTGCTGCATTGTCTACAGCGTGTAAATGCCCCTTTATCTCGAAGATGTGTAAACAATAGTAAGAAGGCAGCCGCTGGCAGTTGCTGAGGTCATTGTCCCTCTCATTGACCAGTGTCCTGCCTCTTCTGTTTATTTTCTTCCACTGCCAGGGGGATACCTTCTAAGTAGTTGGATTGTGGCTAATGTTAGGACTACATTTTTGACTGTACACTTAGTTCTGTTGACAACACCGTGGGGTTGCTTTAAATGCAAACAGAAAGGAGATGGCTCTTAAACCTGAATGGGAGGCTTCTGCGGCATGGGTTTTTCTAGGCTCAGTTAAGTGCTTTAACCATCTCCTTTGCAGATCAAACATACTTTAAATAGCTGTTAACAATAAAAATACTTGAAATGAGAGGAAGCAGTCAGAAATGCTGTTGTTTTTTTCCCCTTCTCTACAACTGAATTAACTGGGAGCTTTTATGGTAGTCTTTACATCTGTCATTGTTATTCCCTCCCTTACCCGTTGTGCATAAAAAGCACAGTGTCTCGTAGTGCAAAGTTGTAGAAGTAGATTTCCTGGGGTGAAGTAAGCGGGCAGTGCTCTTCTGTGTAGCAGAAGGGCTGCATGGGACAGGGGGAAGTAAACCAGGTGGTGAGCTGTGATGGCAGATAGCTGTTGTGTGAGCCTTGGATTGGGTGGGTGTGCTTCATGCCATGCGGCATGGCAGGAGAGAGATGCCTGGAGCAAACGTTATGTTGAAAGAGTTTCAGTCTTACTGCAGTCCTGATCAGGCTGTCGTCTAGTTCAGTTTTGATCTTGTGAGGTAGCTAGGCTGAGGGAATCTTTTTTTTTTTTTTTTCTCCTCTGTTCTGGGAAGATCTTTGAGTAAAGCTGGTGATCAGCTTGCTTTACCATGAGTCAGGGTCTTCATAGCTGGCAGTAAGCATTTATCTTTTTTCTTACAGAAAAATACTGCTTTTCAAATGGAACTAGGAATTTAGAATGAAATCAGGTTTTGCTTTCTCTGCCTTTTAACTTCTGTGACAGGACCTTTTAATTTATTCATTAGATTTAGCTTGTTTTCTGTATTGAAAATTTGATTTTCTGTTTTAAAAAAAAAAGTATGGAACACTTGTGTAAAAAAAAAATCTCGAACATAGTTGTACTTGAAAATAGTGCGGGCTGTTAGAAAGTTTGTAAATAGCTTCAGTTTCTCTGTGGTGGAAAAGGAGATGTTTCCATGTTTTAAAGTTCCATTATTTCTAACTTGTACGTTACTCCGTATTTCCTGCCTATACTTAAAATCTAAGCATTAGTGTGCAGCTGACCAAAACATAATACCGAAAATCTGTCTTTGCTGTCCTAGCCCTTGAAGCAATGTAATTATGTTGCTTTCAAGCGATAAGCCAAGGCAATTTAGAGAGGGCTGGAATGCCTGCACACCCTGACCTTTCAGGGCACTCGCAGCGCTCCTATTATGCAGAGGCTGCCGTGGCACTGCTCTGATGTGCTGGCCTGTCACATGCTGACTAACTTGCAGAAAGCTTTGATGCAGCTGTTTTAAAAATGCTTTTGCTGACTGATAGGCACTTAGGCTGCTGCCTGTGAACAAAGCTGGCTCTCATTCCATGCTTTTAGCCCCCCTTGCCTATAACAACACTTCTCTCCTGCTGACTCCACACACCGTTCTTATCTCGGCCCAATTGTTGACTTGTCTCCATTTAAATTGTTTTCTTGTTAATTTTCACTTCAAAAATAGTCGTGTGTGAAGCAGAGTTGGTATGTATGGTTTATTTAGTGCTGCTGCAAACAAGCAGCCTTAAAGTTGGTGTGGTGGCTTGAAAGAGCGGGTGGATTAGGGGAAGGGGGAGAGAGTGTCTGACTGGGCAAAAGGGGGAGGGAAAGGCTTAAAAAAACAATGGTCCTTTATTTGTGATAGCTAATGCAGAGGAAAGTAGCTTTCAGAAATGTAGCATGTGTCATGTCAAAGTCTGAGATCTGGTGTCTTGTCTGGAGTGGCACGAAGAAGGGAAGAAGCTGAGAAGCGAAGGCTGTCTGCTGTGCACGATGCTTAAGGACCATTGTATACAGTAACTGTAATGCCAGCAGCTTCTGTAGTATTAGAAGCAGGACTTGAACAGGAATGGGAAATTAAACTGACTTTTTAGTTTAATCTCTTTATTTAATTATATTAATAGTTGTTAGATCAGGTAGTGTCTGACTTGCACTTCCAGGAAGTGGAAAAATGATTGCAGAATGCTGAACTGTTCAATTCCAGTAGCCTGGCTACAACGTTACAAGGATAAACTGGTTTTTGAAGACAGACTCTGTGTTCTAACTGAAAATAAGAGTGCCGGATGTTTGCATGAATTGCAAGTCTAATCTAAGCAAGCCTGTACAATAAGAAGCATAGTAGCTTGTTACCAATGACAAAGTTTACCAATCCACAGTTTAACCTTTGACTCCACAGTACGTATTGATATTGAACCTTTTCCACTGAGAAATGGAAAGCCTAGTAAGACTTCATTGATTCTGTATATGTGTATTGTGTGAAGTTTCAAGTGATTTTAAGACTTGAACTTCTGTGCAGCATGGCATCACTCTCAGTCTGGAGAGGTGGTGGCGGCTGCAGGCATTCCTGTGTGTATTCCCTCGTGTTTACTGCCCTCCCAGTAACTTCGAGGTATGCACAAATGGTGCCTAGCATCCCTTGAAGCAGTAGTGTAGATCCAGGAATAAGCAGCTGGTGTGTTTAAATCTGCTTTTGCTATTTAGCTCAGTAGCATACGGCGACAGCACACTTAAATTTAGTGTTTTAACAGAATGTAATGCATTTTACCTGATATAGCACATCTCTTAAGAGAACAGAACAGGGAATGAACTTAGAGCAGGAAATGAACACTGTAATTCTGTAGTGAGTATTTTCTAGTTTTCTGGGGAAAAGACTGTTTGTAATCTTTGGTAGGGCAAGAAAGCTTGTTCTTTGTATATATCAAATTGCTTCTTTGTTACTGGCATCTCCTATAAAGGAAATATGGGAAACATTGACTTTGCTCAATGTTTGTTAACATGGATCATCTTAAATGGCATAGTGAGGCAAAAAAGATGCATTAGTACATCTGTTGATAGCATTACAATATCTTTTAGAGGATTAAATTTCAAAAGGAATGACTCCGAAGGTGAAATGATAAAAATTTAGGGAAAAGATGCAGCTAAATCAATGTACTTGTGGTACAATTTAAAGTGTTGTCACTGCATGTATTTTTTTTTCCTGTAAATTAACACAACTTCCATGACTATGAAGGTATGAATATTAAATCAACTGTGCTTTGAAAGTGCTTTTTTTTCTATTCAATTCTGATTTTATCCTAATGGAGGAAAGACTGCAGTACAACTATTTTTCTGGAAGTATTGCTTCCTTTCTCATGCCTTCATTCTGAACAATGCTGTCACTGCTGTTTATCCTTACCTGTTTAGACTTCAGGATTTTTTCTAAAGACTTATTCTGGTTTAAATAGTTTCTCTGGAGTCGAGTGTTTAGAAATGGTTTGGAGTAAACATGTGTCTAAATTGTCTCAAAAATGAATAGGTAGGAAGGGTTTTGGTTATATCAACTGTCAGCAGTATGAGAGATTCCTGCAGCAGGGTCAGGTCTATTCTGACAGTGGCCCTTGCAGTATGCAAGGGCTCTCTATAGGAATACTCACACTGTCTGTCTAAAGGCACTGAACGTTTCTACATTGAAATGAAATATACTTTCATTTGTGAGAGGAGTATTAGGGAAATCTATATTTCCGCTTCTGTTGTAGTCAAGTTGGCAGAATGTAATTCTGTAGTTCTTAGGACAAATGGAAGGAGATTATATTACTACTGAACTGCAGCCTGGGAAGGGAGGCGAGGTTCTATTACAGATGGGCTTAGGAAGATCCTAAGTAGCCTTTGTGGTGGTGTTAAATTTGTTAATAGTTAGGTAACTGCTGGCCAAAGCATTTAAAATGCAGGCTGTCTTTACTCACTCTGTTTAATTACAAAAGGGTACTAGAAGAGAGAAGCAACTGCTGTACTGGAAGAATAGAGAACAGCAATATTTATTGCCTTGTACGGATCCCCATTTGCTCTGGACTGCTTTTCTTGTGTTTTTCTTTCCTTTTCGCAAAGTAATCCAACATGTTGTGGGCAGGATGTAATTCTGGGAATTCACTTTTCTGGTTGTTTTACTTATTTAATTTTCCGATGCTTCGATGCATAGTGTTACCTATTTCCATTAGTGGTAGTGAGGTCTTGTAAATGGTTGTCTGACCTGGTAACTCTAATTGGTGGGCCTCTGCCCCGAACAGTTTACATGCTAAATGTCTGCGAAATAGTGTAATTAGATTAAATGTAATTATTTTCTTAGCTTGCATTTTAACCTAGGTGTTTCTCTTATTTCAGTATCACATCAGAGCATGCTTTCACCTTTTTTGCACAGTAAATATTTCATTTTACAATACTTGGAATAACTTAGTGGTTTTTATCTTGAGGAGTGGTTTTTTTTCTCTTTTGAGGGGAGAGATTTTTGCTTCCTGCTGAAATAAGCTGTTGGCAGAGATGATGGAGTAGCTTGCTGCAGCTAAAAGGGAGATGTGAGAAGTTGGTCTTCCTCACCCCCATCTTTGGCTGACCTCTAAAAACTCTACTTCATGTCATTGCTTCAAGTTTAAAAAGGTTTTTTTGTGCTCTTCGTTGCTGTTTATTTCCCTTGTCAGTTTACTAAGATGAACCAGCTGACTGAGGGGTTAGACAGCAGAATGAGTGCTAAAAAGGGTATAAAATAGCATATGTACAAGTGTTGCCTCTTTCAGAGTGCTGACTGGTGAGACAATAGAGCTGTTATGCCAAATCATATCTGAGTGAAAGCCTTACTGAGGCTTCAGCCTACATGCCACAGCTTTTGACTTCTAATTCCACTTCATAGCTTCGGCTCTTGGCCAGCTTTCCTGATGAAAGGAGTGGTCTCACCCTGGCCTCGCACATCAGTGAGGTAGTTTGAGACCATCCACTTCTCAGGGGGATTTTTTTGTAGGAAATTGTAATCAGCTGAAGTATGTGTGGCATAAACTCTGAAATGGAAACTTAAGTCTTTCTGTGTATCTTAAGTTTAACCTAATCTATTTCAGAATGACAGCATGTTACCTATGTTGGTGTAGGTGAATTACCCAGTGACAGGAGGCAACAGGCATTTTTCCTTGTTTTCAACACCAAGAATTTCTTCACAGGAGGGAGATAGTTGCTCACAGCTTGTTTGTGGACTATTCTCAGTAGTAAGGTTTGTTCAGAAGGCAGGTAATAAATAATACTTACCTTGTGTTGAGTTGTCCCACTTTGTTTTTAACACCTGCAGTTCTGCCTGATGCAATGTGTTAGCTGGAGGACTGGCACTCCATCAGCGTTGTACTTCGGTAATATTGTTCTGGGTCTTGATTGCATGAAGGAATGCAGGGTGGGGCCTCAGTGCAACTTCTGTTTTCTAAATTCTTTAAATAGGTAAGGAATATGGGGTAATAGGTATTTTTTAAGGTCACTTCTATTTGAATAAGAAAAGTCTTCTTACAGTAGTCTCTGTAAGTGAGGTGGTTCTACAATGATTGATTTATGTGTACCTACTTGGTACTGGAAACATTTTTTCTTCCCCATATTTAAGTCACGCAGTCTGCCTCGTGCACTGAACTTTGATGCTTGTCTGGTAATGTGGTGATCCTGTTCATCTCAGTAACTAATCAGAAGGCTATTCACTCATTTTTGGGGTTTTGGGGAGCTGAATTGTTTCCTGGAAAGTTCTGAGACACGCAGGACATCTTGTGATGCTGCTGAACTGTTAGGGCAGCTAACTGCCATTCTGTACAATCCCAAGGGTGGTTACTCATGTCTGAAGACCGTTTAACAAGGGGTGCTTTATGTCAGTCAATTCCTTTTCTTAGTGGTTTGGTTTTGTTTTTCTAACCTGAGTGCAGCTCTGAAGTCTTGAGCAAGGGCTATAGAGGTGTTGATCTGCTGACTAGTAAGGAGTTGCTAGACTGAAACAAGTATTTCTCAAAGCAGCTGTTTCTTTCCTGAGCTGTTTCTTTACTGATTTCCAAACCCATCTTCAGATTTCCGTTAAGACTCCCATCACAGTTTGCAGAGGACAAAAAAGTTATAGAGTAGAGCTTCATAAAATTTCCCTTCTGGTTTCTGTGTTCTAATTTACCTTGCGTTACGGGAGACACATAAACAGGGCGTTTACCTTGTTTAATAAAGTTATTGCAAACTCCTACTGAAATTTGTCTGCAAGTGTGCAGCTAATGTTGTACAGCAAGGATTGCTTTATCAGTGTTTAAAAACTCTGGAATAAAAGCCTCAGTGTTATAAATAGGATGTGCATTTTTCCCTAGCCAATTGTGTAAAAACTAAATAAGAAATCAAGCTTGGATGTGGGACAGAAAAGAACTACTCTAGTGAAAAGGAACTAGACAACTACATAATTACTTGAATGTTTGGATTTTAAGGTTTTCTTTAAGTTGTCTTTGGAAGTTGAAGGTAACAGCTTCAGCTTCTCCTGTACCCAAATTGGACTACTGTTTGCTTTCCAAATTTGGAAATCACCATGATAGAGAAGTTTTTTCTCCCCCTCAGGTTTAACCTTTCTTAAGTTCGTTTATCTTAGTAAGAGCCAGCTGTAGTAGTGCTGCCTGTGCACATGACCAGTCTCTGCTGTAGAACCGCTCTTCATGGATACAAGCCTTGGGACTTTCTGCAAAGTCATCAACTCCTCAAATTGTTTCAAAAGCCCTTAGTATTTTTCTGAAAACCATGGCCCTCTGATAGCGTTTTCCATTGGACTGACTCATCAGACAGACTTGTCTGGTGCACTGAAGCTAAACTTCTGAGGTTTCTTACTCATTTAGTAAAGATGTTCCTTTTTTTTTTAAATATAGCTGATTTTGCAGGTTTGTAGGTGAATCAGTTGTTTCCTTCTGAGTCTGTTTCTTGCGGTCATGTAACTTGATAGCATTTGGGGCAACAGTTGAGTGAACTGTGGCTGCAGCCTAGGATAAACAGGTAATTGGCCAAAATTACGCAGACATTTCAGTTGTTAAGCAAGAGCTTATCCAGTTTCTTCTCCAGATGGTTGGATAAACAGCTAGAATGTCACTCATGCTTTTTCACTTCAAAAAATGTGCTGAGTAAACTAAATAGACATCTGCCCATTAAGCACAGATGGGAAATACTTACCAAGAGGTAGGTTTGATGGGTAGCGTGTCTGAGTAGTTATGTATAGACGTTTGTTTTCAAAGAATTAATATGTATTGTATTACTGAGTTGTATTTGGGTTGATAGCTTCACAGGGTGAGAATGAAACGATCTCTTCAAACCTGTACAGATAAAGCTTCTTCTGTAAACTGTACCAGTAGGTGTCATAGGTAGTACTGACACTATTATCGTCTAAAAATGGTACTGAGAGACTATCAGTAGTTTAAAAGTAATGACAAGTCTCCTAAAAATGTGTTCACATGCTATATGACCTGCCAACAGAAAGCTTTCAGTGTTACGTACAGTGCCGATATGTCTATATTTTCCTTGTCAGAAATTCTTGGTGGGTGTCAAACTGCTGCCTATATTTACTGGGATTTATTTGCATTTCTTTAATCTTCAGTAATTTTGGTGGCTTTCTGTGTGTTGGTAGGGAGTGCAAACTCTTCTTCCACTTCTCACTTTGAAAATGTGTCTACAAAGGCAACCAAAGCTTATTTAATGATGAGCAATACTTTTGGTAATATTGGATGGTTTTTTTTTCTTGAACCGGTAGTGGCTTATGCTAAATGGGTTATGGGTATGTTAACATGTTCTTTTAACCTGTGCTGAAATAAACTATTTTGGATAGGGGGGAAAAAACCCACAACCCCCTAAATGTGTTATGAAACACATGCAAAGCAAGGCCGCTAAAAAGCAAAAATGCTTTGTGAACCAGCCAGCTGTACTGTTCCACCAGCCTCAACTTGGTTGGTTTGGGCTGACATCCGAGTGCAAACGTCAGGTACTACAATTGTGTGTGTGTTCTGGTGTTTATGGCTTTCTTACATGAAAAGCTCCAATTCTGTCTTGCAGAAAGTGGGCACCCAGTTCTGGTAGCAGAACGAAAATGCAGGTCTTGGCAATGTGATTGTATTGTAGTCTAAAAATAAAGAATGTGTAAATAAATCTGAAGTCCTGTTTTTGAAAATTACTTTGAAGCAATCATAACATTCACATTTAATGATACTGATGCAATGATGTGTGCTACGTAGGCATGTGGAATTACCCGTTGCTTGAGATAATGATATTAAGCTGTTCTGTGCCTAATACTCTGCCATGGCTTTCCCTCCAGTTTGGAGGAAGAAGTTAAACCCTGCAGGAACTTTACACTTGCAAGAAGTGCTGCAGTCCCATTTGGTCTTAATGTTTAAGCATGTTAAGTATATGCGTCAACCTGCAGTGTTGATATGATACTGCTTTTGTTGGCTTGGGTCTTTTGAGAGCAAATATGGCTCAGGAACACTGACAGCTGAGCTGACGGTGCACTCATGCTGGAGATTGGAAAAGGAAGTGGTTCTAGAGCTCTTCGGAAGTGAAGAATGAAATAGGTGGTGATCAACATAATGTGTTGGTTAAGGGTTGAAATACATAGAGCAAGGAAAACTAAACAACTTGCTATGCTGTCTTACACAGTTTCCTAAAATATTTCAAGTAGTTTACATGTGAAGAAGAATGGAAGCAGTATTGTCTGTATGTGCTCCTGGAAACTCAATGTTTGCTTTCTTTCTGACATCTGTTTCTTCAAAAATCATATATATGTAGCTAAATTATGACCGTGATTTACTTGCGGTGTAGTTGCAATACGTAAAGCAGAGGTGGAATGGGAACAGAGCTTCGAAGTGTACTTTTTCTGTCTCATCTCTTAGCAACTTACAGTTCTTCTAATAAAAAAAGTCACGTAGCAATCCTAAAATTGTATTGCTGGTTTGAGACTCAGAAAAGACCACATGTCACAAAAATGACCTTCTGGATCCTTGACTTGTAGATACCAAAAGCCACGTGTGATTACTTTATTTTGAACCTATTGGAGTTAACGTGCAATGATGTGTGAACAAATGTATCCAGAGGAGAAAAATGTAGCTATGTGGGATTGCTGTTTTCTGTCTTCTGTGCTTGATTGCAAACTTTATCACTCTTCAACGTCTTTTTACTTTTTTGACAATTAAAGCCCTAACTTCCTTGAAAACATGAGGTTTAAAAAGGTAAAAGATGAGGGAAACTTCAACTTTAAGCTAAACTTAAATTAAACTTGCACTACCTATTTCCACTGGTCTATAACCTTTGTCATGTTCTTAGAAAAACGGTATTCAGAATGTACAAGTTCAGCAGAGATGCTTTCTGTACCACAAAGAGGAAGGGGTGCTGGCATACAAAGAGGTGAGCTGAAGGTTGTGTAATCTCTGTTCTGTTCTGGTTTGCAAACCCGAGTGTCGTGCTGTTACAATTTTGACCCTTGTTTTGAAGCATAGTCACAACTTTTCAAAAAGGGAGAGTTTTTTGCCCTTATGTGATAAAATCCAAAGCCCATAATTTTTAAATTTGGTTCCTGGTAGTTAAAGATGCAATTCTGGTAGAAGCAGAATGAATATTTTAAAATAGCCCCAGTCATTTCCGCCTACATAGTTTTCTCGCCTATTTGGGAATGTGCATTCCAGGGTGGTGATGGATGGGCATGATGCTGCTTGGATCAGGAACATAATCCTGCACCCTTGATATGCTCTCCGTCTTAATGTGCAGTGTGGAAGTTGTGGGAAGAGAAGTTACACTGCTGTGTGTTCGGAGCTGCTGGGGGAGGAGGGGGCAGCTTGTTCCACCTTTGTGTTTATATCCGCACTGAAAGTGGCTTTGTGACCGCTTCTAAGGTTACCTTTTGGTTTCTGGTGGTTTTAAGTATGTGAGGCTTAAAGCAAGTGAGACTTTTTTTTTAAAGGTAGTTAAGTGATGGATTGTGATCTTTAGTTACTTTTGCTTTTTGTCATTACCTTAAATGCTAAATTTTGGAAACAGAAGACCACAGAGAAAAGGCCTTTAAGTCATCTGAAAAACAGTCATTTTTAGTAGTTGCTTACTTTGCAAGTTTAGAAAGTCTTTTGAGTTTGACATAAAATGTAGTCTAGCAAATGAGCTACAGTGATCAGAATGGCTGAAAGGCCACCAAATGGCACTTGAGGAGAACATGGCATTTCATCAGTTCAGAAGCGTGCCGTTCCGCTGTCTATGCGGGCAGTCAGCATGCTGCAAGGCAGTTCTGATCTGGTCAGCAGTGCGTGCTCTTGAGTTAATCCACTTCTCCCTTCACCTGCTTTGATGTGCAAATAAGAAGGAAAAAGTCCTAGCTGTAAGTCTGTGGGGTGGGATGGGAAAAGGCATAGTGGTTATGTATATCCAAATATTTTCAGAGTTTAATTTGAAGCCTGTGTAAAGCCTCTTGTCCACAAATTACTCTGTCGTTTTGTTCTAGAAGCTGTAGCCAATGTCTCTTCTACCCTGGCTTCAGGAAGGGAAGCAAAGGGGATGGGTTGCTGTCTTCTGAGGCAGTGAGTACAGAACGGCTATGGTAATTCTTCAGCTTGGCACTTGTGGCACTTCACAGGTATCTGGAGTGGGAGTAGGGGTGCAGTCCACAACAAGGAGAAAATCCAAACCCCAAAACCCCAGAAGCTGCTGCTGACAAGAGGTTTTCTTTTTTTAGCTGAAGTTTAATATATGACAATTTGAATCCAACTTGGTTTTTTTGGTGAGATCTGCAAATTGGAAAAGGTTGTGAACCACTGGTGTAGAGAAAGGCAAGGCTGGGACTGCTGCCAGTAGAAAATCAAAGAGGAGGATTATAATCAGGGCAGCTGTTTGCACTGGGCGGTAACTCAGGCCTGCTTTTATTGCCTCTTGTCCCCTCATCGCTCCTCAGTGGAATGGGATTCATTGCTGCTGTTTATTGCTACCGCAACTTCTCATCTTCTTAGAAAGGTGTTCCTGGCTTGGTTTTGGTGACAGGGTGACACTGCTGCCTTTGCACGTCATCATAAGGGAGGGGAGAGGAAACTGAAAATGTCTTCCTGATCCTTCCTTGCTTGCTGATTCTTGTAGAGCTGCTGTTACTTGTCTTTGGCTTGTTGGTAGCTCTGACTCCTTAAGAGAAGGAAGCAGATGATTTTAAAAAACTAACAAACAAAAAAAAGGTGGAAAACTTGTATTTTTTCCATAAAAACATGTTCATAAAACTCTCATTTCAGAAACCAAACCAAAATTGTTATCCAAGAAACACTTGTATTTTTCAAACCTGAGTATAGTCAGGGCAAAGTTCAAAAACAAACAAAAAATAAACACCCTAAATAAATACACTATAACTGGTTGTGAAGAAATGGTATGTTTTCTGCTACCTGCAGAGCAAGTTTCATGCTCATTGTGAAGCAGGCAGTGTTAAGACGATGTCTGTAGGTGTGTGTACTTGTGTGTTCGCAGCCAATGAAAAACCCTCCAGAAAGGACTTGCATTTTTCTTGTGTTAGCTCCTGTGCCTGCCTGCTCCTGCTGCTCCTCAGGAAAGCCATTGCCAGCCCCTGGTCGATCCCTGGTTCAGTTCAGAGCCTGCCCTGAGGATGCGAGTAGCCATAAACTGAGGTTGTTGCTGCTCCTGAACCCTCTGTTGGCAGGCAGCAGCCTGAAGGTGCTGGTTTTGCAATTATACGGGTTCAGAAAAGAAAGTTTTCTTTAAGTACGCTGCTTGCTGTGCCTTGCCTCTGCAACAGTGTAGGGCACCAGCTCGGTTGTTTCACAGTTAGTGGAATAGTAACCTGTCCTTTCTCTTCCCAGACCCCATTCACCCCTTTCCCCAAGTAATTTGAAACTGAACTTTGACAATTACTTCTGTTTTTCTCTATTAGTAGCAGCTAACTTTAATCAATTTGATATGCTAATCAATTTGATATGCACTGAACAAAAGGGTGCGAGGACTGGGGACGGATAAGCACTTAAGCTGTAGCCGTAAGCTGCTTGGGAGGCTGGAGCTCATCTGCTGGGCTGCAGGCTACTGGAGGCAATGTAATGGCTTGCTGCTAACAAGAAGAGGACTCGCTTCTCCGGTGCTATATTGTTCACAATTTCAATACTGGTACCACTGACTAATGTTTCTTTGGTTTTTTTGGCTTTACACATCTATAACTTAAAACACTAGGTGCTTTTGAGTTTAGATCACTGCTATTTTGTTTGGTTTGTAATCAGATGTAAGGACAATTGTGTGTTATTTTTTTCTTCATTATTTAGTTAATAGTTAACGTGTGTCCTGAAAAACCACCTTTGCAAAGCTAGCAGATTTGTGATGTGTCTGTGGATAGGGAGACTGAGTGACGGTTACTGTGAAATACATTGTCAAACGCTATACTGTGTCTGCTTAAGTGAGATACCTCTTCCTCTTTTTCAAGTAACTTATTTTGGAAAAGCAGGTAAATGAGTACTCATTTCACGATGAAGCAATGCGAAACTGGGCTTTTTTTAGTAGGATGGGAGTAGTCTTCTTTCACGAGGAAAAATGTGTTCTGCACTTTGCATGCTTGCCTGATAAGCAAGTTGAGGAATGTTTTCCTTGCCGATAGCCAGGTAAGCAGATAGCAAGGCGCATTAACATTGGTCACCAGTGGTGTTGGTTACCTTGTCTGCCCGTCCCAGTCCCGTGCCTCTCTCTGGGAAACGGGCTACAGAAATACTGCTCTAATTCACATTCCTGACCTCTCACTGACTTGTAGTGTATTGATATTTCTTCCTCTCTGTTTACAAGCATCTCACTTTAAAGGAGGGAAATAAGGCTGTTGTGCTCACTGTTTCGCATTTTTGAACCAAACTGTTTCATACTATTGTCTTCTATTCCAAACACACTAATTATTTTCTAACCAAATTAGGGTTGTGACATTGAATGGTATTCACCTTCTATGTTCTCGACTCCTGTGTTTCTGTATCCTTGGCTCTTAACTTACCTCCTTTGAATGTGTACAGTTGATATAAGCTTAGAATTGTAATGTGTGCTGCAGATGCTTTAGCAGCCGTGTGACTGCTAAAATTGTCTCTCTTTAACTGACTGTTACCCAAACTTGGGGGGTGGAGGGGGTGGTGACAAAAGCCATCTGTGTGCTGTTGGTCGTCGAGGGAAGGGAAGGATACTTAGTGCAAAACTTCTTGATGATAGTGGTAGGTGAGAATCAGAGGAAGAAATTTTGAACCTATTTAAAAACAAATCCTATCACACCAAGTGACATATTTCTTCATACTGAGAATGAGGGGAAAAAAAGCTAGAACATGCTGGAATTCTGCAGCTCCTAAAGTACTTGTCAACTGCTTCTACCATGCAAAAGGCAGCGTGTGTTTGTTGGAATCCTTGCATTTCAAATCTCTTCTTCAGAAGAATTTGGCAAGTTAACCATAACATTTCTTGCTTGTAGTGGCTTTGGCCTTTAAAAAAAAAAAAGTTGTAAGGAGAAATTAATCTACATGTAATTTCATGTGTTTTGTTGTCAAATTGGAACATGGCAAGGCATCTGTAACTTGAACTGTCATGCACATCTCTGAGATGTACATTTGGTCTGAGTGATACAGAGAACTTCGAGCAGTACCTTGGTTGAACAGCCCTCCTGTGCCTTAGTGCATCCCGTTGCTTCTCCAGAGGCTGTCATTTGGCAGACCTGCTGAGCGTACCACCTAGAGCTGATGTTTGCCAGGTGCGGTGCTTGGTAACCACATGCACATTTTCTGGATTAAAAGCAAGATAAGGGATGTTCTTGCTTAAAGTGAGGTGCTCAAACACTTTGTCTGCTGCTCTGATCTCTGACTACATGATGGTAATTTTCGGTATCCGTATCTTACATTTGTGTGTGTTCTGGCTTTTAATTTTTAATTAAAAAGTAATGTTGAGTTACATAAACCTGATTTAGGTTCCTTATATAAATCTAACGCAGTATGATTGAGTTTTCTGTGATAACGATACTGTGTTCTCCTCCCCCAGCAGAGAAAAACAACCTGGAAGAAGTCCAGCTTATGTTCTTAACTGAGTGATAAAACAGTAACATCGAGCTAAGTATGAGATCAGGGATGGAGGCTCTGTCTGCAGTTGGATGGTGGGATTTGGTTTCAGGAATGCGCTAGAAACATGACTTAGATGGAATCACAGAAAAAGGAGGTTGGAAGGGACTCGAGAGTTCAGCTAGCACAACCATCTGCTCCAAGCAGTTCTCGTTAGGTGTGCCTGGGAGAATAATCACAGAGAAGTGAGGTAGAGAGGGACCTCTGGAGATGATCCAGTCCAGCTCCCTGCTCAACGCACTGTCATCTACAGCAGGTTGCCCAGGACCTTGTCCAGAAGTCTTGAGCCTCCTAGGACAGAGACTCCACAACTTCTCTGGGCACACTGTTCCAGTACTTGATCACCCCCACAGTTTTTAAAAAATGAACAAACAAACCACCTGAAATATCTGGTTGGAGTTACTCCCTCCAAGTTAAGTCAGTTGCAGTGAAACTGACCATAACTGTGTCCCTTTAATGAGCTTCACTTTGGTGTGAGGTTGTGATTTGTTGAGTTTTGATGTTATCATCAGTGCTGACTTACAAGCCCCACCACGGGCACCTGCTGTCAGTGGAGCTGAGATAAAAGGATGGGGACCAGATACAGGTGAAAAAAACAGCCACATATGGCCACGTACACACATACATAAACATCATGGGGGAAGTGGAGGGTAGGGGTATTTTTGAGAATGGAAACTAGTAATAGGGTAGTGTGTGCTGCTTAAGCAGTTGTGCTGAGAAGCCCTTTTCAAGCTGCAACATGAGATTTAAAGAATTAAAACATCAGATGGAGTTTCTCAAGGATCTTGGTTTTTGAAGTGATCTGAAAAAAGTCAGGTCTGAGCTGAAGTTTATCTTTACAGAGAAGATAAAATGCTTTTAGTGGTATGTTAAAACTGTGCGCTCTTTTGAGCCTTTATGTCCTAATAATAGTGTTCTAGATCAGCATAATGGAGAAATTATTTTGAGAAGGAAAAAAAATAAGCTATGTGGAAGTTGTTTGTGCCTACCTGTAGTATCATTAATTTTTCTGAAAAAGCCAAGCGGTAAGCCATATTTCTTCATAACTTTTCTCTTCTGTTGTGATTTTGGTTCCATTTTGCTAGTGTACTGGCCTGGAATCATGATCCATGAAATGCTGCTTGCCAGCACTTTGGAGTTCGTGATCCTACACGATTTCATTGCCAGCTGGAAAGCAAAATGGAAAGAAGCAAAACAGATGAGGGTTCCAAACTCTAAAGTAATTTTCCCACGCTTTAGAGATGGTGAAACTAGTAAGCTTTGCTTGGTTGCTGGCTGATACCGTTACCAGGTTGTTGGAGTGGTATTCTTCAGCATCTGAAGTAACTTGACCTAAGATCGCTGAGATGTATCTTCACCTGGGTCTTTGTGTTCTGGTTTGTTTTGCCTCATTACAGAGTTCCTGAAGGTCAGCCTTCTTGCTCTGCAGGAATAACAGCATTCAGCAGGCCTGTATCAGAAGCACTTCTACAAATACTGAGATATAACTGGATCTCGAATCCGATCTTGATTTTTTTTCTTTTTTTCCAACAGTATGCAATTTCCCCCTAGTTTGTGTATATTTCACTTGTTTAGGGATTTCTCAGATGTCTAAAGAGTTTTGGAAGGAGGGTCTGCTGATTTATATACTGCATCCATGAGCAATGACAACGAGAACTGAGCAGAGAGCTGTATTTGGGTGAGGCTTGGGCCTGAGCAACCGTTATGAAAAATGGAGTCATGCTAAAAAAAGAACTTGGATATTACATGAGACGAGTTGAATATTGAGCTGTGGTTTTGGTTCAGAGAGAATTTTGCTTATACCCAGAGCAAAAATTACTTACGATAAAAGATCAGGAAAACTAACAGAAGTGATGAGTTATTAAAATGAAATATCTGCACATTAAAAAAAACAACCACATGTATTTAGAAATCCTAGAGCAGGAAGTAGTGGAAATTGTATTTATTAAGGTAATATTCTGTGGGGTGGAATGTTGTTGTGGAAGCACAGGATGAATTGAGCAGAATGGTGAAGCAGCCTAGCTATTACTTAAAAAAAAAAAAAATCATCCTAGCTTTTCTTGTCAAGGTTGTTCTTGGTTATATAAAAGATAAATTTTTTCCTGTTGTCTAGACAGTGGGCAGGTACTGTTGTAGTACAGACGTTATTAACTGCTTCCAATATCAGTGTAGAGACATTATTGCTGCTTCCAATATCAGTGTCAACAATCCTTAATTTCAGTTTAGGTAGATATTCTGAATTCTGGAAATTTCCACATGATGATACATTTTTAGGCTTGTGGGTTGTGCTCTATAGCCTGCACGTTTTCACGAGGTGTCCTGCTGAATAAATACAGCAGTGTTTGGGAGGAGGGCAACTCTTGCTTACAGCTTGGGATCCATACAATATAAGAAAAATACAATTAAAACAAATATCCATGATATGAAATAGTTTACCTTTTAGATGTGTAGTATTTGTTTGAGAAAATAAGGCTGGTATTTCTGTTTCCAAAATAAATGATCAATTGTCACTTCTGTGCACGTATACTCAAGCAGAAGGTGAGACTAAATACTGGGTTCTCAGCCTCAGTGATCAATGAGAATTTTTGGCTCATACGCATTGTGCAAGCAAATGCCCTAGTGGGTGGGTTTTCTTCCACTGAACATCGTTGTGTAGAAGATAAAATCAAGTAGCAGCTGCGCTGTCTGATCTCCCTTGTAAACTAGTCTTTCTCAAAAATACATTCAGGGAAAGAGTCTTTGCTCCTTCCAAAGAGTGCTTGAGTGAAGAAGCAAGAGTATAGCCAGCTTGCAGAGTGTGGTACAGAGATACTGTACTTCTGAGAGCAAACAGCAAGCGTCAGCAGTGTGGGACTTGCTGTGCTTATCCTGCCTGTGAGTCCCCACCTCTGCGTGTACCTGCTCCAGTTGCTGGCTTCCAGGATCTGAAATAGCTTGGGTATCTCTAAGGTAGTCTGTGGAGTAGCTGTGGTGTGTTGTCTGTACAAAGACTGTACGAGACAGCTCTGACTTCCAGTGCTGAAATCAGATGCTAGGGTTCTATTTTATTTGCAACAACTACAGGGAAAGAGTGTGTGTTTGGGGGGGGGGGGGGGGGGAACGAGTATTTTTGATCAGCGAAGGCCTTTATGGTGTCTGTGTATGACAATTGGAGAGAATCTGGTGAAATTTTAGGTGGTTGTAGTTTAACTGGGAGAGGACAAAGGTGAGTGTCTGTGGAAGTCCTGCTGGTCAGTGCTGCAGACAGCACGCTGCTCCCAGCCGGTGCTCAGCTGCTGTGCTGGGGGGGAAATGACCTCTTGGTTCCCTGCATAACACTGGCTGAGGAAGATGCAGGTTTTTTTTTCCTATGAACTTCCTCAGGAAGCTGTTTGTTTTGTTTTGGATATTGACTTTGGGCATAGATAGTTGTTTTTTTTTTTAAGCAGATGATAAATACAATTCATGGGATACCCAAACAAACCTGCAAAAGTTCTTACAACAGATCCCAGTGCTAGTTGCGAAACCAGAATTAAAAGGAAATGTAACAAGCGCAATCAAGATGTAGTGATTCTTCTTCTAACCTGTACAATTTTGAAGTTCAGCAGCATCCTATTGCTGAAGTAGACTTCCCTAAGAATAACTTGGAGAATTAATTTTAGAAGCCAATAAAAATACAGTGAGGTAGATAAGATGTATGAATTTCTTCTGTTTTGACTGCAATTAAATCAAAACATACGAATTGTGCAGCTCCAGCTAAGAGGAAACTGTTTTTCTGTTTGAAACAGGCATCTGAATTTTTAAAAAAATCTTAACTTATTTGATGAGACAATTTGAGCTCTTTTGTAGGGACTGACTATAAATGATCTTTTTTTTTCCATTGTCTGATGCAGCCCTTCACCAGTTCGTTCGTTCTTTCTCTCTCAAACATCTCAAATAATAACCGGCTTAAACATCTGACTTGTGACTTTTTTTGTCTGGGACAATGAGGAATGCTTTTAGAAGTTGTCATTTTATTGGAAGTAAGGGGTACACGAAAAGTACATGATGCTGCAAGCTTGGAGTGACAGTAGTCCTCGTGTCAAAAGTTGATTGTAATTGAGCAAATAATTGCTTAAAACTTAACTGTGTCAAGAATAAGAAATTAAACTTTGCCAAAGCAGTTCAGTTAAAACAGGAGTTATTTCTCAAGTAAGCTCCCTTAAACTTGCAAAGCAATGCTGAGAAACAATTCTGGCTTGGATTGCAAGAATACCTAGGCGTTTGGTTTTAGTCTAGCAGTCCTCTAGGTGCAGAAGGCTGGAGAAGGAAGTGTTAGACTGGGAGGAACTTCATTTCGGGAGCCTTGCACTAATTTAGATATAAGATACTAGGTTCTGTAGCTGTGATTTGGATCTTTCCAAACATAAACTTGAACTGTCTTCTCAAGCCTGCGGGCAGCTTAAGTGCTGCCGCTGATCACAGCTTTCCCAACTGCAGTAGATGTGAAGCAAGCCTTGCTGTTGGGAAACATGGGAGTGCTGCTGACACTGGCACTCAGCAGGGCGCTCCTCGGTGATGCTGGGAAGAATATCTTGATGTATAAGTACAGAATTAATCCTTCAGGGGAATTCAGTCTTCAGTGTGTGTTCGTGTACCCAGAAATATGCATGAAGAAAGAAGTTGTGTGAGATAAGGCATATTAAAAAAAAAAAAATTAGCAAATAAAAACACCAGCCTTTGAGAAGCAGCAAGGAAATGTGGTGAGTGGGGGAATACTTCAAGTGCTTTTTGAAGCAGATCATAAAGGGAGCTTTCTGAAAAGATATTTACATTGATATACTTGTTCAAGTTTCTGATATTTCCCTGAGGTACAAGATTTTGTACTTATAGGATTCTGAGGAAATTGTAATAATAATGGAAAATGTTTTATTATTTGCATATTGATGAATCACAATTTCTTGTATAACTTTATTTCTTAAAATAAAAAACCAACAAACAATCAGAACCAGATCCAGTTGCCATCTACAGAACTGGGAATGGTACTAATTGTCTGTATAAGGGTGCTCAAAATGAGTTTAAGGAAACATTTTAATAAAGCATAAGTATAACACAGTATTAACACAAGTCATAATACCATCCTTCTCTTTGTATTACTCATTCTTAATACATGTGGAGAACCATAGGCAACATATAGTATCAGGAGTGCTCAAATTTAGCATGCTACCAGTTGTCCTCTTCCATTTCAGAGATACTTTATGATTTCTGTTAGGTTGCCCCAACCTTATACTGTAGCATCTTACTCTCATGTTCTTAGTTTCTGGGGTGTTAAGCAGTAAGTAGGCTGTTTCCTGCTGAGTCTCCTCGTTTACCCCAAATCAGTGGTGGTAACACTGTCGTGGGTACCAGGTTTGGCACCAGCAGGCCGCAGGGCTGGCAACACCCCTTAATTACAAGCCGTGTCTGCCATTTCTACAGATTTGGGAGTGACTTAAGTCCTTGCAAGATTCCTGAAATTCCGATGCTTCCTTGAAGAGCAGAGCACTTTGTGGCTCTTGTTTAAGAGCAGCTTTACAACAGGGAGCTGGGCTGACAGAGCAGCAAGAGCCAGTTCTGCCTCGCTTGGTAGGGCGCGTACCTTCGTGCGACTTCATCACGCTTCTCCGTCTTCTGTGAGCGAAGGCAGTTCCTTACAGATGGGAAGCGAACTCACACAAGCAGTTTGTGTTAAAGCCAATGTCTCACCTCGGGCTGCCTTTGAACTGCTTTAAGTGTTCTTGATTGGACTGTTTGGGCATGCAGAAAGAATGAAAATAAGATACTACTTGGTTTGCTGTCTGACTAATGCATATTTGATGTTTCTGAGTCTTGTGAATTTGAAATGAATGTAACTGCAAAATCTGGGGGAGGCAGTAGCAGTAGATGAGAAGAGGTCGTATGAGTGAGAAAATGGAGAACAAAGAATGGAAGTGGAAAGACTGAATTTATACAGAAAAGAGAACAGCCTGCTGACTGAGCTGCTGCTTCTCGTATTTGACAAGCGACCGCTTGTAGAAAGGCTGCTGGGCTCAGGTGTGTGGTAGGGAGTGGGGTTTGGGGGCTGCGTTGCCTTGCTGTGAGGTACAAAGTCTTCTCTCTGTTCTCAGAAGCACATTGTGTAGGCCACTTCCATTTTTTCTTATTCGTTGTTTAGCAGTTTTTCTCATCTCGTACCCTTTGACTGTGGGATCCCAGTTCTCCCTGCCCCAGCAGTGCTCAGCAGGTTAAGCTGGGGCTTTACCAGTCTGTGCTGTGTCCAGAGCCAGCTGTGTGCCGTGCTCCAGCTGCAAGCTGCAGCCACGGGGTGCTGCTGGGACTCCTGTGCCAGGTAGCTCAAGCTGAGGAAGTGCCTCCGACTGCAGGTGGGGCGCTGTGCCTGCGTGACACGGCTGGGACAGATGTGATAGGTGGGCCTGCCTGGTTCATTTCTCTGCGAATTGGACTAACCTGGTGCACGTAGAGCTGATGCTGCCTATTTTGATTAAATTTTGTATTGCAACTTTTCCAGTCCTTTACTGGACTCCTTTTTCACCTTCTTCTGAATAGGAGTTACTTAACTTGCGGAGGTAATTCTTCATTTGTTGAGGGGATGTTCAGCCTCAGAAACTCTTGCCAAAACTAAGACAGAATGAGAGCATCAGAAATGGGGGAAGAAAAGCGGTATTCATTAACAGTTTAGCAAGCAGAACATTCTGTTTTGTTTCAAGGATAGCGCACCGTGTGTGTAAATTGTTACTGTTTTAAAATTGATCGGATCTGTTTTTAAAATGCGTAGCTGGAAAGAAAGAGCCTGCTTTGGGGCTAGAGCTGAGTGAATTTCTAATGCAAAGGAGCAATGCAATACTGGATGGGGGGAGCGAGGGAAACTGGTGGAATGAAGTGTCTGCCAATTCAGTTGCACCAATGCTTACAGGACAAGCAAACCCTGAAAGAGAAATTAGCTGTAAGGTAACACATCCTAACTCTCAAATCAGAGCACAAAATGTGGAGACAAACTGCAGCTTTTTGGAGTCGTGAGAATAATGCTGTTCTTAAACCTAGTTGTAAATTCAGATGTTACAAAATCGGATGAAGTTTGAAAATATGCTTGTTTCTAACTGTTTTCAGAGATGCTTTTCTTTAGTGAATTGCTTGCTTGCAAGAGGGAGGCAAAACACCGTACTCCTCCTGGAAAGGCAGAAAATGTAGCAGCAGGCTAGCAGGAGACTTCATACTGTTTGCTATGTGTTTCCTGCTGCCTTTTTACCTGTTTTTAAGCCTTTGGCTCTTCCAGTTCTTTCTCTCTCCCTATTTCCCCCTTTCCAAATGTGTTTCTTGTGCTGTGTTAAATAGTGCCAGTGTCTGTTCTTTTAAGCAGACATGTAGGTATGTAAATATTGTCATAATGTTACTGTTTAATCTTGTTCCCTTTCTGGGACCCTTCTTATTTCTGCAATACCACTGTGTTCACCAAAGGAATTAGTGTACGCAGAACCGCAGTCTGTTAAGTGACCTGTATGCATAATACAGTAGCACAGGTACTCTGTCTTGGCACTCGTGAGTTGATGGCAACCTGCATGTAATTAGGACCAGCAAAAGGCAGAATGTTCAGAAAGTTAAAATATCAACACATTGGATCATAGTGGGAAAACTGAAAGTGGGTGTTGGACCAGCTTAATTTACAGTGCACTTAATGAACAACCTAGAGCACCGACATCACGAGCTTCTTGTCCTTCCCTTTAAACTTCCGAAATTTTGAACTTAAGAAATATGTACTTATTAGAAATCTATTACCTATTTTAAGTTCTCGTACCCCAGTTCCCTGGAACAAGCACTAGAAGTTCAGATGTGATGTCTAAAGGCAGGAAATACCTAGCGAACAAGCCAGCCAGCCCTACTTTACAGTTACTATTCAATAGGAATATTAATGTTAATTTTCAGTGTAAGTTTTTTTTGTGGTACAATACAGTTATTACAGCTATTGACAGTGAAATCTGATCTTTGGTTGTTTTTTTTTCTCTCCTTAGAGCACAACAATGGAAGAAACAGCTATATGGGAACAACACACAGTGACTCTTCACAGGGTAAGCTAATACAATTAGTTGTGTGTGCCTAACTCAGGATGCTGGTAGGCTTTGAAAACAATAAGAAAAAGCCAGATGTCAGGAAGTAAAAGAAAAGGAAACTGTCATATTCCTCTGTTTAAATTTAGAAGTGTTGTAAAAGCTCTGTTTGATAGTAGCTCTCTTAGTCCGTTTGTTGGGCTTCTAAGATAAGCCTGCCTACAAATAACTAAGCAAGAAACCAAGCTTGAGATTACTTCTGCGCATAACTGAAAGTGGTTAGAAACCAAAGTGTCCGTGCATTAAAAGTTGTACTGCAACTGTAGTTAAGTTTTTTAAAACTAATTGCAAAGGCTTAAAACAGTGCAGTTGAATATAACTAAACATCTTCAAAACTGCCTAAATTGACTTTAACTTCTTAAAATTAATGGCTGAAAATAATGTCTGGGTGCACTTAGGCACCTTACACAAAACAACGTGTACTAGGAATCAGTGTATACAGGCAACTTTTACATTCAGACTGACTCTTCTTATCTGAGTTGCTCTTAGGCACATCAGAAAGTGGTTTAATTTATCATAAAGCTGTACAAGAGAAGCAATAAATATGTAAAAATGAAAATATGTAGTGATACTTTTCTAGGCTACTCTTCAAGTTTACAATAATTAGTAGGCCAACAAGTTCTTGAACAATAATTATTCTTTCTATAAGTAATTGCCCTTTTTATTTTCTTATGGAAACGGTGCAATCATCGCTGGAACCTTTTGTAAATTTTTTTTAAACGTATAGATTTAATCAGTGCTGTTTTTATTTCACAGAAAAAAAAAAACCTGTAGAAATACAAGGCTGGATGGTAGCCTTAATGATAGCTCAGTTTCTTCAGAAAGGGGGGTTATTCTGGTTAAACTAAGCATTAATTTAAGTGAAACCTGAAATTGAGTTCAGTCAGTGTGCAAAAGAATAATGAAACAGTGAGATAACTTAACTTGAATGAATTTTGAAACAATAGGTTGAACATAGAAATCACATCCTTGGTTTCACTTACAGTAAACGAAGTCAGAAGTTGTGGTACAGAAATGAAAGTGTAGTTTGATTATAATTCTCATTGATATATTATGTGGCAGTCTCTTGCCAACTGTGCTGGCTTAACTGTTTTGTTAACTGAGTACTTCTCATGTCGATGTTGAAGAAGGCTGGTGGCAGCTATTGTTAATAACTTTGGTAGCAGGAATGTAACCAATTAAAAAAAACACCACATTTTCTACTTGCCAAATATCAAAACCTAAACTTTTATGCTAGTGTTAAACAAATAGCAGCTTAATTTCTTCTCAGCACTATGAAGAAGCTTTTCAGGAGAGTGCACGTTTGTTTGTGAGGTTTTAGATTTTGCTTTTTATTTGTCATTCTTGTAGTATTGGGCTATTAAGTAATAATATGCAGGTTATTAAGTAACCTGATTAAGTAAATCAGGTTACTTCAGTGTACCTGTAAGGAGAGAAATGCATCCAGATTTTAGTTATCCTCAAAGATAGCTAGAAATTAATAAGTTGGAATAGACTCAAAGCACTACTACCTGGCTGGGTGGTATTTTTCAGTGTGAGTTCATCTTTTCCTGTGTGAGCTACAGACCTGCTAGAGACCATGCATTGTCCGCTGTGTAAAACAATTTGAAGAGCTGAACTTCCTTTAGTGAGGGATACTGATAAGTCTATTTTGACTTAGCTGAGGGCAGTGAGCTGGCTGTGACTACTGGAAGGAGTGATATTTAACCTGTACTGAACGTGTACAGGGTAGGTGCAAGTTGGGCTTCACAGCATTGGCTTCCAGTGGTTTGGGGCTTTTTTTTTGGTATGCTCACAGAGCTCTTTTCTTTTTTGTACATTTGGTCAGTATTTACTTCAGAACTAAAGGTAGACAAGTCATTTGAAAAATATGGTTGAGAATAAAGTCTTAGAAAGCTCCCCTGGAAGAGCCAGCGACATCTAGTTGGTGCCAGTGTAATGGCAAGCTCATCTTGGGGGTCCTTTCCCTGCACCCCAAGGAAGCTACTGCACTATGACTTGCTGTGCCATTTTGGTTTGCTTTTTTTTAATGGTATCTGGTCAGAATTAGTTAACAAACATCAGTGGTCCTTACTCATTGTAGTTACCAGCTTTAAAAATAGAAGGAAAGTGCAAATATTTTAGGTAATACATGTGTGTCAGTCCAAGATGCATAAAACATTCTTGATTTCCTTTATTCTTGTTTTCTGTGAGTAATTTCTGTGCTGTTGGTAATTCCAGCACTGCCAGTTTTATTTTGCTGAAAGCCTGTGGTGTTTTCCAATATAACTCTATTGCTCCTGTGTATGGTAGAGTTGGATTCCTTTGGTTCTTTGTGCTCTGTAAGGCTAGACAGAACTGTAAAAACAAAAAGCAGTTTTGATAGTAATCATCACATTTTAGGAAAATAGTTATTTTGTGTGTACCTCTTTAAATACATCTAAAGAAAATAAAAAGTGCATTAGCAAGTACTGCGTGAGGTGTTCCTACCATGTGTTCTCAGTTGATTAGCTTTTTTGATACCTCAGACACTGATATATTAACCTTTAAAAATGCTTCTGCTTTTTTTCTTTCACAGGACACAGTTGTTGTATGTAATGTCTCTTTATAAACCAATTAATAGCAGTTCAGAAACCTCATGTACCTTGAAAGGATACACGTTTTGGTTTTTGATGGTGCTTTTTTTGATCCGGTAGTGGTCCTTTAAAAAGATGATATGACACTGTAGAGTGTTTCGAGGATAAAGAGAAGGGTTTTTTTATGTAGGGAGTTTCTCTTGAAGAATGCAGCTTTGCTCACTTCTTCCTGTAGGGTTTCTTTCTCTGACCTTTACTTTCCAGAGATGATATTGCAAATCAGGGACAGAGTATACTGAGTCCCAGTAGTTGCAGTATGTATGTGTCAGTTCAGGCACTTTGTGGTTTTTTTCCAGATATGAGACTTTATTATTTCTTTATTTTTTTGATCAAAGTGCTTCGGGTATCTTACAGAACCCATAACTGAGCATATAAGGGATCTGACTGTGCTGTGATTTAACATACTGCTGCAATTCACCAACTACTGTTGTTAAAAGTTGTTAAACAATTTTGGGGGGATGGGGAAGAGGCTTTAACTTCTAGCCACGTTTTTTTGTTTCCTTTCTGTACTACACTTCTAACTTCTGGGACTGCTATGTAGCTCTTAAAACACTGAGCCAGCCTCAAATTCAGGTAAAGCTTACCAGATAGCTACAGTTTATCTTTTACCGAGAGATTTTCTGTTTTTATATGCCAAACTGTAAGTGATTTGAAGGAGGAACCATGCACTTTGTGTTTTAACTGTGATTTTTTTCATCCTTGGAACTTAAGTTCTCAGTGTTTAAGTACTAGATGTGCTTTTTTAAACCCTGTAAAATAGAAATTGTGTGTACATTCCTTCCTGCTGTTCCCATGCTGTTAAACTGATCAGGAGTAAAGCTAAGATACCTGTCTGTGTCTTAGATAAACTGTGGTGATCATCTTGTTATTTCCATCTACTAAATCAAGAGATTTCTAAGAGCTAGGTTCAGTCTTACAGCTCTGAGGGCAGGTGAGTTTGTTTACCTCTGGGTTGATGGTAGGCAGCAGGATACTACGAAAAGTAGTAGGCAGAAGTTTACTGTAAGCTTTCTTATTTGAGCTCTTAGATTTTCAAAAAGATTCAGGGTTTGATTTGAACTTTCAAACTTGGATTATTTCTTAAGACTTAAATTTAAATTGTTAGAAAGCCTTTTACAGAGTGGTCTTCCTGAGAACTGCCTGAATATGAGACTGCATCCTTTCAGGGCTTCTTAAAGAGAAGAACTTGATGTTATTTAAATAGGAAACCAGTTGTCTTGTGTATGTTTATGATTTAAGGAAAGGCAGAGGACATTTAAATGAAGTTTGACCTAAATGTCGTCTTTATCTTTCTTCTCCCTGCCCCTTCCCACCCAAGTATAGCGCTAACTGAATTTTGGTTTATACAGTAATAGGAGGCTGAAAGATTAAATGGTGGTGTGAGAAAGGGGAGAAGTTTTTGCTTTGCAAATGTTACTGTTTTGAAAAGGTTTTTTTTTGTTGTCGTTGCATGTTTTCATAGGCTATTCTATACGTTGTTCTTTTTGAATGATTTGAAAACAAAAACCTCTCAGCTCTAGTCATAAGGGGTCATTATAATCCTTTAGACTGTCTTCCTGCATGGCACAGGTTTGCACTTTGTAATTCTTGAATCTCAGCCATGATTTCTGGTTGATCTGGCTGGAATGTATTTGAAAAGATGTTCAGTCTTCCTTGAAAGAATTAAAATGAATGTAGAAGAAAGGTGTAAAGTATGCCCCCCCCTGCACACTCTTTTTAGACCAACCTTATTTTCATATGAATTCATGAAATTTGTACCTGGCAACAGTATTTGCTAACTGTTGAATTCCCTTTCCAAACAGTGCATCTCCAAATCCTTGTTTTTATATTGTATGGTTCTATTCACTGCTTGTAGGCTAAATCTGGACCATCTTTTTCTGACCTCTCTTCTGGGGGGGAAATGGGGAACCTTTTCTTTTTTTTTTGAGCAGTAATTGCTTGTAAATCTGGACATTATGCATAGATGGGTTACAGCCAGATGCAGTCTGCTATATTGCTTCCACTGTCACAGTAGGGTTATAAAACTCACTGTCAAAACTGGGTCATGTTGCTCCAAAATTCTGGAAGAGTCAAAAGGAATAAGTCTTCCATTATGGAGTGCATGCTGGTGTGGAATGGACAGGAGAAATTGGCTGAAACCCATTCAGTGATTTGATATTCTGCATAGCACAGAACTTCAGAATAAATTCTTGAGCAGGATATGGCATTTAAATGGAAATATCCTTCTGACAATGTTTGTTTTCTGGACAATGATGGGAGAGTAAGACAGTTTGCAGATCAATTATATTGAGAGAGTTTATTTCTTATTCTCACTGCTTTCAGGCAGCAATGTAAGCATCATTGTTATATCTTGAAATGCCTAACAGGAATACAATTTCATAGGCACTGACCTCGCTGTAGTGGCAGGTCATGGTAGAGGGAAAATACTGAAGCAAATTACTTCTGTTAAGATGTAGATGATTTGCATGTGCTCAAAAGGTTCTGATGTATTTAATGGTACAAGTGATCTTGGTATTATTCTTAAGAACTGAGCCTGCAGTCATATTATTGTGCGCTGTGATCCTGTCAGTTTCTGAGCTGAGTGAGGTCAAACTGGGAAAATGCCATAATGTGAAAACTCAAAGAAAGTGTTGCAGGAAGTGGCGAAGCACTTCTGAATCTCTCTCTCAACACAGTGGTATGGTGTGTTGAGCTTAGTGAAGATTGAGGTATTAGTGATGACCACCTGGGGTCCAAGCCATAAAAATGTGGTTGGGATCAATTAATATTGGGTAGTCCAAAACTTGTCTGCCTTCTAGAAGTGAATTTTTACTTTTATTTAAACAAACAAACAAAAAAGCTGCCTTATGGATTGCGTGGCATTGCATGGTTATTCCTTCTTTCTTCCAAAAAGTCGTATTCATTCCATAGGACCTCTCCGTGTTTGATACAGTAACATGAATTGTAACTATATAAATAACAGAAAATACATTTATTTCTCTTGTTACATTATAGGCCCCTGGATTTGGGTTTGGTATTGCAATATCTGGAGGAAGAGATAATCCTCATTTTCAGAGTGGTGAGACATCAATAGTTATTTCTGATGTGCTGAAAGGAGGCCCAGCAGAAGGACTGCTACAGTAAGTGCCAAACTACACCTGCATTCTAACTTGGGGCATGCATCTTTGTCAGAGGTAGCTTAACCTCTCAATTGTTTTGCTCTCAAGATATCTATAACTGTTTGTACAGTAGGTTTATAAGGTATGTAATTTTCTCAGGGATACTCAGTCCCCAATATTTTTTTGTTGACTGAAGTATTTATACTGCATATTGTGATTTTTTTCAGAGAAAATGACCGTGTTGCAATGGTTAATGGTGTTTCAATGGATAATGTTGAGCATGCATTTGCTGTTCAGCAACTGAGGAAAAGTGGGAAGAATGCCAAAATTGTAAGTGAATGTCTTGAAGACCTAAGTGTCCTTAAATTCAGAAGTTATAGAGCAAAAGTGAAATAGTATACTGTCTGCTATGAAATGCGTGCATGATGCAAGGTACTTAAGTAATACCTACCTAAATAGCTGAGTGGAGCGGTGTTTCATGTTTAAGTGATGATTTAGCCCTTGGGTTGCCCAAAATAATATTTTATAATATGAATGATCATATTTGGGTAGCATGGCAATAGATAATAGACTCCTTTTCTTTATCGTAAAGTTATTCCCAGGCTGCCAAATATTCAATCTTCAGCTTTGTTTAATCATTTGTTGCTTTCTTGAGTGCCGTTTTATCAAGTTTTTCTCTGGCTACTGTATGCTGAAGGTCTTTACCTCCTATTCAGACACAAACATAGTTCTTATACTTAGTAAACAGTGTGCCAAAGTAAAGTATAATAACCTTAATTCCTGTAATTTTGTAGGCTTATTCAAAGTGCCAGGCTGGCTTTTGAACTTTGGTAAACAGAACAGATCATCACTAGAGGGTAGCAATCTGTCTTTCCGTAGAAGTTTGAGAGTTGTTTTTATATTACAAAAATAGTAGAATACAAAAATCACAATGCTTAACTTCTGAATTTAGCAAAACATACTTTTAGGGCTTGTAGAAAAGTTTTTGTGATGATAGATTTCAAGTGCTCTTGTATGCTTCAGTAGTGTTGCAAAAATTGTGCTGTGTTTTGCATTTGTAGATTTAGCAATTATTTAAACCTTAGACAAAAGAATGTGTAGTGAGCTGTGCAGGGCTTCTGGTACCTAAATGTTTTCTGTGATGTTCAGCCGGTGTATAGTTTGGTGGTAGAAATAGTTTTTTTTGTTTTGTTTTTACATTTATGCAGAGAAAGTCAATTAATAATAGAAATTGTTGTATATTTGCTAGGTGTTACAGAACTAAACCCTCTAGTATGAGTCAGGTTTTATTTTGGAAATGGCCATCTACGTTAGTGCAAACTGACTTTGAACTTCCATCAGGAATGTTTCCCTGTCCCTGTGGCTTACATAAACATGGCTTTGGAAGGTTGGCAGGCTTCAAAGTTATGGAGAATTGCTGTCAATAACACACTGAGAATACAATAGTTATTTAAAAAACAAGTTTTTAGCAGTGCCAGTGACTGGTTTGCGGGTTTAAGCAAAGAGAGGGTATTCAAATATGCAACTCTGTGAAAACAGAATATTGTGCTGTGCTGCAAAGGCTGTAGTTCTTAGATTTTTTCCTCTTTGTGCAGAAGGAAAACAACTAATACACTTCAGCAGAATGCTAAAACTACCATGTTTAAAAAAAGTGGGAAGGGTTCTGGTAATCTGTATTGATGAGGTTCCTATATTATTTGTATAGAACTTCATAACAAGAAGGCAAGAGTTCAGAGCATTCACAAGTACGTCTATTTTCTCTTGAGCCCTTGAATTAGTTTGGCCTCTGACATTTTGTAACACCATTAGAATTACACAGCATGGAATCTGTTACATCTGAACAAGGCAAATTCTGTAAATCAGTCTTGAGATTTTATTCTGGACTTCTCATGCAGTTACAAAATTACTCTCCAAGAAAAGAAGTCTGGTACTACGATTTTTTTTTTCAGTTTTTGTCTCCTAAAAGAAAGTATATGGGCTGGGGATTCTATTGTTTATTTAGACCAGAATATGTCTGCATAATCCTGGATACAGAACAATGAAATATCTTACTTGGAACTCATTGGTAATCATCTTCAGTTGAGGGATTGTTACTTTTTTTTGTCAAACGGCAACAGGTTCTCAAGAGATCTTGTTAGAGAGAGTGTTCCTAGACTTACCCTTTGTACAGGGTAACTTACCCTTATCCTTATCCCTTTGTAGTGATAATCTCACCTGACATGTTTGTTCTTCCCCTTCGATGATTTTCTTAAGTAGACTTAATTAGTAATGTATGTCTGTAGATTTCATTTGTATACGTAGAATCATAAAATATTCCAAGTTGCGAGGAACCCACAAGGATCATCGAGTCCAATGCAGGACTCCACACAGGACCACCCAAAAATCCCACCATATGTATGAGAGCGCTGTCCAAATGCTTCTTGAACTCCAGCAGGCTCAGTGCTGTGTCCACTGCCTTGGGGAGCCTGTCCCAGTGCCTGAACACCTCCGCAGTGAAGAACCTTTTCCTGACGCCCAGCCCGAAGCTCCCTTGACACAACTCTATTCCGCTGATGTTTGATTCTCTACACACCAATTGTCTTGTGGCTATTACTAGGCTTTTCATAACCAACAAACCTCATGTTCACAGGGTAGTCCAAATCTATACTTTATAGTTGGAGAACGGGAAGTCTGGAAAATCTGTCTGTTTTTTAACTGTTACATATATTTGTTAAAGGCTAGCTACACATCCCACGCTTTGTGGGGTGTCATGACTATCACTTTGAATCTTTGAGTCTTATATAACTTTCCCCTTGTGTAAAGGATTCGTTTTGTCATGAGCTTACAGTGATCAAACTTGGGATCAGTGAGAACTCAGGTTTTCCACCAATCCCAAGGGATTGGCAGTCCAGGAACTGAATACTTCTTCCCAGATGTATCCTCATATAGTGTTCAAGAGTTAGTTTATTTTAATAAACAAGAATGCATTTACAAAGTTCCTGATAACGTACTAGGAGTGTTTTCTCCACTTCATATTAGTTTAAACACAGCTAGCTACGTCATCCTAAATGGATACCTACGTGTGTAAGTGGAGAGTTTATGTGGAGATGGGTGGAAGCTAAAAGTGATAAAGGCTTTCAAGCTCCTGGGGAACGAACTTGCATCATGTATGTAATTGCTGTTGTGAAAGAGAAACTAACTTAGTTTTGGCATTAATTTTCATGTTGGCCTGTGAATCTGTTCCGCAGCTGCTGTCATTTGAGGAAAAGTCATGGCCCCTCTTTATTGCTGAAAGGTTTTATCTTTTTAAAAGAAAAAAAAAAATCAACATCAAAACCCATTTAAAAAAAAACACATTAAAAACAAAAGAAACAAAATGACAACAGCAACAAAAAAACACACCTTGGTGTTAAGACTTAATTAACTTATACATAGTCAATATTAAAATTACTTCATTGTTTCTGAATTACGCAGTTGATCGTGGCTAGCTTGCATTTTGTAAGCAACTTACATTGTACAGTTGCAGAATAAAGAACGATTCTTTTATGTTTTAATCTTGGAGAAATTACTGCAATACTTTAGGAAAAAAGCTGCAAAACACAAAGTTCATCTGAATTTCTCTTATCTTATAAAACCATATTTTTATGTGGAGTGCACTGTGGTGATTTTGAAATGTAAGGGTACGATTTTAAAGTTTGTATTTAATCACTTCTGTTAGAATGAATGTATCAAGTCGAACACCATTGGAATTAATGTTTGTGTAATATAGCAAATGGAAAAATAGGATTTTTGTGAAATGTATGATTTCTCTTCCCCCACCCTCACTGTTTTTCCTTTGGTGGGTGGGTAAAAAATACAGAAAAAATGTTTGAGTTGGCATTTTTTCTGTACTGATTAAAAGACTGAACAGAGGAGTGTCTTTGGATGAAGGAGAAAGCTGATGGGGGAAAAAAAAGGGCGTGAGTACAAAAACTTCAAACCCTAAAGTTATGGACTGGGTGAGCTTGAAAAGATTGGACAAGTGTTGTTTTTCTTTCTTTATTATGTGTAAACTGTAGTGAGTCAACACTTTAGATTTCCTGCTTTTTGTTTAATTTTGAACTTCTGTTGAAAGCTATGACAGATCTTTCTTAGTATCCAATAAGCCTTTCGTGTGCCAATGTGCAACTTGCTACTCTGGTATATCTCTGAAGTTGTTCAGGACAGGTACGTATATCAGTGGTATATGAATCACCTCTGTGGAACTGTTTCCCTGAGCAAGAGCTGAGCTCCTGGAAGGTTCATTGCAGAGTGGTTGTAGGATGTGATAAATAGTGAAGCTGGCAGTTGGGGTCCTACAGTAAGCTTGGGAAGAGCTGATGAAAACGTTTTTCCTTAGAAAAATGACTTATTGCAGAGCTGCTTGCTTCTGCTTACTCACTGTACTACTGATAGCCACACCTGCAATTGCCTGAGGTACAGGACACAGGGAGCTTGGAGTGCAGGCTGTAGCCTAACCACAACTGCAAGTCCCTTAGTCTTGTGTCCTGTCCTGTCCCCAATGTCTGTAATGAGATCTGCAGGTGGTTTATTGTTGTTCTTTGCAGGACTTGATTCCTTTAAGTACCTTGCACCATTCACTGAATGTTTGCGCTTGGAAAATTTTGGTTTGTGTGTGTACATGTATATGGCTACATATATACAGGTACATATGTGTTTGTATTTGTGACTTGTGTATGTACTTGTGACATACATATGACTTGTGATGTGATATAAAACCCATCAGTATGTACTTAAATGTGGTAATGTAAAATTAGGAGGCACAAGAGACATACTTCAATGCAGCCACGGTCTGATAGCTGATGTTTGGTTGTAGACTATCCGAAGGATGAAGAAAATTCAGATTCCAGTAGCTCGACAGGAACCTGAACCAGTGTCTGAAAATGATGACGATAGCTATGATGAAGAGATACGTGATCCAAGAAGCAGCCGTGGTGGTCCCAGTTCTAACAGAAGGCACGAGAAGAGCTGGGTAAGAGACCGAAGCGCAAGCAGAGAGAGAAGCTTATCACCAAGATCTGACAGAAGGTCAGTTACTTCCAGTCAGCCTGCAAAACCTACCAAAGTAACACTGGTGAAATCAAGGAAGAATGAAGGTAACTTCTCCAGAATTCTCTTGTTAAGACCTTTGCTGTTTTTTAAAGGCCAAATGCATCAGTCAGCGTGGTGGTAAGGGCTTCATGGACTTGATGAACAGTGCTATTACGGTTTGCTTGCCAGTTTTACAAGTAGCTAGCTGAAAACTTGAAAACAGCTGTTGTGTTTCTAGAGATATTTTCCATATTCAAAATTATGTTCTTAGTAAAGGGTAAAGTATTACATAGTGTAAACAAATCGTAATTGTGCATCTGATGTCTGTTAGTGAGTTTGTACATTCTATATATTTTAGCTGAGTCTTCCATGTCCTTCTAGTTTGAAAGAGGAAAAATTGTATGTAGCATATAAATTGAGCTATTAAGCAACATCTATGATTATAGTGAGAGTCAAAGGAGGAATTGATATAATGGTAAAATATAGCAAAATTCTACTATAGTCCTTCATGTGCCAAGTTCACATGCCAGTTTAAATCTTCTGTAAAGCAGTGTTGTAAATCTTGAGATACATCTTCCTTTTCTTTACTGTAACTTCATCAGTATTCTTTCCTTTTTTTTTCTTTTTTAATTATATAAAGAGTATGGTCTACGGTTGGCAAGTCACATATTTGTGAAAGAAATATCACAGGATAGCCTTGCAGCAAGAGATGGCAATATTCAGGAAGGAGATGTTGTACTGAAGGTATGGTAAATTGTGGTGGTGTTTGTTCAGAGAAATTTCATTGATGTAATTGTTCGTAGAATCAACCATCACTTCATAGCATAATTATTGTTAGTAGATGATGTGTAATGGTGAACTTACTTTGAGGATCAATAAATCTAAGTGTAAACCCTCTTGTATAAGAGAAATTATAAAACAATTTTTTGTCTTAAGTATTTTTCCACAAGTCTTACTTGGACAATTAGTGCTTATGTTATTAAAGAAACCTATTGTAAATGTATAATTAAAAATAAATAATTGTTTCGGATGGCTCAAGACTTTGTACCTAGGTGCTTAGTTATACAATATAACGTCGTGGACTGATGCTGGTGAGCAATGCTAGAACTTGCTTTCAGGTTACATTTGATTTTTGTAGTAATTGATATAGCCAGTGTTTTGTATCTCAAAATTTGTTAATAAGATTTTGCCACAAATGCTGGTACAGAAAAACATGCTATTCCTACTCTGCTGTGATGCTAGTTGTAAAAAGCATAACTTTTTTTTAAAGCTTCATATTAGTGGTAGATGTTTTATCTTTGAAATTTGAAAATAATTTTCTGTGTTATGTTCTTACAGTTTGGATGAGACTTAGTTTTCCACTGTATAGTATTCAATGTAAACTATGGCAGTTTGGAAAAATCTTTAAGTATTTCTAAATATCATCACACAGAAAAACACCGTCTTTACTGGAGATTCAGTGGTTTACAGTAAGTTTCTATCTGCGCTTTTCTTACTGTTCCAGATAAACGGCACTGTGACAGAAAATATGTCCTTAGCAGATGCAAAAACACTAATAGAAAGGTCCAAAGGCAAGTTGAAGATGGTTGTTCAGCGAGATGAACGAGCTACGCTGTTGAATGTCCCTGATCTTTCTGACAGTATTCATTCTGCAAATGCTTCAGAAAGAGATGGTGAGTATAAACTTGATTTCCAAAGGCAGAGAATTCCCTGTGTTGTGACAACGTGAAATACTTCAGTGGGATGAGAGGAGGGTGGGGAGGATGATAGGAGTAGGATTGTCATGTGAGTAAATTCTTCTGAAGGTGTTTGAAATCTGTACCTTAAAAAATGTGTAGAAAAAGATACAGTTCCTTTTCTTGCAATTGTTTTTGCAGGAGTGTTATTTAGTTGTTTTTGAAATAATAAACATAGATTTTAACATCTTCATGAAAATCTTTGCAAAAGCTTATTTCCATATGAGCAGGTCACGCCACCATTTTAATTACAATCATTTCATGAAAAAACAACTTTTATTTAACAGACATTTCAGAAATTCAGTCGCTGGCATCAGATCATTCCAACCGATCACATGACAGGCCCCGCCGCAGTCGTTCACGATCTCCTGACCAGAGGTCAGAGCCTTCAGACCATTCCAGACATTCTCCACAGCAGCCCAGCAACGGCAGGTGATGGCAGCATTGTATTATTTTTAAATCAACTATTTAAAGTGAGATTTAAGTTTGTAGGAGTGCTTGGATTTATACAGTGACAAATGTGATGCAGAATTATGGTAGTAGTAACATGGAATTCTTTTTCTCAAGAGATGCAGCTGATCATGATCCAAATGTGCTGAGAATTCAGGGGAAATAGATCCTTGTGTCTATCAATATATTTCAAAAAATATATTTCAAAAGAAATAGATCTCTTTAAAAAAATAGTGATTTTTTTCTTATAACATGGTTATATGTGTGGCCATGCAAGTTTAATATTAATAGACGTTATTGAGGCATATGCAATTATATTTTGATTCATGTAGAAATTAACTGTAACAATCTTACTTGAGTTGACTAGTAGCACGGTCCTATTGATTGTCCAACCTGGGTAAAATTGTGGAAATCTGATTTGTTTAGGTATAAGCTTTTTATTTTCCTCACTATCGTTCTTTAAAAATTACTTTATCTTTCAAAATACATTTATTTCCTGCAAAATAAGGTGTGTTGCTCAGCAGATGTAGTTTTTGTAATGCACTTTTTAAAATTTGATACTGAGACATTGATGTGACAACTATGAGGTAGGTAAGTCTAATTTTAGATGACTCATTTCTGAATTCATGTTTTGTATGGTTTAGAATTTTTTCTTCTGCCATGTGGAAACTTAGTCTTTAAAAACAGATATGTCCTTTTTTGCATTTGGGCAATTTGATTTTGGAAGTGGACACTAGTTAGCAACAGAATTCAAAAAGTATCTTGATTTTTAAATAGAACAAATCTTTCAATACGAAGAGAACTTCATCTTGAGCACGTATAGATGACAGAGCAAAAACCACTAGAACTGATCTGTTGCAAATCTCAAATTCATAGCCTGTATTTGAAGACTTTAAAATGCTACCAAAAATTCTGAAAACCAAATTGCAGCCAGCTGTTCAGTAAAACTGCGATACACCTGATTACTGTTTATTTGTAATCTTTTGTGTCCAAGGGGGAAAACAATGCATATACCTTGCCTTCCGCATGGATATAACCTTAAAGTAGGAGGCACCTTGAAAAACTTGATTGTGAAGGTGGTGACGCCCTGTCAGATTTGAAGCCTGTATTCCTTAACATGCATTTGAAATGCAGTGTGAAAATGGCTGTTGGATGGAGGAAAAATCCATCAAAACTGAAACTGACTTACTTATCCTGCTGTTAGTGCTTTCCTGTCCTATTACAGTGGCTTAGGTAGATGGTCACTTCCTCCCTACAGACTGTGCTGTCAGAAGAATTAAATCCTTCCTGAAAAGGAACTTTGAAGTTATCTGAACTCGAAATGCATCTGTTATCTGCTTTATGAACAGGAGCTACCCTGGCATGGACTGACTTCCTGTTGGACATGTCTCTTTCGAGATCAGAAAGTCTGTTGGGCTGTGAGCCACATAAAGAACATGTGAAAAGCAGCTTCTTTTTGTAGTAATTTGTGCAAGTTCAGACTTGCTGAACAAGTAAATTGTTCGCGACATTGCTTCATTGTTTAAAATATAATGGAAAACTTTGGGGAAGAAAGCTTGAGAATAAGCTGAGGAAGAAGAGGTGCAAAAAAGTTATCAAACTGAGCTTAAGAAGGACATCAAAAATTATTGAAGATAGTAAGTCTTTATTTAGACATTTATGCTCTGTTATGCTAAGTGTCTTTTGATGAGGATAAATTCCATAGGAATCTTCTCAGTCTTTTCATACAAGCTGAACTGCAGGCTGACACTTTCAGTGTCCAGTAGAGTACACATCTAAAGAGTACATCTGCCAATATATTTGTTTCAGTTCTTTAGTTTCGGTATCTGGTAGGGTCTTGAATGTAGTCCGTTTTTCAGTATTTCATACTGATAGGTACACTGGTGTACCTGCAGTTTTCCTGTGTATAGAAGTTCTGTAACAATGGCTACTTGAACATCCTGTCAAAGCATTAGACAGCATTTGTAGTTCTCTTTAGTCTAGAGGAAGTTCAGTGATGTCCCTTTTGAACAATCTTTCTAAAACTCAGATTCTAGGATGTGTTCGAATTGCACTTTTGTAATCTTCTGTAAGCAGAAAACATAAATTATCCATTGTCAAGTCCTGAAAAGGATCCAGAGATCCATAAGGATCCAGTAGATCCTTATGTAAAGCAAATGGATTCTGTGTGAACTCATTCAAAACTCAGGTCTTTACTTGGAATAATGACGTTTAGTCAGTCCGTATGCAGACTTATGTTAAATCATCCGTCAAACTCAGGATTGACCCTTAATGGGTGTAATAACTTTTTCTAGTCTCAACAGGGATGTGAAGATTTCTCTGCCCATGGATGAGAAGCTAGCTTTAGATTTGTATCTGAGGTAGTTTTAGATTGATGGCTCACTTGCTAGTTGTTCCTCTGTGTTGAAAGGACTTAATCTGCAAATGCTTGTAGCTATGGAGGCTTGGAGAAGTTTTAGCCACCTGATACCGAGATCGATACTAAGTAAAATATAAAGTATAAATACCTCCTGGCTTTGAGGAGGAACTCTGAGCTTATGTCTTAACAGTGAACTATAGTTTTGGAAGATAAATACAACTTGAAAGATATCGTTAAGAAAACTGTTTAGTTAGAGGAAAATGTATCTTAAGGATAGCATTTCACGGAACTCAAGGTAACTTTTAACAGTACAATGTATTAAGAACTGTACTTAAAAAGCCAGAGTCGGGGGTGTCTGTGCATCCTAAGCTGGAGGATGTACCTTGAGGGAAGTATCATACATATTCTATCTTACCTAAGTGGTCTTACTGTTGGAAGTAAGGTGGTTGAACTTGATGAGGTTTTGGTGTGACATGTGCTGAACAGTGGCATTTACAGCCAAGTGCTGGCAAGCCTGCCAAATAGCATCTCCCAGCTGACCTCTATCAATTGAAAGAAGTCCCATTAAGGGACCCGTCATTGCTGTGCTGCCTTCCTCACCTGGGTACTGGAATAGCAAAAATGCTTCTTGATCTGTTTGACACTTCAGCCTCAGCAAGAAAGACGTGGTAGCTTAAAGAAATCCCTGTAGAGATTGTCATTATTTCTGGAAGGATGAGGCTGACTTCCATAATACAGCTGTCAATTTACATATAGCGCAAGAGGTTTGTTATATTTTCAGTTTTCAAAAAAAAAGTGGAAAAACTGGAATTTAGGACAAAAATCAACCCTATTTTGAATGTACTTAGGAATGTGCCTCTCCTGTTTATTACTGTCTTCTCATGAATAGACTGTTTGAGATGCGTTAAAACCAGACACTTGGACGAAACCTGCAGTCATATTTTTCTGAGATTTTTCTGTGCAAGCAAACATTCTTACTGTGTGTTGCAAACAGTCTTCTTTTGTTTTGAAGCAGTAACCAAAATTGATGATGCTAATTTGTAGCTGTGACTGTATTTTGAGACGGAAGGTTATTTAAAAATGTTCCTGTTAGACATGCTTTAAAAAAAAAATTAAAAGGGGATGGGGATGTAATGTAGAGGGGGCCGTGGCACAGCACAGATGTTCAGCAGTACTGTTAGAACACACAAACATTTAACGACACCTTTCACTCATGGGAAGTGCAGCTGTCAGTTTTGGACAAGTTTCCATCACCTAGAAACAATGACAGTATCGGTTATTTCCTGTATCATCTTGCAAACTGATACAGTACTTACTGGACAACTTAAGGAAAGCAAAGAAAAATTCAACTCCTGTGCTGTTCTAATTTTTCCATTTTGATTTATCACAGCTGTCTTTCTACCACCTTTTTCCCACTTAAACCTTGATCTTACACTGAGCAGAGCTGACCTTTTGCAAGCATTTTAATTGGTAGACTGTATTTGCCAGTAGCAGATGACATGTAGCACAGTCTTAAGAGCATCGTGCTTCAAGTACGTGAATGAGCTCAGGTATTTACCTGACTTATCTGGTGCTGTACTCTGTGTCTGTATTTGAGTTACTGATCTTGAGAGCTTTTCTTCCATAGTTATGCTATTTTATATGCAATTATAAAAGCTGAATAAAATTCAAGTGTTCTTGGACTGTGCGGACACGAAATATAAAATGAACTTTGCCTTCCTATAGTAACTCCAGTATTTTTTTGCCTTGTTTTTAGATTACTGTTTTGGAATCCTTCTATTAAATGTTAGGAGTTGCTGAAAAACAGGTAGAGAGCGCTCATAGGGAAACTTAACTGTAATATCTCGTTCACAAATGCTGATTACTCAAAAATCTTCGGGAGGGAGGAGGGGAATTAGTTGTAGCTTATTACTATACTATAGGACTTCTTGTTTATAAGACATGTAGGCATTTAAACAAATAAATGTTAGTGTCTGTTTTTAATAAGCCAGGAACTCTTCTCAAGGGCATGAGGATTTCAGTCTTAACTTAGTCTCATGCTGAAAGTAAAACACTGCTTTTAGCTTACACATTTAATTTTATGTGCAAATGAATGCATGCTGGAAATCTGAATAAGAGTACCAAAATCTTTCACAGGTGAAGTTAGAGAACAGAAAATAAAAAAAATTTATTTCATTTTGCTAGACCTAATATTCTGACCAAAAGGGGATACCATCTTTTTTTCTACTGTAGAAGTGCCGAAAGGGTTTATCTGAAAAATAATAATAATAAAAGATATAAAGGTTCTTAGAAATTAGGCCACTCTACTTGTGTTTACAAACTCTTTATAAGGAGCTGGTTCTTTACAGTGTAAAGATGCCTTGGTCTTCCCAGATCATCGTGGGGATTGCAGTTTTTTCTTTTTAGCTGCCTTTTAAAACAAAAGGGAAGAAGAAGAAAGTAGTGAAAGGTCTTAATATATCTTAGGTGAATAGCTAAAATTGGTTTCTGTGATGTTTCAGACTTCGTGTTCGTACATGAAAGCACATTCTGCTTGTATTTAGATCTTTACTATTTCTCTTTTCTTTCAAGCAAGGCTTGGATGAGTAGATTTGCTTTTTTCCCCAAGTCATATTTAACTGTTAAAGTACTGGTTCTGCTTAAATAGCCTTTAGTCTTTGTAATGGACTTTTTTGGATACATTTGTACTTTGTGGAGGCTGATACTCGTCATTACCCAGTAGCACCATCTAGCTGTTAGGATAGACTTTACTCTCCAACATCCCCCCTCCAATCTCTCCTTTATAAGAGAGAAATTCGTATCTACTGACCCAAGGTATTGGTGTCTTTGTGGAAGTACCTCTTCTTTCCTCTTCTTGACAATCAAGTATAATATTAGCTAACCAGTTGTGGTTTGCTTGTGTCCTATTCCTCTCAAATGTTTCTTATACCCATGCTTATTAGCAGACTTTCACAAACTTAATAGATATTTTGAGGGTCTCATGACTTCGTGTGTGTGTAGAGAATACACGTTTGGCAATTAAGGCTGTTCCCTTTGGCTTGCTGATCTACTTTTTGTTTTTCCAGCTGCTTGTTGATGTTCTATTCTAACCGAATCAAATTATTTCTGTTTCAACAGATAGTGTAACTGCTACTGTTTCAACGTACAGCATATATTCTGTTCAGTTGTCTTATGGTACAGCTGGTAGCGAAGTAACCTCTGTATAATGATATTAAAAACACTTGATCTTTTGAGTTAAATGAATAGAAAATAAGTTGTTTGAGCTTTAGATATTCCCTTCATGTAAAGAATGAGATTTTTCTCATTTGTCATATATTCCTTCCGCTTATGTGTTACACTTTAAGCGTATGTGGAAATGCATAAGAGACCAATTGTCTTTTTTCTAAAACTTGGACGACTGAGAAGCATGTCTCTTTGGCTTTCAAGTGCAATAGACGTGTAGTAGCTGTGGGTTGAGGGCCCCATCTTCTCTGAAGGATGAGAAGTCAGAGGTGTGTTTGTGTTACCTTTTATCTGTGCAAAGCTGTACCAAGAGCCTCACTGGCAAACAGCTGTGTTCTAGGACAGCTGCCACACAAAGGAGCAGATAGAGTAGTGTGATCATAGCAAAGCCTGAAGTCTGAAAATCTGTGACCTCTACAGGGAGCAGTGAAGGATCATAACTGCTCTTCTCCCGTTCTTTCCTTTGTTTCTCATTTTCCTGTGAAATTTACAGGCCACATGTACGACATACTTGCTTGAAGCAGGGTGCAGCGAAGACAGCACTCCATTTTACGATGTCCCTCCTCTTTCGAAATAGCCCTATCTAGAGAGCTATTTTATTAACATAAAGTTAGGGACAAAATGCTCAAATTTTCAACTGGTAAAAATACTGATATTGTAATAGCCTAAGAGAGCAAAATGTAATCAATAATTCCTCATCTGCCAAATATGAACTTCTGAATGAAAAAGATTTGTTCTTTGCTCTTAGAAGCATTAGGTTGTAGAAATAATTCTATATGCAGAGTGTAATCTTTTTTTCTAATATAGTCTTCGAAGCAGAGAAGATGAAAGAATAACTAAACCAGGAGCCATCTCTACGCCTGTAAAGAATGCAGATGATATTTCTAAAACTATGGAAGAGGTGGCAGGCGAAAGAACTGAAAAGCAAACACCACCACTCCCAGGTAAAAATATGAAATATAATTATGCATATTGCTGAGAATGAATGATCAGTGGAGATTGCATGCCGCTGCATAGTTGTGGAATGATTACTGAAATCTTAGAACGAGTTCTAACTATCTTTATTGCTGAATACGGATGGTCTTTGTAACCATGAGCCTATTTATATTTCAGGGTTTCCGTCTTGAAAACCTAAGCTGATGCATCTGCCCATTATACAGTGGTGAAACTTCACTGTTTAGAGCTTTGACTGTGTGTTAGTTATAAAGAGTTTTTTGTACTCTTCTCTAGAGCAAGGCTACAAGAGATCTCTTCTGAGAGTCGAGTTGTAGACTGGATCTTACAAGTTACTTGTGGTAGAGTAAATTTAAATAAAGGTGTAGTTAAGCCTTTTTAGAATGACCATTCTCAAACAAAACTTGCACTCTGATATATGTTTTCACTGTGGCACTTAACTACAGTCATGGGCCAAGAGTCATTTTTAAAAGTGCAGTACAACTAACAGAAACAGAACAAAATCCCATTCCTTTTTTGAAAGAGGAGGAGTAAACTCAATGATAGTAGGTAAAAGCCAGTTAGTGTTAAAAAGAAAACCATACTGTGCTACGGTGATGGGACATTGTTCTGAGCACAAAGACTTAGATTTTTTTTTTCCTATGGTTTCCAGAGTGGGGCCATTCATTGAAATTGCAAGTGGAGAAAGATGAGCTGTGCAGACAGTTTAGAAGGAGCTGCTCTGGAAAGGCTGTATAGAATGAGAAAAAGCACATTCAAGGTTGAAAACATTTGAACACTTACGGGATGAGCAATGAGACTACTGCATGTAGTATTCAGTAGCTCAGTGAAGAATTGAAGGAGTTATGATGTTGATAGGCTCTGAAAGGCCTTGAAAATGAGAACAGTAGGTTTTCTAATGCAGCAGTCATTATGAAAAAGATTGCCATAGGAAGTAACCTCCTGCAAGAATGTTATGAAAAGATGCAAGTGAACTAAATCTTAATTTGCCAAGATAGAAAAAGGTTATGACTGGATTTAAAAGATAAATTCTGTATTTCTATAATGTATTGAAAAATAATAATTGGCATGATACAAAACCAGCCAGGATAGGAGCCTCTGAAGATGCTTTTCAATCCAATGTAGTATGCAAATGAGTGGTTTGAGGGACTGGCAAGCAATTAATAAGTACTCTGGTGTTTTTGTTGTTGTTGTGTAGTAGGGATAAAGTAGTATTCTGTTCCTGGGTGAGTGGGAAGAAGCAGGTGGAGAAAAATCAGTTTGTATGAGAGAAGATGTCTTACAAAAAAAAAAGTCATAGGCCAGTACATTAAGATAATATTTAAATTTGTCTGCAGATAAAATGAACTTGATATAATACATGGTCTGAAATAAAATGGTGTAATAAAGCACATAATCCTTTAATAGCCTCAAAGAAAGCTCTAGGGAAATTAGGAGGCTCTTTCAAAGACTGTAATGAAAATATTAGAAAAGTAGTTGGCAGATTCTGTGACTGCTTTTTGGACTAAAGGCAAGAAGCCTGTCATGGTTGGTTGAGTCAAGGAGGGTAGAAGGAGAGCGGTTTTTAGAGGCACCATCAGAGTCTTGGGCTAGGAACAGGTCATTAAAGACTTAAAGTGCTATGCTATGGTATGCTATATGGTAAAAGCAAAAATCACATTAGAAAGAGCATATTACCAAATTGTCTGAGGTTTCCTATTGCAAACTGGTCTATTGGTGGTTAGAGTAAGCAGAAAGGAACATTAACTTATTTTGAAGCCAGTGTAATTTGAAATGAGCTTCTTTAAAGTGTATTCAGATAATGCTTTAAATGTAAATTCTTGTAACATGAGCAACCATATACCGATAATAGACACTAACAGTGTTCACTACTGGGGGAAAGGCTGCAGTGGCAGTTTCCTCCCAGTGACTCGAGCAGAGTTATAGTAAGTACCTATCTTTAAGGAGAGTCAATAAAAAGTGCAGTCTGCCAGCCTCAAGGTGTGGAGCGGTAGTTCTAGTGTTTATGGTATTTTGTCTTCAAAATTCAAAATAACTTTAAAAGGGAAGAAAGTTTTATGTTAGGCATATCCAGGTAGGAAAGAGCAGGGTTGAAAGTGGTCTTCAGAGAGCATAAATTCTCTTAGTTCTTGCAGTTTTATGATATTTAGAATACTCTTAAGTGTAAAGAAAATTTGGATTTTTACTAAAGCAGTAATTAGGCCAGTAATTGCCCCATTTTGCATGGCAGGGTAAGAGTGTCCTTGTTGTTTTAAGTTTCCAATATTTAATTTTTTTATTATAAAGTGGATTAGTGGGTGGACTTAAAACTACTGAAGATGTAATCAAGCTCTTAATTAAGTTAGGCTTTATTTTCTCATCTTTAAATGACCAAATTGACATTAATGTCTTCTATATTTTAATAGAACCAAAGCCAGTGTATGCACAAGGAGGTCAGCCAGATGTGGATTTACCAGTCAGTCCATCTGATGGTCCTTTACCTAATTCAACCCATGAAGATGGAATGCTTCGGTAATGTAACTCTAAATTCTGTTTGAGTCTGATTGCCTGGGTCTTGAGCAAATCAAGCTTTCTCCCAAGGTAACGAGTAACATAAGTTAGGAGTAATTCATAACATAAATGGTCTGATGAAAAGTCAGCACATTGTCCTGAAGCTTTTGTTTAAAAGGAGTAGGATGAAAATTTTAGGCTTATTCCTGAGCCTCGTTGGCACTCACATCATGTAATAAAACAATTTTAAGTTTGTTAATTTCATGCAGGAATGAGCAGTTAGAATTGTCAACTGGAAAGTTGCAGTGTTTCTCTCTTCCTGGGCACCCCCATACCTCCCGCCTTATCCCCATGTCTGGAGAGAGGAGAGATACTGTAGTAAATTCGTTTCCTTTTAAATAATTGGATAGCAATTAATAAAGAAGATAATTGCAGAAATGTGCTAAGTCTTGACGTGCCAATGACTCTACTCCAGCTGGATCTCCTTTATGATCATTTGCATACATGAGAGTAGATTCTAGTTTAGGTAGTCTTAAATGTTCGTCTTGATCTCAAAAGAGCCAAAATAGATCTTTGTGCCAGTATAGCTCTTTCAAAGGAGGAACGTTTTGGGAAGAGTGTGTCAAAATACCTCACTTAAAACACTATCAGCATAAGACCAAACCTCACTAAACAATTAAATTTTCGTGAGTTTTGTTACTTTCAAGTGCTGCTAATGAGTTTGTTGTATAATGCTGCAGTTGATAAGCAGTTAATGGCATGCATAGCTTAATATCCTCTAATTGAAGTAATAGGCAAACTATTTGCATGTCTTCATTCTCAGTTTACCAGAATATCTTATAGTATACCTCTAAGTGGAATATATTCTAAATTTCTAGGCCAAGCATGAAACTGGTAAAATTCAGAAAAGGAGATAGTGTGGGCTTGCGACTAGCTGGTGGCAATGATGTTGGCATATTTGTAGCTGGTGTTCTGGAAGACAGCCCTGCAGCGAAAGAAGGATTAGAGGAAGGAGACCAGATTCTCAGGGTATGTCAAAAATAATAACATTTATAAATAAATGTTCTGTTAACACCAAAGTAGGTTTTCTTTCTGTAACATCAAATAGATTGCCTCTGCAGTTCATACAGTATTTCTGTTTATACTTATTAGATGACCTAGCAATAAAATCTACTGTTATTGTACTGTTGCTAGGAAGGTTTGTATGTTTTATATCTAGTTTCTTAGACTAAACTCAGCTCAAAGAAAATTCATTTAACTGTTCTGTCACTAGATTCTCACACAGGGTTCTGTATATTACAGTTGATGTTACTGATGTTTCCAGATGCTCCATAATATTGATCTCAAGTAGTCAAAATGAGTAGCTACCTAATATTCCAGGAGTTCTGTTTTTCAATAATATACGTTTTCAATAATTTTATTTAGAGGTACAAGAGGCTTCTTGAGATGCATGCACTTGTTGTGTGTACATTAAACTGAATAAACAACCATTGCGATAAGTTTATGCAAATTTCCTGTTCTATGTTTACATGTCTACTATAATGTTTGCGAAATCAAACTGATTACTTCGTTGATGCTAGGTAAACAATGTAGACTTCACAAATATCATCAGAGAGGAAGCTGTCCTTTTTTTGCTTGATCTCCCTAAAGGCGAAGAAGTAACCATTTTGGCACAGAAGAAAAAAGATGGTAAGTACTTGTATATCAGGAAAAATGTAGTAGACTGCTTGGAACCAGGTTAAAAAAAAAAAAACCACAGCTAATATTGAGTAGTTAGAGGCTAGGGGGAGACAAAAAAAAAACAACAAACAACACTACAAAATTATTTCACAGAAGCATTGGCGTTAAATGCTTGGAGGAGCTGGATAGAGTCTGTTATAGTTATGCTGTTAAAATGAGTACTTAAAAACTTGTTTCACAGTATGATTCCTTCCTTCCAAGGAACTGAATTATGCTTATACTAGCAAATTTCTGACAGCAAAAGTTGACTTTAAACTGTTAGTTTGCTATTGATAGTTATGCAGTTTAAAATAGAGAAGGTCTGAGACATTAAGCTTTCCTGAAGTAATACTGTTAACTTAAAACAAGGAGGATTAAAAGAAGATAAGATACTGTTTTCAATGATGTTTATGAGCAGTAGGAAACCCCTGGAATTTGTTTAACACTGTTTTTATTTTTAATTTCTAAGTTTATCGTCGCATTGTGGAGTCTGATGTAGGGGATTCTTTCTATATCAGAACTCATTTTGAATATGAAAAAGAATCTCCTTATGGACTAAGTTTCAACAAAGGTGAAGTGTTCCGGGTGGTGGACACTCTGTACAATGGTAAACTGGGTTCATGGCTGGCGATTCGAATTGGCAAGAATCATAAGGAAGTTGAAAGAGGTATCATACCTAATAAAAACAGGTACGATCTTAAGGTGTTTTTATTGCTGTTTGAAAACTAAAATTTGAAATTCTGCATCGGTGTAACTTGCATTGCCTGCAGGACACTAGTCTATACAAGTTGTTCAGTTTCTTAGGAAAAAGTCACTGTTAAAACAATTTGAAGTTAACTATCTGTTCCGTGTGCTTGATTTGACTTTTGTATGTCCCCCAAAAATAAATATAAAAAAACACCTAGCTTGAAACTTACTTCTCAATACTAGAGACAAGGGTAGATAAAGCTTTTAAAAATGTGACATTAGCCTGAGTAGTTCTATCTTATAGTTTCTAATACAGAAACAAAGAAAACTTGATTTAGCAGGTGGTAGCGTTTTTGTAAGCGTAAGCTTGCTAGACAAGTGTTATTTCAGCAGCTGTCTTTTTTGGTAACTCATTGGGATTTGTTGTCATCTTAGAGCTGAGCAACTAGCTAGCGTACAGTACACGCTTCCAAAGACAGCAGGAGGAGATCGAGCGGATTTCTGGAGGTTCCGAGGTTTGCGTAGCTCAAAAAGAAATCTCCGAAAAAGCAGAGAAGATCTTTCTGCTCAACCTGTTCAGACAAAGTTTCCTGCCTATGAGAGAGTTGTTCTTCGGGAAGGTATGGCTTTAGTCTTAGATACTTCTGTTGCAGGCTAACAGGATTGTGGGGTTTGCTTTGTATTAATCCATGTGTTTCAGAGTATCTTGCATTTGTTTTAAGCAATCAACTTAACTTGTTATCTCCTTTGCCTTCTATTCTAGCTGGGTTTCTCAGACCAGTGACCATTTTTGGTCCAATAGCTGATGTTGCGCGGGAGAAACTAGCTAGAGAAGAACCAGATATTTTTCAAATTGCAAGTAAGTGTGAGATCAAGTTTTTATGCAGCTATGAAATTGCCAACTTTCTTTTGCTACTTAGTTCCTATGCTATTACTTCAGCTACTACTGTGTTTAACAAAATGTTAACAATATTAAGTAACAGATAAAATGTAAGCTTTTTCACTAGTTAAATGATGATAATTCTCTGTAGGCAAAAGTAATGTTAGTTGCGTTTATAGCCCTCTAAAATTTAAATTTAATTCAGTATCTGATATTGAAGTACTCTTGCATAGGTATAGTGATTTTTGTGGCCAAATTTGTGGATAGCTTTCTACTATATTTTGAAGAAGAGCATCTTCAGCCTGAATTGATATTGAGTGATGAAATAGTTTTCTTTATCTTAATGTGTGAATGTAGAGTATATTGTAAACTTAAAACAGATTTTTACTGTGTCCTCTCTATCAGAAAGTGAACCAAGAGATGCTGGTACAGACCAACGTAGTTCTGGCATTATTCGTCTTCACACAATAAAACAGATAATTGATAGAGTAAGTCTTCTACTGTCACTGTACTTCTAACATAAGAGGAAAAATTGGTATCAATAAGTAAACTGTTGATGTTTAAAATGTATAACTAATGTTTAAAAGTATAACTAATGAGTGTTTTTTCCTTAAAAATAACTTTCTCATCTTTCTATTGGTTAATTAGAAAAAATGTCTTCTCCATAATAACTGCAATCTGGTAGTATTTCCAGGCTTTGTTCTAGGGATTGTTGTTCCCTCTCTATTATGTCCATTTTAAGATTCGTTTGTGCTTGCAGCCACAGTGTGACTTTGCATCCAGAAACTGGTACTTTCTTTATGGAATAGTTTGTTGTCATTGTCCCCCTACCTCCAGTTTACAAATTAATAACTTTTGACTTCTGTGCAAGAACTAGGGAAAAGGATCCTTCAATCTCGCCTCCTTAATATCCTGAGAACTTCGGACATGAATTTATGATATGAGGCTGTACTCCTCACCTATTCATTTCTGACTTAAAACAAACTGCAAACTGTTCTGATGCCCAAGTAGAAAAAGGTGTTTTGGCAGCAAAGTGGGGGGTACTATGTGCTGTGTATTTGAGATGATTCTTGCAGTGGACGAAAACTGTCCTAATTCTTGCATTCAGAGAGTAGATTTTTATGAAAGGAAAAGCGGAGCTGTGTAACGAGACTAGATCGTGTTTGACTCTTCCCTTTTTTCCTGTTACTAGGCGATTACTGTTAGCCATTTTTTAGTTTAGTGCCTTTTTGTAGTTGAGGCTTGCATCAGAGGGCCGATTTTTTTTAATTTATAATAGAGAGCTAAATATTGAAAAGCTTATTGTTACGCAGTTCTACATTTAAAATGTGTATGCCCTTGTAGCCTAGTGTTTGAGTTGATCTGGTGTCTGTTATTCAAACAGAAAAGGATTTAAATCGATACTTTGAAATGATGAATTCTGCAAAGCTAATACAAAGCAAATTGTTAGAAAATGTTTAAAAGAAAAATTATTTTTCTTAGTATATAAGTGCTTCACTTTGTCTCTGCCTTTTTTATCAAAACAGGACAAACATGCTTTATTAGATGTCACTCCTAATGCAGTGGACCGTCTGAATTACGCGCAGTGGTATCCTATTGTAGTGTTCCTGAACCCTGATTCTAAGCAGGGTGTGAAGACCATGAGAATGAGGCTGTGCCCAGAATCACGAAAAAGTGCCAGAAAGCTATATGAAAGAGCTCACAAACTACGTAAAAATAATCACCACCTCTTTACAAGTAAGTAATTCAAGAAAAATACTGATTAATCCATGATAACTGAGGGAGGGAGAGGTGTGATAGAGAATTTTTTTCCAGACTTAAATAGTATTTTTCCTTTATAAGAAACTGCTGTAACTTAATTGCTACCTACTCTTGCAGGTTCCAAATATTTCTTCTTGTAGTTAAGCCACTCCAGCTTTGAAAACTACAATATAAAATGGTTCATTAACTTACCAAAGCACTGCCATCACAATTACTGGTTGGCATTAGTTGTACTAGATGCATTTCATTTGTGGTATTTCTTTATTGCTTTTCCTCTGTGGTTCCTTCTTTTTCCTCCATGTTTTTTTCCTCTTGTTCCTTTCCTTTTAGAGGAGGACACAGAAGCATCTCTTAGCCTGTTTTACATCGGTGCTTTCCAGGCTTTCTTTTCCTTCCTTGGCAATCTCTCTTGCTCTTAGTGTGACCAAATACCTACTGGTTGCTTGCCTTATTCTTTGATCCCAGTTCATGCAGACTTGCTTATGGCCCCGAGGTTAGAAAGGGTGATGCTGACAGAATAAATGCCCTCCTGCAAATACAGTCCAGCATTTGTTGAATTGTTCAGGTTCCCCACATTCAATTCCTAGTAGTAATTGTGCGAATTGTTTGTGCACACAATTGCACAAATGAAAAGAGATCTGAAACGTCAAAATGATGTTCCAAAAATATTTGGTTGCTTTGCAAGGTCAGTTATAAACAAACATCTGAATAAATAGGATAATAATGTGATTTTGTTCTCAGACTAAACTAAAGCCTCACTTTATTCTAAATTACTGTTAATTCAGTCTTTGAGTCTTTGCAATGTGGTAAAATGCCCCAAGCTACATTAGGCCTTAGGGTTGCTTTGAATACCAACATTTACATTACTATTTAAATCTCACAGTTGATATTAATTTTAATACTTTTTTAATGCTTAATGTTAATGTTTATTTAATGTATCATATATATATATAAAATAGATAATAACATAATATATGTTTATTTAGTATATAATGTTAATTTAATGTTTTTAATACAGTTTCTTTTCAAAATTCTACAGAAATCAAATGTCAAACTAACTTGCTCTACTTCTAGCTACCATTAACTTGAATTCGATGAATGAAGGATGGTATGGAGCTCTAAAGGAAGCCATTCAGCAACAACAGAACCAACTGGTATGGGTTTCAGAAGGAAAGGTAAGAAATAATAGTACTGTCATTTTGGGGGAGGAATGACAAAACTATCGGTCTTGTTGTCTCTTGTTCTGATGCTGGTATTGGAGATACGGGCATCTATCTGTGGAATTAAATTTGTTTTCCTTCTTTCCTCGTGATTTTAATAATCATTTGAAGATCTAAAACAGTTCTATGGCTGTGTGATCTGTTGAAAACTGGTTTGTCATTGTATTAGTGAAGTATTGTTAATGAGGGCTATAACACTTGTGCATGTAGTGGAGTAGTAAAACTGAGAGCATTTGCCTGTTGATGCTTTACTGAAGGATATGTTATTGCTTTGAAACTTTTGTGGGGATTGGATGTTTTTTCATGTAAATTTCAGGGTGTTCTGCTGCATCAGTACTAGGTGCTGGGATTATCCCTTGACAAATCAGTGGTTTTTAATATAAAGCAAGCAACATCTTCATGGTCTTTATCTTTCGATCTTGAGAACACTCATACAAAATCAGAAAGTTAGAATTCTGTTTCCCATTAAAAATCCGGTTGCCTTTTCAAGCAACTATGCATGTTAGATCCATCCTCTAGAGAAACTAATATCAAGAGGAACGCCAGTTTCAAGTAAGAAAATGATGATCTGTTACTGTTACAATGCTCTTAATATTTGAACTATTTTTCTGCTCAAACAGAACTAGCTTCACCTTCTTATATCTACCTCCAAGTTAGTGATTCCAGTACAATGACAACTCTTTATAGTCTTTTTATCTTTGTCAAACACTGATTTCCATGGACACTAGGTGCTATCCCTTCCCTTGAATTGATAGACGTCTGACCCCTTAGTAAACTGAAGAACTAGACTGCAGAAAAGGCTTTTACATATAAGCTTAACACCTCCAGTGATTGAACCCTGATTTTTTCCTTCCCTGTGATATTCAGAATTGTTGAATTCTAACCTGCTCCTGGATTTTGAGTATTACTAACGTTTTGCAATACCTGACTTTATGTTGTGGATCAGAACAAGATAGGTGTATTCTATTTGTTTATTTCTTAATTCTTCACCAAAAAAGAATGTCTTTGCCTTTTATCTTGCAATGTAAAGCTTAATTTGAAAAGTATTTCAATAAACATGTGCTCTTCAATTTTGTTTTGATGCAGGCAGATGGTGCTACAAGTGATGACCTTGATTTACATGATGACCGCCTTTCTTACCTCTCAGCTCCTGGTAGTGAATATTCCATGTACAGTACAGACAGTAGACATACATCTGACTATGAAGACACAGATACAGAAGGTGGTGCTTATACGGACCAAGAACTGGATGAAACTCTGAACGATGAGGTTGGGACTCCTCCTGAATCCGCTATTACACGTTCTTCTGAACCTGTTAGAGAGGATTCTTCTGGAATGCATCATGAAAGTCAAAATTACCCTAGTTATGCATCTCAAGCTCAGCCTCAGCCAAATCTCAGAATAGATTCTTCAGGATTTAAAACAACTGCTTCTCAGCCGGTAAGAAAGTGATTTTATACGCTGACCACTGTACATTTACTTCAAGTAGTTTTCTTGTTCAAGAGAACTTGCTATCTTTATAGTCTCCTTACCAGTGTTAACTGCATACAAGAATCTGTCAACAACAGTGTGTTGCAATGAATTGGACAATCATCTTGCACTACCTGTGTTAGTGATTCCCTTTGACAGGAGGAGGAATCAAGTACCACTCTACTTTGTTTTAATGTTTTGCTTTTTTAATGTTCAGCATAATGAATGTCTGGAAGTGGTAATGCATGATACTTTCAGTACATTTCATTCTACGTGTAGCTGAGTTGATCATAGCGTCAATTTAAGTAACTTTCATATAAATCAAAAAAGTCATACAGTGATTCGATAGCAGTATATTTAAAATATTTTAAACACTTCACAGAAAGCAGAAGCCTCACCTGCAGTCCCTTACCTTTCCCCGTCGCCTGAATCAAACCCTGCAACCTCATCAACTTCTGCAGTAAATGCTAATGTAAACCTAACTAATGTCAGACTGGAGGAGCCTACTGCTGCTCCTTACAACTCTTACCAACCACAAGCGGGCCCCTTAAGAACATCAAGTACTGAGGGAGCTCATGTAGTGCTAAGAGATCAAGAGCCATCATCCTTATCGCCGCATATAGATCCAGCAAAGGTACCTGTGCCACATTGTTGCGCTGATTTCCTGCTATACATCAAGCTAGCACATGATTTTTTTCCTTTGTTTTGCCATTATTTGGAGAATTCCTTCTATTTTTTTTTTTTTTACTCTAGGAGATTATGCAGGTTACAAAACAGTGCATCTAAATTTCTAAGCATCATCTAATGTTTTGTGTGCATGGCTTCAAACTATATACTTTCCACTTCTCAAAAGATGATCTTTTAAATCAAGGATGCATTCTGTATTTTGATTTTATTTCACATGCAACTGTTTCAGCTTGTCAATGCTCTGCTTTTTGTTAATGAGGACTTGATGAAAAATCTGTTCTTTCCCTAAAATAATAGTACTTTTTTAATATTCGATCATGTTGATCAGGAAGATAAACCCATTATTTTAGTTGACTTTAAATACCCCTACAGCAATGCTTGAACTAACTTTAACACACAAATCAGTTTATTTCTTGAATATCCCTGTCCTGACCTCCCCTATGCAAAAAGAAAAAGAGGGTGAGAACGACAAAAAAGCAAAACACAACAACAAAACACAGAAATATGAGAGATTATTCTCTTTTGGCTTCCCTTTTTAATCTACGCATATGCTTTTCCTCAAGCATAGGACTGGAAAGGATCTCTTGAATCAAAGCTTCCTGTGATTGCAGACAACTGCATCAAATCATTCAACTTCTAAGCAAAATTAAAGCCAATATGTAAAATGAATTTAAAAATAGATTTAAAATTTCACACTTTCAATGAAGCTTGGATCCCTTTACTCTTAATTTTAAATGAAAAATATGCCTTTCTACTTAACAGGTATACCGAAAGGATCCATATATTAACGAAGAAGCCTCCAGACAAAGCTATGTCTTAAAACAGCCAGCAATTAGTCACCCAATACAGAGACAGGAAAGAGACCCAAATCTGATGTATGAATCCCAGACTCAGTATGCAGAAAAACAGCCAAGTAGGGAGTACGAACAGTCATATAGGTATGATTCTACAAACTATGTAGATCAATTTTCTCGTGGTTATGACCCTCGACTACATTACGATGATCGCGTGCCTCCCTATGAGGAGCACTGGGCATATTATGATGAAAAACAGCCCTACAATCAACCAAGAACAGCTTACGAAAACCAGCCTCCTAGGGATCTTGATTCTAGACAAAACACAGAAGAGAGCACAGAACGCGGTTATTACCCAGCACAACCCCGTTTTGAGGAACCCCCTCAGATGACTTACGATGGCAGACCTCGCTACGAGCATGCACCTAAAAACTTCAGCTTACCACAAGTGCGATACGAAGATCAACATACTGTTGGATATGACACGCATGGTAGATATAAACAAGAAGCTCAGCCATACCAGTCAACCATATCTCGATCTCCTGAACCGAAGCAGTACTTTGATCCACATGTGAGGGGCTATGAACAAGGTCCTCCTCAAGCTTATAATGCCAAGGCAGGACAATTTGAGCCTTCTCATAGCACTTCAGGTGTCTCTCTTCCTCCTCCCCCTTCATCGCAAACCAAACCGGAAGTTTTGCCTTCTAACAGTAAACCACTGCCTACGCCGCCATCTCTAGCAGAGGAGGAGGAAGATCCAGCCATGAAACCACAGTCTGTGCGAAGTAGGGTTAAGATATTTGAAAGAAGAAGATCACCATCTCTAGAAAAAATGAAGGACCCCAGTGATACATCAGCTGTCAAGGTAAGTCATGTAAATTTTGGCATGTGTTTGTTTTTTAATTCCTGCTTTTTACTAATGAGACTGTATTGCAAGTAATAAAATACTGTCTTGAAAAGAAAACCTTACTGCTTGTGGGACAGCAACATAACTGAAGTTTGTTTTAGAGGCAGAAGCTGAAAATTAAAGAGGATCTTGTCATGCTGAAGATTTCCCCATTAGTTTCTGCTAGTCTTTCATTCTGATTTAAGGTGGGGGAATGTAAGGGCATTGTTAGTTTTCTTACTCGGGTTCTGCATCTTTCTAGATTGGAATCTAAGAAAATATGCTGTGCTTCTCTTTACAGCCTCCAGAACTAGCACCGAAGCCTACACTCACAACCATGAGTGGTCCAAAACCAACTTCTCAAAGCCATTATGAACATGACAAAACAACTTACAGGTAGATGCACAACTGATAATTAAACATAATTTTCAATACAAGTTTGGAGTCTTCAGACAACACATCTTAATGGGTCAAACTGTAAACTGCAGAGTGGAGAGTTGGAGTGTGTCAGTCTAATTTCAGTGTCAATAGTAACTCAGGGCATAAAGTCAGTTGACATGGACATGATTCCTGAGAAGAGGGAAGAGTAAAGCATAAGGGAAAAGGTAGGATAAAAGATAAGGATTTTCTTTATGCTACATCACAGCTATCACATTTCAAGACAGTATAGGTTAAAAAGGTATTGCATGCAACTTTAAGAATTACGTCTTGATTTATTACTAGTTGAGTTACAAAACAGAATTTTAGTTCACATACTTGTGCTTGTTCAACTGTGCAGGGCAAACTGTGTATTCTTCCTCATTAGGGCCCCAGAACCACAGAGACCTCAAGTGAAGCCGCCTGAAGATATTGTGCGTTCAAATCATTATGATCCTGAAGAAGATGAGGAGTATTATCGAAAGCAGCTCTCATATTTTGATCGGAGGAGTTTTGAAAATAAGCCGTCTGCACAGGTTCCTGCCAGCCATCATTCTGAGACCACCAAACCAATACATTCACAAAATCAGCTGAATTTCTCCAATTATTCTAAGTAAGCTTGGGGGATTTATTTTCTTTTTAATTTGAAAGGAGAAAAGGGAGGCAGATAGGACTAAAACTGAAATTCTGCAGCTAATAGAATTCCAGGGGTTTGTGGTACCTAATAGAAACTTTGTTTGCGAAGTCAGTTTCTCTGTTTAGATGTATGAAAACATAACTTTTTTTTGGTAAATGAAATGAATAATTTCTGTAGTTTTTGAGATCTTCAAAGTGTTACTTCTCTCGCGTACCACTTCTTAACAGCCTGTAAAGTATTTCTTTAGTGTAACTAATAATGAGTGCGCAAACCTCTTTCAAAGCAGAGGTTAGTTGGTTCCAGTTTTGCATGCATTTGTTCTGCAGACAGGCCTCAAACACGAGCAGTGTTTGACATTAGGAAAGTGAGCCTTCTGGGAATATTGTTGAAGCCAGAATTTAATCTGTCGATGGAAACATCTGCTTCCTGTATTGTTCTGCTTCCTTGACTTGGAACATTTTGATACAAAAATTGTGTGAAAGCTCATAGTACAAATTTAGCTCAGGTAGAGGACTGGTTGCCTTGGAGGATACTTGCATAAACTGTGAATACTTTCTACAGTTTCTCCAACTTTCATAATTCAGTTCAGTTCAAACCATAACACTATGTTTGTAGCTGTTCATGTGGAAAGCTATCATGGCTTGCTGCATGAAGGCTGGAAGTCAGTTGTTTTTTTTAAGGCTTTGGTTGCACTTCTACTTGAAATCTGTGCTATTCAGATGAAGCAGAAAGGCTGGCAAGCTTAATGTAAATAAGATCTTTGGAGTAAAATAATGAGCTAACTTGCTCAACTTTTATACTGTGACTGTATGTTCAAGCTGTCTTACGTGTACTCAGTACACTGTGTTCCAGTGCTTGTCTTAAAGGTTTTGAGCTAGGAATCCTGTTCCTGTTTCTATAAGATTGTCTGTTATCTACAGTATCTTTCATATTCTCAGTTCACAGAGAAAAATCTTTCCAAGAGCTTGATAGGTTTTAAAGGAGTTCCTACTTTTTTCTAATTAGGAAGTCTCCACATGGTAACTTTCTTATTGAACCTTTTTTTTAATGCTCGGTAATGAATGTATATAGTAATCTGTAACCAGTTTTGATTCTTAGTCGAGGATGTTATTTACTCTTCCTTTTCATTTGTCCTGTGTCTTCTGACAGGAAGATTAGAGCCTATTTGTCTTGCTATTTAGACATCATAGGAAGGGGCCTGAAAAAAAGTCTTGGCTGGCCTCAGTGTATTGCAGTAGTGTTCAAAATTGTTCCTACCTACCCAAATGCCGTTACCCCATAGAAGGTCCATTTTGATCAGTAAGCACCTGAGCATGTTGCCATAACAAATGCAACTAATGCTGAGGGAGGGATCCTGTGAGCTTTTAGCAAGTAATTGTGAAGATTGTAAAATTCCTCAAACTGAATGTGCAAATTTTCCTTACTCTGCATTGTTGTCAAACACAATGGAGAATGTGAGCAATAAATGCGGCGACGGAGTTCTTTGCTGCAGAACAGCTAAGAGTTGAGAGGGATTGTTCCATACTTCTGCCTACCACTTCTGACTATCGTGACATCTTTATTCTTCGCTCAGTTTTGAGTTTGTTGTGGGTTATACTTTAACTTTAGGGCTCGTCTTACAGAAAGGTGACATCTAAATGGCACAGAGAAATAAAATAATATTGTTTTTAAGTTTGATACAGTTTCATATGTTGGGACAAAAATATGTAGATTTTTTCCTTTATGGAAGAATGTAGTCCTTAATGGAAATGGACAGGCATGGGAAAGAAAACTTTTCACGGGTAGTCTACTGCAAACAGACAAAAGATCAAAATATTATTGGAAGTAAGTGGAAATAAACATAAAAGACCACAGCTTGACAGAACTGTTTCCAGAAGCATACTGTAGTGTGCTTGTTGAGAAACAAAATAACTGACTTGAGAAAGAGTTCACATTTAGGACTATCCTCTTTACCCAACTTCCATTTTATACCCTGTTACTTCCTTGTTCTTTTTTTTTCTTGTTCCCTAGTGTATTTCTATAGTGATTGCTATTTTGTGAGTGAACTTGCTTAAAAATAAACTCGGGACTAAATTCAAATGGTCATTCAGGAACTGCTGATTATGCCATTGCTTATTCCTATATAGTCCTTCTAATATATAATCCATATGATGCATTGTGGGTACCGAGGACAGATCTTACTTTTTTCAGTTAAAAATATTATTGTTTAACATTAAGTTAGGAAAATTGTTTACTGTTTAGTAAAGAAGTGATGATTCTAATTAAGTGATAACTTAAAAAAAAAAAATCAAACAAAAAAACATGGGGTAGGAAATGGCATCAGAAATAGCACAACTTTAATTACACGAACTTCATTTATACATTCAAAAGCTACAAGTAAGAGTTTTACTGTAGACTTCTTTCGTTACATACAGATTCTTAACAAGGCTGTTGAAGTTGTGGCTGACCCCTAGTGAAGGAGCGTGTAACAGAAGAACATGCTTTGTATTATATCGAGCTCTTGTGGTTGAGTTTGTGTTATCACTGCTGTCTCTTATGCTCTCTCCACCAAAATGTACAGTCATATGTTGCCTTTTTTTTTCATTTCCTCAGGAAGCTGGCAAGCAGCTCCGATAGGTGTGGAGAGTGATTTCTGGCTGGTGGGCTTTTGTGGGTTTTGTTCATGTCTCTCCTTCTGCAGGTTAATATTCCTCGCTGAGAGGCAGTCATTGCAGGTGGGCAGTTTTCAGAGAAGGCAGCTAATACCCACTTGGAATGAAGACAGCAGTGAACAGCTATAACTTCAGTTACTGGATAAATTGCTTTATATAAAAATCAATGTGAACAGGAGCTTCTATAGCAGATTTAAATTGTGCTGTTTTTTTCCAACATTGAATTTTAAAAACTCACTCATACCAGTGCTGTTCAGTTTACTGAGCATCACATTCATGTGGTCTTGAAGCAGAGTTTGAAAAGTTGCTCAGCCCTCTTCTTAGTTTCATAACATTCTCCTCTGAAGTATTAAGACTAACTGTTGAGAATCGTTGCCTGTTAAGTTTCTATGAGTGTACAGGAAGTGAAGGGATGATGGAAAGCTGTCCTAATGTAAAATGGATTTAACATAAAAGCAAGCTAAATGTTAAAAATGGAGCGACAGACACCAGTATGCCTATCATTCTCTTCTCTGTTTCTCCAAGTATACCTAAACACTGTTAAGGTGTTTCTTCAGGAATTGTTAAATATGCTCAGAAGCATTTTAGGGTGTGTTCTTTGGTATTTGGTGAGCCAGTAGGGCTATTTAAATACTTGCTATGAGTGTACCCTCAGAACATGATCTGTAATACACAGAAAGTTGCTGGTTTGGTATGTTGAGACACCAGTAAGATTAACGCAACTTGGTCCATAAACAAGATTGTTAGCATTTTAGATTGGTTTTGCTCACTTTTTCAATACATTAAATAACGGTTTTTTTATATGGATCTTAACAAATAGCTTAGTGTGATCTCATTCTTACTTTCAGCATCCGTCAGTGTGAGGCACTCAGTGCCTAATTCACTGACAATCTCACATTAAATATAGTAGGCGATGATTGTACGTATGCACATGGTAAAAGTATTATCGGAAACATCACTGTTAAAAATAGTTTCATTGTTGAAAGAACCTTGTCGTATGAGAACTGCTAGGACTTAACATAAAAAGTGTGAAGAAATAATATGCTTAAGATAGAATGACCGTTTTTCTTTCATTCTTCTATTGCTGTTTGCTTTGCCATCACCTAGATTTCTTGGCTCTTACACTAGCTATGACTACTTGAAAAGGAACATCAAGTGGTAAGACTGTTGTTGATGTGAGGATGTTTTCAGGTGTCCTCTCCCTGTTACATTTCATCACAGGCATTATGTGCACTTAAAATTTTAACACATGAATTCTGAAAGTTAGTGCGATATACAGAAGTCCAAAATTAAAGGTCTTCGTGAAATCTTTCATTTCATGAAAGAAACTCTTTTGGAGACATATTTCTAGTATAAGCAAGAAATATTTTGAAAATAAGATTTTTGAAGTTATCTACATTATGCACATAAAGCTAGTGAAGCTTAAGCTGACTGCATTTCTAATTAAGATGGCATTGTTCAAATACTAGGTGTATTTAGAAAATTTACACTAGAACCCATCCTTCTTCTGGCTAATTATGCTTTTCAAAAACAACCCATCAACCCCCCAAAAAAGTTGATTTATATTGTTTAGAAAATAGAAAACACTTTTTAAAATTGAAAATAATCCTAAACAAATCTGAAAAGTGAAGATCTGTAGGTAATCATGCAAATACACCTGAAATGTCATCTGCCTTTTGTTTGCCATGGTTTGTGTTACTAATCTTAAGATTCAATGTTGTCTTGAAATCCCTTGTGCTTATCAATGAATGTTTCTATACTTGAGACAAGATATTAAAAAAAGAAGTGTTTTAATGTTTATAGGAAGAGATGGAAATGAGGTGATCATAGAAGAAAAATATAGCAGGAGCTCAGAGCCCTGAGGAAACTGAACCATCAAATGCTTTTTTCCTTTATTTCAACAGGGGGAAGACAACTGATGCAGAATCAATGGATAGATCTGTTGGTGAAAAGCGCTATGAGCCAGTCCCTCAAGTCACAACGCCTCCTCCTGCTCCTTCAGTACAGTACACACAACCTCAGTCAATTAACAGTCCTGTCCTGTCTCTCCCAGCCCATCACAAGCCTGCACTTTCTGAAGGTGAGCAATTAGAAGGCTAACTTGTCTTACAGGTGGTACAAGTATCATTTCTCAGGTGCTTGTGTGGATGCTTCATTATGTCTATAATGGTAGCTATGTTTTCATTTAACTGATATTTGGAATAATTATTACTGGAAATAACTTACTACTATATTGAAGTTGAATTTTGTTGAATGATTTGAGGATCTTGTCTGAAACCCGAACTTCCAGGTGTCATTAGTAACTATAACTGTCTCTTCCATACTAAGTGGTCTCAGCAAAGATAAAGTAAAATTTTCAGTACTTAAAGATGTCTTTATCAGTGCTTTTGGATGAGAATTCTATAGGCATGAATGTTTCCTTTTCACATCCTTCAGAGGAATGCCTAGTCCAGTTGAATTTTGCAGTTCCATGTGAGTGCACAATAATATTTTAATATTGGTTTTCTCTTTTTTCATAGTATAAATTGGTCTGTTTTATTAAAAATTATCCCATTGTATCTACCATGTATCTCTTCAGTGCCATGTAAGATGATTTGCTAGAATGTATGAAATGGGATAGATGATCTAAGAACTGAACCTACAAATACGTGTTTTATATAGTAGATCAAAAATAGAATAAATGGTCTCCCTAGGTCTGGTGTATGTGACAAGAAATTCTAGATTGTTTTTGACAAGTTCTGGTGTTTTTATTTGTATTGCAGTTAACTCTGTCTCTGACCCACCTCCACCTCAGAATAAGCCAGCAATTTTCAGATCCTCTAGAGAGGACACTGTGCAGTCCACTTTTTATCCTCAGAAAAGCTTCCCTGACAAAGGCCCTGTTAATGGAACTGAACAGATTCAGAAAACAGTCACTCCTTCTTACAACCGCTTTACAACAAAACCTTACACTAGTGCTGCAAGGCCCTTTGAGCGTAAGTTTGAAAGTCCTAAGTTCAACCATAATCTCTTGCCAAATGAAGCTCAGCATAAACCAGAGTTGCCATCCAAGTCTCCAAATTCTCCTCAACCAATTTTGAAAGCACACAGCTCATCACAGCCTCCTGAATTTGACAGTGGAATGGATACCTTCACTGTACAGGTCGACAAGCCTAAATATCAACCAAATAATGTTAATGCTGTGCCTAAAGCCATACCTGTAAGGTAAGCTTCTTGCTTTTTGTTTCCAATAGTATGTCTACAGAACTTAATATGTGAAACCATACAGCTTATTTTTTCCTGTGCTTCCAATGCTTCCAACTTCTGTTGATGTCAGTCCATAAACCAAGATAGGTGGAAGATTGAAACTATGATTCTAAAATCGTGTAATTGAAGAACATTTGGAAAGATATTCAATGTATGTCCAATGTTCGTGTCATTTTGCATCCTATCATTAAAAACTGGCATGATTTCTTTCTCACTTCCCATAATATAATTATAAATCCTCTGGTAGATAGTAATGACTTGTCTTTCTAATTTGTTTCTAGAAGACAGTTAATTCCTAAGGATGGCTGTTGCACCAACTTGTATTTTCTCTGTGTGCTTAGAGAAAAAGTTCTGGGTACACTTGTATAAAAGGTATTTCAAAAGTAATTATAAAAAGACACCAATTCAGCAGTTTCGTCATGGTTCTCTATACTGCAAGACCAAATATTAACTGCTTAAAAGCACCTTGCATTTTCGTAACACATTTGAACTATAAGAATTATGTCAACAGTAAATTATAGTACTCTAACTGTAAACTTTTGCTGAGTTCTTAGATTACTAATATTTTCAGAAGTGTTTCATTATCCCGATTTCTAAATAATATTGAATAAATCACACTTCATCTTGCTTGCTGTTTAAGTAACTCAGAAATGTAATAGAAGAACAAATCGTATTTGTTCATAAACACTTGAGGAATGTTTTTAATGCTATGCAGTTGCAGACTGCAGAAATACTGGCTTCTTTGATTAGAATACTTTTGCAGTATGCAATCTGTTCAAACTAGCTATTTGATAAGATAATATTCTGTATCTCTAGTTATAGCCTGACAACCTGGAAAAATCTGTGTACTTTTAAGGGTTTTGTTTTCAATGTATGTCTTGCAGCTGTTAAGTTTCTCCTTCCTTAAAGCTGAAAGAAGGTTCAGTGGGGCTTGAATTAGCATTATTACTTATGTTATTGAAGTCATAATAGAATTTTGGGAGGAAAAAGATGCTTTGGATGTATAATACATTTGTTTTTACTAAGCTGAAGTCTGTAGCAGCGGACAAGCTGTTTCAGCGTAATCCCAGAGGTGAGCATTTGCAAACATAAGATTCAAGTGGTCCAAAATCTTGCTCTAACTACTTTTTGGACGCTTCCAGTGTTTATATACTTCATTTTTTTTTCTTTTGGTGACAATGACCTCTTCTCATGGCAGAACTTGAACTACTTGGATCTTAGGCATTCTACACAACTGAATATGGGATACAGTTATTCTCTCCTGAAATCAGTACTAGCATACTACTACCAGGATATGCGCTAATAAAAGTAGTCAGAGGAAAGTGTGCCACTTACTTTCAGGAAAAAATACTGATAAAACTGCTGGGCTTCATCTCTGTTTTATAATTCAGCCCTTCAGCACTAGAGGATGAGGAGGAAGAAGATGGACACACTGTTGTAGCCACAGCAAGAGGTGTATTTAACAGCAATGGTGGTGTATTGAGCTCCATAGAGACTGGAGTTAGTATTATTATACCACAAGGAGCCATTCCAGAGGGAATAGAGCAAGAAATATATTTCAAAGTATGCAGAGACAACAGTATACTTCCACCTTTGGACAAAGAGAAAGGTAAGAACTGTCACTGCAATTGTTCTGTTATTTAATATTAATTATTTTGTGACAACAGCAAAATAGGATATGAAAATGTTCATACGCTTCAAGGCATTTCATGTATTTCTACGTGTAGGTACAGGATATACATCTCAAACAGGAATTAGAAGGAAAAACTATTCTGCTTGATATTGGAAGTTGGAAGCAAGATAGAGGCCCTAAATTGTAACTTGAGAATATTTAATTTATTTAAACACTTGAAAATATTCAGCAGTTTAAAATATTTTTAAATATTTTTTTAAAGAAAAAAGAGCTTCGTGTTTAAAAAAAAAAATCTAGATTTTCATATAAATCAAAGTATATTCCTGACTGCCTTAGTAATGGAAGTTGAGTAGTATGTCTTATTTGAGTGATTAATTTTCCTATAGTCTTTTGTTCACACCAGTACTTTATATATATATACAACTTCTGCCCTGTCATATTAATTTATTAATTTGAGGAAAGCAGTAAAGGATTTAACTTCATAAATGTACAATTAAAGTATTACTTGCAATAAATATGCAGTTACTTTATAATTAAAACATAAGGTTATTTGGCTGAGGAATATGTTACGTTATGTTTGGAATTTAAAACTAAAAATAGGCCTACATGTTTGTATGTTCTGCCTTTTGACTGTTAGGATAAGGGGTCATAAGCTTTTGAGCTGCAGGAGGCTTCATTCAGCTCAGTGTGCCGTAAATCCATATGAGTAGAAAGAACATCATGAGCCATTACAGAACAAGCAGCTTGAACAAGGCTGCTTACAGATTTGAGGATTTGTTTCTTCAGATGCAGATTTTGAGGTTGTCATATGTATCATTGAAAAGTCACCTCAGTGCCCTGAAAGGGACAACAAGGAACAATTTTGGGAAGTGGTTTTTTTTTTACTGACAGGTCACAATGGTGGTATTTTTCTGTAAGATTGAGTAGCTCTACAATGTAACTATGTAATAGTCTGAACCAATTTTGAGAAGAATGGTAAGCAGTTTTTTTCCTCTTAACTGTAGGTGAAACACTTCTTAGCCCCTTGGTAATGTGTGGGCCTCATGGACTAAAATTCCTGAAGCCAGTGGAGCTGCGCCTGCCACATTGTGCGTCTATGACCCCTGATGGTTGGTCTTTTGCTCTAAAATCCTCCGACTCCTCGTCGGGTATGCTGTCCTCCCTCTGTCCTTTTGGGGCTTTTGGGTGCTATCGTATAATTTAAGTTAATTTGGCTAAAGGTGATGCTGTATAATATAAAGGACTTGATCATTGTATTTGTGTCAAACTCTCCCATTTCATTTTCATTACAGATGTCTTTCTTACATTTACTCATGGTGCAAATTCATTGCTAAAACCATGTTTGACAGCAGAAAAACAGAGTAATATCTTTAGTCTCTTGAATATAATCGTATTTTTCTATTGTCTTCTTTCTTGAGGACTGCTACAGCTGAATACACTTGAAATGATATCGCACTAAAATTGAGAGGAAATGATTATGTACCTCTGATTGGCCTTTGTAACATAACTGGTGTTTGTTGCTTAATTAACCATATAGGTCTCTGGCAAATCTTAACAATCTGCATGCTCATAAATCATGACTTAATGCTTGTTAACTGTTTCCATGTGTGCAAGTTGATGCTAACAATTGGGTCATTTAAGAAAACTGTAGTGTTTCAGTAAAAGCATTTACAATTCATTCTAATGTAGCTGGATTTTACACAAGACTTTTCTTGCTTGTTTCTGCCTATTTTTCCTCTACCGCCTTTTATCCAGAAGTTTCTGGTTGATAGTAAAAGTTGCAACTAGGTTGCAATTTTATTTACCTGTTCATTTTACCTCACTCTGGCTTTCTGGGAGCAGAGAGAAAATGCATTGGCTGAAATTGTCAATTAGAAGCCTGTGTTTGAATTCCGGGCAAATTTCAAGCAATTTCATGAAATGGCTATGAGGTTACAAAGACTTAAAAACAAAACCAAAACAGTTTGCACATTTGCATGGGGGAAAAAGTCTTAAGGTTTTATTCAGCTACCTTCAAAACTTATGGTGGAGGACATAAACCATTATTATGTACGTATGACCTAAGTAACGACTGAACAATGTACTTCTGTATACAGCATTTAAGCCACCATGTATGCATATCTTCTGTCACTAATGTATCTATCACTGTCAACACCAAAGCACTGATGCTTTGAAAGATTAAAGCATCAATCTCCTTGATGGGGATTCAGTAACCTAGAGGTATTAATGGCAATAATTTTTAGTTTTTATAAGATAACATATGCATGTGTTGCATGCATCTATTTAACAATGTGTGTGTACACGGCTGCATTAAAACACGGATGCATAAATGCTAGGGTCCCTAAAGATACGGCACCTATGTACAAAAATGACAAGACTTTTGTAACTAATAACACCTGTTCATGAACTTACTTGAAGTGAAGGGAGAGGACTCAAATGATCTAAACAATAACTGAAGTTACTGAGACATTTTTCTCCCTTTCTAAAGTGGGGTGGGGGGTGTGTGTGTGTGCACATCTGAGTGTGAGAGCAAGAGCGTGTATATTTAAATGCTAACACTTTCTGTATTGTAAATATAACACCACATTCTGTTAATCGGAAATGGGATGTATATCATAACATTGCTCTTTTGAGACAAACTTTAAAATTAGGCAATTCTGTCTTATGATATGTAAGTAGACCATACTGTGTCTTAAATAAATAATTGTTTTCTCTCTTTTTAAATAGTTGCTTATGGGACTCTGATTTTTCAGGTGGTTTTATAGTAACAGTTTATAGACCTCTGGGGGTTTTTCCTCTCTTCAGTCGTCTGTTCTGCCTCATCTTTTCTGAATGTATCCATGTTCTGTCCCAAAAATTACATTCATTTGCACTTACTAACATCCTTTCTGCTACACTGAAGCCTCATATACTGATGTTTTACAGTTAAACCCCTTCAAATGCTTGAATGAGTCTGGAATTAAAAAAAAAAAAAAAGCCTTTATGGTCACACATTATAATGTATTAGTACAAAATACTGAAGGATAACTTTTTCGAAGCAGTTCTGCGTAATTATGGGAGAAACATTGTCAGCAGCTAGAGGTTGCAGTGACTACAGTCTCATCCTCACTATATATTTCAGAGGAAAGGCTGGAAAAGAGTCTGCTATTGTGTCTTGTGGGCAAAAGTAGGACCTGGTACTCCTACAGTCCTGTTCTACCTTTCTACTAATCTAATGGATCTTGTGAGTTTTGAGACTGAGTGGAACTTCCTGCATCTATAAAACGAAAAATCCTCCAGCATTAATAAGCTTCTTAACTGAAATAAGTAGTTTTGGCTGGCTGCAGTAAACCTGTTTGTATTCTGGCTATACACGGGCCACTTGTACTTTGTCTGTATATCAGATGTTGCCATCACTCAGTGCATTGTGTACTTCATTTTGTTTTCATGAGTTCAAGAAAGTTATGTGGAATTTACATCAGTCTCATTTAATGCAGAGGTCTGTGGCGTATGCAGTCTATGTGACTGGGTTCTCAAACTTGTTGCACGTTTCTCTAGAGAGATCTTTAACCAAGCTATTGAATGCCATTTATCTGGAAGGCTTAACAGAGAACTTCAGTGCATTTTTCTTTATTCTACCATAGTGGCACGATGATACTTCTTCTGTAGGAGTTGCATTTAGTAGTAGCTTTAGGTGGTTAAAAGGAAAAAAAAAAAAAAAAAACTCTAGTTGAAGGAGACAGCTGAGTATGCAGCTAGGAATGTAACCTTTGTCTGGTGAGATTGCAGCTGATGACTCACATTTGTAAAAGAATATTACACAGCACCTTTGACCATGAGTGGAGAAGTTCTGTTGTAAAAGTATACATCAGCAATCTAGAATGTTTTTTAGAATGTCAGTATTTCAGGCTTTTAAACTGCTATACTGGCTGTAGCTGCAAAATAATTTCTATTGTCTTCAATAATTTTCATACTAGAAAATAAAATTACCAGTGTGTCAGTGCTTAGTTACAATGTAACTTCTGCTTTGACTCATTTGTAGTCAAAGTAATTCTAAGGAACTTCAAATGCATCCTAACTGTGGTAGCTTTTAAAATTGTCCAATTTTTTTTGGCCATTCAGGAGAGAACCAGTGAGTGTTTGGTTAACTGTTAATGCTTCTGAAAGGGAAAGCACTATGTTGGTGCTGCAGAGTAAAATGACTTATATTTAACGTTTCCTGAGTGTCAGTCGCAACATCTGCTTAGAACATCTGATCTATCCTGTATTGTATGCAAATGAGTTTAAAATAGTAATGTGCCAGCTGTAAGTTGAAGGGGAAAAAAAGACCTGTTGATTCAGAACTTAAAAACTCCTATCCAAAAGCTTGGTTGTTTCAAGATGTGCACTGTTTGACAGCAGATACTAAACACCAGCATTGTGTTTTCCTCCCACAGGTGACCCCAAAACCTGGCAGAACAAGTCTCTTCCTGGGGATCCAAACTATCTTGTTGGAGCAAACTGTGTCTCAGTCCTAATTGACCACTTCTAAATATTAAGTTAGCTGACTGAGTAAATAATGTGAAACTGAGATGGACCTTACGTATAAACTGAACCACTCTATCAAGTATTAACTGTTTTATAAGTGATAATGGATCGTAGTATTTAAGCATCTTGCTTTAACTAACAATGGTTTAGCAAGTACACTCTTTGAACCATGGTCACAATACATGCCACAAGCAGGGAGTGTACAGTGGGAACAAGGTAGGGTTCTTGCAGGTTCTGTATGCTTTGGTTTGTTGGTTATTATTTTGTTTATTTTTCATTATTGTTCTAAAGGACACTACTAGTATTTCATAGTTTAAAAACTGAAAGTACCAAATGGATTATATTCAGAGGAACTGAATTTGGTTCATTCTCCACTCGCAAAACTACAGAATTTGGCCTGCAGTTTTAGTACTGTGTGTTTTGTAATCCACAAGACTACATTTTGGTCTCTAGTTTTTAAATGACTTTCCATGTACGTGTCCAACGAAATGGCAGTCAACTTTGGTAGCACAGTTTAGGTGTTTTCCTCTGAGAGGCCAATACAAACACATCTATCTACCTATTCTATGTGAAAACGTTGTCATAAGAACAGGGGGGAGGGGGAAAAGCATGTGGGTGACTATGGTTCAGTTGCCTCTGTGGATCTGTAAATTAACCACATTATTACAAACCTATTAACCAGCAGGGATGCCTTACCCTCATGTTTTTAATAGTCTTAGCTCTCATAGTTCTCTGTATTTAGTTTGTATGGCTTTTGTGCTTACCTAGATAATATATCATGAGAGACTGGGGAAAGAGAGGAACAAAAAAAAATTATGAATTTGGTTTAGAGAATGAGTACTGTTTGTTCATCAGTCAGAAGAGAGCCAGAAGAAAATGATGGTATGTTTTCTGCTATGCATTTGAAAAATTTATAGATGTTATAGACTGCTTGTATATAATGCGTGCATACCACTTTTGTTCTTGGTTTGTAAATTAACTTTTATAAGCTTTACCTTTTTATATATATAAATATATATAAAAACAAACACAGTTTCTTAAGGATATCTTTGTATTCTCATACCTTTTGAGCCTTGAACTTTGACATCTGCAGCAATAAAGCAGCATTTCTACAATATACAAACAAGGACATTTTTTAAAAATGCACAAAGTTGTTACCTTTTTAAGTGCTGCATTTAAAGAATATAAGTCTGAATTCTCTACTTTGATTAAATTCTTGAGAAGTATCCCTACTGTAATTTGTCATAAGGATGCTGTACTATGTGCCCTGAAATGTATTTTTTTACTAATAGACAATTTATTACGGCACATTGGCACTACTACTGTTTAGATAATATACCACTGCATTCTGTTAATGAGTTATTAGCTATTCAGGTGTGGCTGATTTTTTTCTCTGCAGTTATTAAAATTACACATTTCTAAATATACAGAATAAAACTGTTTTTAAAATAATAAAGGAGATTCTAGTACCTTATTGTTTCTGAAATGCATTTATGTGAACACAACAAAATGAGTTTTGATTTCCAGCATAAGTGGCTAGCTGGATTCTGCCATATGTTCATATGTGAAGTTGTTGTACTCTACAGCAGGGCTCCTGAAATGATGAACTCCAGAGCTGATCTGGACTGTGTTTGCCAGTGTGGATCCACTGGAAATACTCAACACGAGAAGGAGTGGTGGATTGGTCCCTGGAGTCACCGTGTTGGTGCTCGTTTACTTACTATACCCGTTCTTCCAAATGGTTTGGTAGTGTTCCAGTATGTCCATTTACACAGTCCAGCTGTAAAATATTAGAGATACTCCTACAGAATTCCGTGATGAGGCCTGTTCGAAGCACTCAGTGACAACGTAGTAAGCTAATCCTGTTCTATAAGACAAAGTAAATTCTCAGTGTGATTTGGAATAATGCTGAGAAACAGTGCATAACTGTTTGTTCTGTACTTATACTGACCAGGTAGTGAGTTTTGTGTCTCAGGTGTGACGTATTCAAGAGGCATTCACTGCTGCTACTACTACTGATAGCTTATATCTCAACTCTTCAGAACAGAGAAAAAACTTGAATAGCACATAACCTGTTCATGTTAAGATAACATATTTCAGTTGTCTTAATGATATGTTGCGGTATCATTTCCTGAAGCCACAGAAAAAAAGTTTCCAAAATGGCATGCAAAGGATCTTGGAGAAAATTCTGATGCTAAACTTTCAGCTTTCAGTGTTCTTTTCTAGTTCAGAGCTTAATAAAAGAAGTAAGTGAAACACTACAAAAGGAGTCAGCCAGAGGATGTTAGGAACACTGAAGTTATGCTGTATGGACTGTTCAGAACGGTGATACTTGGTGTTTCAACATGAGTCTAGCATGCTCTGAGGTATAACCATCCAGAGTCGCTTTTACTGTAATTATCGAGATAATCTTTCTGTTCTTCATTTGAAAGTGTAGGTCCACGTCTGTCTACCAAAATGAACGAAAAAAATGGTGACAGGCTTTCCTCTGCTGTCCTTTCATAAATAAAATGAGAAAGCTTGCTGTTCTAAAACATGGCAATTCTCTACTACTAAGCTTCTTTTCAATTGAATTGTCATTGTCTTTGCCACTTACTGACCGATGAGTAGGAACATTTATGTAAGTAGCTAACGTAAACCACGTACACGTTTTCCTTGACTTTAAAACCTAATGCTTTGAGGTTAAAGCATGGCCATTATAAATCCATTTCCTAAAGCACTTTGTTTTAATACACTGTTTTTGAAATCTTGCAAGAGATGATATTCTTTATGTATTTTACATAGGCTAGGCTGTGCAGGAGTAAGTTCTTGTGGGACATTTACAATTTACTGTAGTTCTTTGTATACTATTTAACATGAACTTAACTGTCTCCTGACTCTTTCTACATGTCTCAGCTATGTACCAAGAAGCGTCAGCCCTGCAGATTGTATAGAAGCTTTAAATACTGTGAATTTCAAGTCGTGTGCCCACTTCTTCACTGATGACAACACAGGTGCTCTATGGATACAGTGCCACTGTTCTTATCTCTGGCTTAGGTTCTTGATTTAAAAAATAAAAAGCGTGTGTATATATATGCGTGTGTATATATAGGAAAGTAATAATGAGTATTTGTCTATACATAAACAGTTGTAATTGTCCTTTTTCTTTTCCTGCCAACCTGGATTCCATGAAGCAGATCAGCAAGGGCTAGGGTCTGGTTGGAGATTCTCTGCTGTAATGTAACCTGGACCAGAATAAAAGATGTTAAGCACATCCAAAAGAAATGCTTTCTTAGTATCTAAGTCATTAGATACTTCTATGACAATCTTTTGGCAATGTCAGGTGAATGTGTAAAATGATTTTTTAGTATATTCAAATGAATGGTTCATTATGACCCTGTGAGCAGCAAGTATTGGAGAATAAATATGCTTAGTATTACAGAAAGTATATGAAGCTGAGTGCGCACACACGCAAATATTTTTTCCTAAACTTTTCTATTAGTTTGAATGCTGTGGACTACTTAGCTCTATGGCAAACAGTTTCTGTTGCAGTGACACTGAAGAATCCTATCACAGAATCTGTCTTGAAACTCAGCTTTGACTAAGATGAAAATATGTTTGGTTTGCTGGAAAGCAGTGGCGCTGTTCTAGTTAGTTTAAGCTTGAAACACTTGCAGATCATTTCAAATCCCTGTGAAACAGGGTTTTAGCACATACAGCTGTCCATCAGTGACTAAGTAACTGTTCTTCCTGTGTAAGATGCAGAGAAGAGGTCCAAAACAGAATCTGAATATCTACACGCACAATTGTCATATTTTGTTACTGAAGAAATGATAAAGGAAACTAAAAGTGAGGAAAAAAACTGTTACAGGTTTGCATGCTGCTCTAGGGCTAGAATGAGGCTGCATTAACTTGGGGAAGAGGGCAGAAAGTACAGCTCATGCTTAGAATGACCAATAAATAAATAAATGTAAAGGTAACTTGGTTAAAAACAAATGTAAAGGTAACTTTGACAGTTAATTCACTAATGCTAGTTTTGAAATTGCTGTAATTAACCCTGTGGCAATGTTTTTAAAGTTTCCTTTTGAAGCTTACTGTGCAGCAGGAACTGCCTGTTGGTCCTCATCTCTGGCAGTGGCAAGATGAGACAGTAGCAGAGTGAACACCAGGGCAAAACCTCACGCTGTTCCTTCAGCCCTGAGGGGCATGGCAGGTAGCTGTCCCTGTTGCTGATAGCTGACAGGAGTCAATCAAAACTTAGGGTTTGTGTTCTCTAATTGGACCTCACTGGGTGATTCATTCTGTGCACCTTCTGGAAGTGGTAAAAGGTCTCACTTTTCTGTGAGGAAATCAGGTGCTCTGCTTGTGGTTTGTGTATGTGTGTATGGCTTGTTTGGTTTTTTTTTTTTTTGCTTTGTGGCTTACTGTCTGCAAAGGACTTGGAAGCCAGTAATACTTTAAAGCCTCCAGTAGTTTAATTGATTTTTTGGTTATAAATGCCAATGTTTGGTACAACTACAGACTGGTACCACTCTAACTGGGAGTGTCATATGCTGTGTTGTCTGCAGCAGCTTGCTCTGCTTTGTGTGCTTCCCCCACATCTCTGACCTGAAGTCCTGAATGTCTGTTCCAAGTACATCTCTGGGTGGGGAAGGGGAAATGCCAGTTCCTGTAACTGACATCCCTCAAACTTTGGCTCTCCTGGAAGGGAGCAAATGTGAAATGGACAAGTGAAATAAAAGAAATTCATAGTGGGGAGAGCCTCAGGTTTCACAATTACTGCAAACCATGAATGCTACAGCAGTTCTCTGTATTCAGGAGTCTGTTACTTTTTTCAGTGTGTCAAAAATTTGTTGAGCATTGTTGCTACTTGGAAGCTAATACAGGGATTTGATGGCAGGCGTAAGTTCCCATGATAAGGAAAGGCCAGGGAGGGGGATGTTGGGCAGATACGCAAACCAGGGGCATTGCTCTAGCTTTACTCAAGTCACTTGGATAGACTTGCATAAATCCTGAAAATAACTTCTCTCCAATATGGTTAAACACCATATACCTCTGTTGTATATAATGTATGTGCTACAGCAAATACTTCTAACGAAAAACATGGAAGTCTCTAATTGTTATCCTAATGCCAGTAACTGCCATGTTTTAAGGGACTTTTCTACTGGCTATAATAGAAATTACAGAACTACTAGACAACTGACCAAGTGGATTCCTAAGGAAATAAACTGTAATCTGTTATTCGTTACAGATGCTATCTCTTTTAGGGGCTGGGTGCATGTTAAATGCTTTTTAAAAGTAATTGAAGAGAAAAACAGTTTAAATATTCAGCTAATGTAGTCTTACAGCATGCTGTGACACTTGTCCATTTCTCAACAAAAGTTGCTGAGCACAGTAGATATGATAAGTGAAAATGCTACGTATAAATAACAATCTGTGAAGATGTGACTGCAGGTTTAAACTACATTGGCTAATGTATTGGTTCTTTTAAATCTTTCTGAATTTTACTTGAAAGTAAGCTGTTTCTTCCCAGAGAAATGGTCTTTCTTCTACCCTTTCCCTTTTTTTTTTTTAAAGTTAGGGGCTTAGGGTTTTGGGGTGAAAGATTTAAGAGAGAAGCAGGCTTTAGAGTTTAACAAAAATGAGATTTGGCATTCAATTTACTGGGTGGTTTTATATCTTGGCTTTGGATTATCGATGGTGATATTTAATCAAACCTATAGCATGCACTTAAAACTAAGTCTACATGCATTTAAAAGGCTTACCAAACTTGAATCATTGTGATGAGGTAGTCTTGTCAGAGTGGAAACCTGGCATTGGAAATTCTTCTTTGCAGAAAGAAGAGATCAAGGAACTTTCCTGCTAGAAGGAGCATTTATAGTACAGAGCTTGATAGAGGACTGATATAGACCATGTAACAGTGAATCTGGATGCAGTGATTTCCCTCCTAATTACATTTACTTCTGTCCTTAATGACAAATATTCCAAGTTCCTCACATTAGAGAATAAAAAGGCAAGGTAGATTTAACCCAGTTGGCAATAAAGTTATTTACATATTTGAATACTGAAGTAGCATGTTGGTAAAGTAGTACATCAGGGAAGTCAGGTTACTCACCAAGAGATTAAAATTTAGGTTTGCACTGTGTCTAACTTGTCTTGCCTAACAGCTGTGGAAGGGCAAGATGTATGTAGATGCAAACCTTACTATGTGGTATTTCTTACCAGATGGTATTTAAGCCCGTGAAATTAGCTACCTACTTGATAACCTGCTGCCCCTGACTGTAGAACAGTCACAGCCTGTGCCAGAAGGAAGAGTTGCAGCCCTTTCCCTGAAAATAGCTGGCAGTCCCACTGATGTTGCCAGTGTTAGCACTACTTTTTTAAAATTTCCCCCAGCAACACACTGAAGTTATTTATAGTGGTTCAGATGTTTGATGAGAACACAGGAGTGCTGAGTGGGCTTATGTGTCTTTCAGAACTTTTATACACAGCTTTCAGTTTCAAAAAATACTTTCATTTTCATGGTTATAGGTATCTTGGAAAGGTAATTTGGAGACATATTGTTGCAGTAATATCTACCCAGTTATGTCAGTCTCCTCAAAATAAGGAAGCTTAGTTGCTCTCTAGTCTGGTCTCCCCAGTCCTACATCCTTAAGTGGTACTTGCTAGTAAATAAGCCTATGTTTATTATTTCTTCTAGACTGTTGAAAGCAACAGATTTCTGGCTTTACAGCTTCTAAATGTAACTCCATTGCTTAATGAGTGAGGATAGCATGGAGCTGTGACCCATGACAGTCACAGCTGCCTAGATTTAAACCATACCAGTAAGTGGGGAGAATTTTTTTCCCCACAATGTAAGCTGAAATACATCATATAGCAGAAAACAAGGGTTTTCCAAGAGGCTATAAATACAGCAGATTCTGCTGCAGTGTTCTATTTAAAAACAAACAAAAACCCCAGTACAACTCTGATTCTGTGGGTTTTGACCGATTTCTGTACAGGATGTAAAATCTTCTAGTTCCCGGAGAATCTAGGGGAGACTAGCATCAATCTTTGAACAAGGAATTTGGACTTTGCCTCTGAAGTGTGAGAATAGGTGACAAGCAAGCACCAAGGTATGACTTCACACTTTATTACATTTTTAAAAAACGAATAATGAGCACTTAACTGTAACTTTGGACATGTTTTCTGTTCCTCCTTTGTTTTGACTGGATACTTAGAGTTTGCTGTTAATTTTGCTATTCCGGTCTGTAGGAAGGAGGATTCTTTTTAAAGTTTATCAGTGGAAGTTAGTGAGTTGAGGCCAACATACTTTGCACTGCTTTGTGTGTATGGCTTTCAAAACACTTAACAATTCTGAAGGAATTAATTGGTAGTCACTTTCCAGCTATAATCCTCAAATTTTGTAAGACGTAAAACACTAAGCAACTAGCTCTAACTTCTTTCACATACAAAGCACATACCATATATATGATGCAAAAATACCTGCGTAGTATTGTGTTTGGCTCAAAATGAGACAGGAATGGGAAAAGCAGAGCAATTCTTCTCGTGAGTTGGTGCTCCATTTCAATATTAAGAGGAAAAAGCGCTTCTTCTGTCATGGGCAAATAGTTTACCGTAGTAGTAGCTATGAGTGAGGACCACTCCGAAACCCCCTCACATCAACAAGCATTTGCTGTTTCCTTGAGTGAAGCTTACTGGCTTAATCTTCTGATGGATACACAGGATACACCGGATAGATACAGTCCTTTCCTAGGCTTCACATGCCTAGCAAAGGCCCGTACTTATCTGGTGTATCCTGTAAGGCTGGTTTTGTGTGTGTATACACATGCGCACTTGGCACCACCATGAAGTCTAAACTTTGTCAATAGCAACAGAGGCAGACTCTGACGTGAAATTTATCATCTCTAATGCCTGTGGGATCCATTGGACAGTATGATATGGTCACACTGCTGATCTGCACAAGCTGGTAAGCTTTGATCTTTTAGTGGATTTTTGTAAAAAAAAAAAAAAAAAAAAAAATAAATAGGAATAGCTTTACCACAGGGTTCTGACACTTTTTATCAAATCATAAAAATCTGTGTGTAATTGGACTACTACTGGTAAAACAGAAAAATGAAGATAATCACCTCCTACAGAAATAAAACAAGCACACCTCTGCAACAGATGTTCTTACTATGAAAGAAAATATGTAATTAATCTTTTGATTAAAATGAGTAATTCAGATAGACAAGTTCTGCTTTAGATTCCCTTTATGTTGTCAGACAAAGAAAAGACTTGCCCTGCACTGCAATGGGAGCTCTCCAGCAGAAACCCTCTGCAGTGTGTACGTAACACAGTGAGTTGACTTCTGACAGCCTCCTGGGAATCCTTTTGATTCGTAAGACTTTCTACTGGTGTTACGGAATTTGTTTTCTGCCGTGGTCTCTCCATGAGCTTGTGCATGTGAAATTCCGTATGGCCACTAGGGGTGAGTCTCACCTTGCAAACAGCAGGCTGCTCTAGAGTGGGCAAGATGTCAGGAAAGGCAGCGTGTTTATATTGAGTTGCAAAGGATGCTCTTTAAGCATTGTGTTCTTTCCTTTTCTATTCGTTCTCCAGGGTTTTTCACATCAGACTGTAACAGTGTTGAATAAATATTCAAACGTAACAACAGACAGCGCATTGTGTAGGTAGTTTCTTCAAATGTATCTGGCTGTCACAAGATGAGTGCAGTCGTTCCCAAATGTTTGTGCTCTGAGCCTCAGGAGCCTGGTGTAGGGTTGGGTCTCGGGCCTGGTGTCAAGCCCTGACCAACGGAGCCTGGGACTCGCCTGCACAGCCAACTGCCCGGTGCTGCTGCGGTTGTGCCGGTGCCGTACGCACACTGTACATGTGCACGTCCACCTGTGTGTGCACCACACTGCAAGTCCCTGGAGATCCCTGTTCCTAAAGCTAGCATCTGCAGGGAAGTAGTGCTTTGCACAGACTTAGACATCAATTCATCCTTCAGGGCGCTGAGCTCCAAATTGCCGCTTTTGTGTTTGTGTAATGAGGTAAATACAGAACTTCAAATGTCTTCACTGTGAGTTAAAGCTCATGTCATAGTGCCTAAGCAAGAAACACAATATCATAAAAGATAGCTAGGAGGAAGATCTTGACAGTATCCACTCCTATTGTCAAAAAGCTTAACTTGGTCTTTGATTGTGCACTAACAGAGAGCCTGGAGCAGCTTGTAAAACTGGAGCCTAGGTCGTCTCTTTTCATTCTAGTGGCAAAGAAGAGTTGCACAGGTAGATGCGGTCCTTTATCATGTTTCTTCCATAAAGGGGAGTTGGTCTAATTTTCTGAGACTTGCCTCCTCTTTCAGAAAACAGCAGTTGCTGAGAGTCAATTTGCTTGAAGACTGCTTCTGAGGTTACCAACCAGATGTTCTTAGCTAGTCAGCTATGAAAGCAAAGGAAAATATGGTGAAATGGGAATGTAACATTCACTGTGGTAGAATTGGGCTTCTGCCATCTCACTCAGCTTTTGCACAGTGTTTTCTTCCTTTGTCATTTATCCAGGATTGTGCATTTTCCTTATGGATGGATAAAATAAATAGGGAAATGCCTGAAGCATGCTTTAATATAATTTGTCCAAAAAGAGATTATGAACTTGTATAGATATCTGTAGTCTGCAGCTAACTCAGTTTTCATGTTCTCTTTCCATGAGCTGTTATCTCTTCATAAGAAAATTGGAAATGAGCCTTAGGAAAAAATTCAGTCTATTAGAGTAACTTTCTGAAGATCAGGCAATACTAACTGTACTGTTAGGTTTTGACTGTATCAGAGACCATGTATTTTCAGAACAATACATCTGCATGGCAATAGAGTTCTGTAATCCAAAAGGTGTAATATGGAACAACTTCTAAATCAGGAGGAGTGTTTGTTTTGCAAAACTTCCCCTTTGGCTGGGCTGGGGGGAAGATCTTGAGCTTCGTGCCAACAGAATATGTTCTGGAAACTGATTTATTTTGCTTTGCAGAAATAAAGATGTGCTTTATAAAGAAGTGCTCTAGAAGGTCCTCACTGTAGCACTATGATCAGGTAGGATTTTCAGAGGAATAGTTTGAATGTAATTTCAGCTACCTGGAACATCACTTACAAGTACCCTTGTTCAGACTATATTGGGTAATTGCTTAGGAATAGAAGGTTAAGAAAAAAATATTTTTAAAGGGCTTCAGCATTGGAACTCCAGCATTTTAATTGATCATTATTAAGCTCTTTTTAACTCTTTAATTGCCTTTAATGCTTTGGTGTATAAGTAAAACACATCTATTAAAAACAGAAATTAAATCTTGAATGTTTTACAAATGCCTTCATGTAGCCACATAAGTGTTGAAAAAATCTATACCTAATTTTAAAAAACTTGATAATGACCTTTTTCTGGAGATTTAATGTTTTAATTCCTGTCTTAATCCAGGAAGATCAGATTTAAATTACATTATCTTTAGTAACAAATGTTCTGCCCAAATGTACTAACCTTGAGTGACAGAATCAAGTAATATTTCTTGCAGCAATCACAGCTTGCGTGAGAATCATCTTTCCTCCTGTTAAGTGAAAAATTAGCATCCCCCAAAATGTTTCTTCTCTTGACTAGAACAAACTGATGCTTTTTGAAGCATGTAGTTAGGCAGTAAAATTCAGGAGATTAAGGGATCCATCTGTGCATCATTATATTCTTAGCTCCAGTTTTCTTAGCTATCTTTGTGAATGCTAAGTTCTAAAAATAATTTGAGAAGGATTATAAGGTTCTGGTGCAATGTTATGTAAGGATACATATAACTATGGAAAATAATATTTTCTTACAGTTTGTGCAGAATTCTAGAATTGTATTCCCCTATTTGTATATGGGTATAGTGTTAGCTCTAAGTAGTTTTGTCCATATGTTTACTTTGCATTAAGAACAGTCATTTTGTGGCCAATGAGGAAGTGGAAAAAAGAGATCCAAAAGAAGGCATCTTAATTCTTTTTTTCATTCTGTAGGCCCCAATAAGTATATGCAAGGTCTGTTTTCCCATAGGTCACCTTAAATGTAAGTAGGATAATGTACAGTAAGTAGAAGAACCGTTCTGCAGTAAAGAGATTCTTTTTGAGAGCTTCTAAGTATTATAAGAAGAAAAAAAATGCATTTACACTTAATAATTAAAAAAAAAAGTGAGGGATTCAAATACTGACCCAGTACCTGTGCTTGCTCACCTTGTAGATAATTACAACTAGTTTGGGGGTAACTGAGTAACGTCATGACTGAGCATCTTTATGAATCAAAACTAGAGCATTTTTTCTCAAAATTGGTGCCTTGGTTAGTGTAGGTTGTACATATGTAATGTTTAAGGGAGAATTCAACAGAAACAAGATTGAAGAATTGAGACTTATTAAGAGTTTTTCACTGTAGTACTTTTAAGGTTCAGCACAGGAACAGAAAAAAGAAAGTGTTTTTAGCTTTCATGATATTGCAATCCACACTTTGAAAAAAAAAAAAAAAAAAACTTATGATGTCCCTAGCAGGGATGTTATTCCCACTCTGTCACAAGAGCAAAAATGAGCAGATTGAACGATGCTAACGCAGCCTCTTTGTTCGTTGGCCTCTAGAGGAGAAACTTTCGTCAATTGTACACAGTTAAGATTCACCTCACCTTTTCAGTTGCTTTGTGTGGGATCATAATTGTGGACTGTTTGGCTTCAAGTGATGACTGAAGCTGGATTTTATTGGCAGCTCTTTAAGAAAGTTTTTGTTCTGATTTGGTAAATGAATTGCATTTTCATTTTAAGTGTTGCTGCTGCACTTAGGAGGGAAGCTGTTTGCCACATTAGAGCTAATACATGTCAGCGACATGTGTATCTAGCTATCATAGACTCATTAGGCCATTTAACTTGCAACTCCTTTCTAATATATAACAGGCTGCCTACTGTTTGACTCGAGTAATTGTGAAGGTGTTCCTCTGCTGAAGCTAGCAATCTGAAATGTGTATGTGCATGTGCATATTCTCACTCCAACTGTTGTGTATTTATATGGAATTTACACCACTCTTAACATGATGTGCTAGAAGTCATAAACTTCAGTAAAAGAGGGCAGAATCAGGCTATGGATTTTTTTCTGAGAATGAGAATCATAACAAGGCCCTCCTATGATCAACATAATCCAGAAACTAGGATGCTATAAAGAGCAAATACAGTACTGAGCAGAAGTAAATAGTAAAGTCAACATAATAGTTAACTCAGAATAGTGCCCTACTAGCGGGACAAGGAAAAAAAATATCATTTATGGTTTCTGTATCCCAACCTCAGGTTTCTAATAGGAGCCCAAAGCCTACAGCTGACACCAAAGACCACGTATTAAGAGAACAAAGCCTACTGTGGACTTGGAATATATACGTTAGGAACAGGTGAAACAGGAGCCATGTCACCTGCAGTTAAGAACTTTTCATTTGTTTGGCCTCTACTTAAATTTTGTAAAATCTATCTTTAATTTGCCATTGTGGTCATTGAAATTTGGAGTACTTTAAATACAGACTGCTTGGAGATGTCTAGAATGAGCCACACTAACTTTCTACAGTATCAGGCAGACTGCATTATTTTGTACCATTTAAAATGAACTCTGATCTTATCTCAGAGTTCCCCTTCGTCTTTTCAAGCCCTCCTGTGAAATAGCTGTGTAGTTCAGACAGCACGGCAACATCTGTGCTTTTGTTGGCCTCCACTGACTTTGGGATCACTTGCTCCATCTTGCTAGCCTTGTTAGAAGATTTTCTGACCTTATTGCACATGGGGAAACAGAACCTACTGCTGCCCCTGTCACCAGAGGAGTTAAAAACAAGGACAGTGAAAGACATCAGACCTTAAAATGCCAGACTTAGGTGAAAAGATATATTGATTAATTGCTAGTTCTGGGTAAATGGGAGACCCTGCCAGCCTTGATTTTCCTTTTTTTTCTTTCTTTTTTGTCTTGAAGTATCTGTATAAACTAAGCAATTCTAAAATCCCTTGTTATAGCTGTGTATATCAAGAGCTATGTAATCAGTAGTTATGCCTGGATAGAGATTGTATATGAGAGCAGTGACGGATGATTATAAATAAATCATTGTCTACGGGTCCATACAATTGGTGAAGCATTCCTGTGGAACTGCGGGCAGTGTCAGGCTGAGAATTGCGCCCAGCAGTGGCTGTGCATGGCCCCACCTCACGGCAGTTCTCCAGTGCTCTGCCGGCCTCATCTGCCAGGTCCTGCACTCTGCATTGCTCTGCAACTGGCTGCTAGCTGCTGAGTTTTGTGGGAATGAGCAAGTTACATTTAAAACTTAAGCTGTTCTCTATACGATACCATGGGGCAGGAAGAGCAAGAGCTGTAGGATCCTGTAGACACTTGAAAATCTTTTCTCATGTACACCTCTGGATAGGCACTTCTGGTGGTTTTTAGACCATCAAATCAAAAGGGGTTTGTGGTGTTTGAGACCCAGCTAGCACATCTGTCCTTCCATCGGGAATGGTAAAGATAGCAATTCCTGCAACTTGCAGGATATGGACTTCTGTTTTCTGAAGTGCCACTGTATAGGAATGTCAGCAATTCATTCTCAAAAAGATCATATATTTCATTAGCAAATGTTAAAACTGAAAAATGGATTAAACCATCAAGGGAGTCTAATATCCGGTAGTCTGTGTAGAATCCATTAGCACTGCAAACCTGTCACCTCCATGCACTCTGTCTCCAAAGGGTAGATAGAGAAACCGACCTCAAGCAATACAGAAAATCTGCTGTGGTATGTTTACAATAGTGACTGATTTGGTTTTAAGTCCCCTGTTAGGAAGAGTATCTCTTCCTTTTCCTTTGCAGAAGGAGATCAAAAGACTGCTTTCCTTGCTGGAAGTCTTCCCATCTGTGAAGAAGAGTTCACAAGAGGTCCTGAACTTGGGTTGAAAAGGACTGGAATGGCTGTGCTGTACTGAAATAAGATTACTCTCTCATGCTGTCCAAGAGGATTTGTTAAAACAGCTTATGTGTTTTGGTGAACTCTAGCTTCTGTATACTACAGTGGGCCCAGTAGTGTATAATACTACTTACCAGTCATAGAAGTTTGTTGTGAAACAGAGGATCAAGTCCTATTTTTGTCAGATTAAGAACTTATTTTTATTTAGATGGGATAGAAAGAACAATAAAAAAAAACATTGTATAGTATGTGAAATCTTTTCATACTAATGACACTTACATTCATATCTTTAATCTCCCTATTAAAAGGGACTTAATTAAATAAAATGCTATGTGATTTATTGAAATAGTCCATAATAGCTCTATGTAGCTTCCTCTTGAAATTCCAAAACCACATTGTGCTAATGCAAAGTCCATCATTATGCCACCTGTTTGTGATCTTCAAGGACTATTAAGCCTATTTATCATTCAGCTGGTAAGGAACAGAGAAGAAAGAATGACATTAGAATAATTTTCACAGAGGAAAATGGTACTGAATTGCCTAAATCAGGGTTAGTAATCCTTTTCAATTAAAGAGGCAGCAATTGACCTTAGATCTTCAAAAAACATTTGTAGGTGAGACAAGTGTATTGGCTAATTTTTTTCCTAATTCAGCAGTAAGTGTTCTGTTCCTTTTTTTCCTAATATTTAGTGGAAAAAGATAGGGTTCTCCTTCTACAGAAGAGGTTATACAAAACCAGCTGCTGCTCAGAATGAGAATAACTCATGTCCTAAAATGTCTCTCTTGTCCTGGGCTGGTTGCCTTGTTTGAACGCTGGCATTTTTCCAGATAGAGGAAGAATTTTTTAAAATATTACTGAATTCAGAGATTGTCTCTTCAGGACAACTTGGACTTGAACACTTTAGTCTAAATTTCTATTAAAAATTACTTCAAATGAAGTTAATTTTGACTTGCTGAGAACTTGTTTCCATACCTGAGTGTTTGTTAGCTTTCCATGTATATAACAAAGCCTGCACCAAATGAGTGGGCTGCTACCTCAGGAACTGTCGGCAGAGTTAAAATGGAATTGAGATATTTGGGTATACTGTAAAGGTTTTTGGTCCTTGTATGCAAATCACCAGTTTCCGCTGAGGTTTAAGGGTAGTGGCTGCAGCTCAACCCTTGATGCAAAGCTCTTGATGCAAATGACAGTGTGGCTGGCTTACTGTGATACAGAGTTCCTATTGCTCTGTAGGCAGTCATCTGTTGGGGACTTGGTGTGAAGTCATAGAACCATAACAGCTCTAACATGCTAACCAGAAACCTTAACTAAGTGCTGGTAATCAAAGGCACTAGGGCTCATGTAGGCCAACTGATTAAAAAATATGGTTTCTTGGCCCAAATGTTTGAGCTGTTGGATTGGGATGAGAAACGTGAGCCCTACTGACATAACCAAAAACCTGTTGGATTTGACTTGTCTGTTGGGAGAAGTTCCTCGAGCTAAATGGTGTGCTTACAAAAGGGGGAGGAAGACAGTTAGCCATGTCAGGAAGATGAAGTCAGAACCAAGCTTTTGAAGCACAATTTGCTTCAACTATCTTCTACTGAGGAAAATGATCTTCCATAATGTTCTTTTGTAGTTTCAGAAGGGAAATGGTTTTGCAACAGGGATATGAAATAAGGGAAAATAAGAACTAAAATACCTTGTCAAATAAATTCAACTTCTTGGCAAAAAAAAAAAAAGCATAATATTAAAAGAAATACATGGTTAGAAAAACAAACTGAAAATATGCTTGAAAACTGAATAAAATATTTAAATCAAGAAAGGGGTAGCAGAAAAATACTTGTATGAGAGATTTTTATCTGATACATAATCGTACATCAGTGCGCATGTAGTAGGGGTGGTATGTTTTCCGTTGCTTTTAAATGTGAAGTGCTATTGAATGCTTTTGTGTTTGTTTTTTTCCCTATCCTATTTCTTGTTTGTTCTTCCTTGTTAAGGACAGTTCTTTATGCTATTGACCTTATCAGATTTTTATTATGGAAGGAAGAAGGCCAAATAATTCTGCCTTTTTTGCTGCACCTTCCAAAATTATCACATGTGGGAGTACAGAAAGGAATGGGAGTGAAAATATTAGAGAGAGGAGGAAGAATAGGACTGTTGAAGCATTGGGTTTTCCTGTCATAACTAAATACATCCAAAATTATAATTTCTCGGAGCCCTGACTGTTATATTTGTATGTCTTGGAACAGATCAGAAGTAAGTCTCGGATCAGAAGTAAGTCTCCTGTGAAGGTATATGGAAACATGTCTGTGAACTGTCTAAAATAAAAATCCGTGGAATGGAGCTTTAGCGTTTGTGCTGGTGGAACAACCACTGCAGTGCTGTTAGCTGTACTGTAGCCTCAATACCTGCTGTATCAAAAAGCATGCTGTCTGCTGCTTTTCTCCTTGTGCGTTCCTGTTGTAATTCCGTGCTTTGCTCAGCTATCTCAACTTGAATGGCAGTTGAAAGAAATGTTGCTTGAACTTCATTTAGGCGTTCCAGGAAGAAAAGTGGTTAACAAGCATTTCTAGCAGTGCTACTTCCACTTGGATTCTTTTTGTCATATTTGCAGTGTACCTTCTGCTCTGGTTTTCCAGGCAAAGCTTGCCATGCACAGTTCAGGAAATGATGGCAAGGTGAAGCGCTTTTTAAACTAAAATAGTAGAAAACTTGTTCAGTCACAATTCTCCAATTCGTAAGCTCTAGCATTTTAAAGAACAAATTGGAAATGTTCTCCTAGATTTTGCTCCAAACCATGATCTCTAATGGGTTCCTATCAAAAAATATTTTACGTGCTGGGTTCTTTGAGAGCCACCCTCACAGATATCCTTCCCTCTGCAGTCTGATAATCATAGGGAATAGACTACGAGGCTTACCCATGTCCTGAATTACATACATATCTATTTTGGATAAATTTTGTAATTCCGGTGTAGATTTGAATTTAATTTAGATCTTTCTCTTCCAGGATAGCACCTGTGCTTTGTAAGCCATTTCCACAGAAGTCCATGCTACATGCTAATTTTATACTTATTTATTGACAATTGACTGGTAATATAAATATAAAAAAAATAATTATCTCTATATATTCACACATACAGTTATAACAGGAAACAAAACAGCTGGTAATACAATGAAGATAAACTGAATAACAGAATGATATAAAATCTCATTAAAAAATGATGTATTGCTCCAATAGCTTTATCTGGGAGAAGAAATGGAAGACTAATGCTCCTGTAGTTTCACAGATAATGTTGGAAAGAATTATTCAATGATTTCAGTGGGTTTATTTCAGTTGTCTTATGTGAACAACATAATATGCTGTTTTATCTGCTTCTATCTCTACATCTGAAGTAAAAAGTCCCTTATTTTTAATTGCAGCAGAATGCTTACAGTAAACACTGTTCTTAAAAATTAAAGAAAGGCAGGAAGGCAGGACCCATGGTGATGTTTCCATGTGTCTGATTTCAGAAATGAAACTAACTAATGGCAGGATGGTAGTCATTTGGCTTGATGTTAAAACAGTTTTCTAGAAATGTTTTGTCTAGTATTTATAGCAGAGAATGGTTACATCTGAATGCTGTTTACCCCACATCTAGTCACTTCTAATCATGGCAGTTAGCATCGCTGGACATCAAAACAAACCCACGTCAGTTAGTGCTGACACACCCACCCTTCCCCAATATTCTCTAAAGGCTCGAGAAAGTAAGTTATTACATGTGATGTAATTTTTATAAATTACCCAAATATTCCTTTCTTTTGCTTAAAATTGTTAATTAACCCTAGTACTGCCTATGTTGTTTGAGTAGATTGCTGTTGTTTTTAGGACAGATAACATAACCCTTTCTGGTGAAGTGTGCCTAACACAGGCTTGTCTAAGGCAGTAATTAAGTAGACCCGAATAGTCAGAAGGCTGATGTGCTAAGGCTAATGAACTAGTCGCTAACGATGCATGTTTGTGCCCAAATGGATTAGAAAAAGCTCACCTGTGTGAGCAATTTGTGTTGTCCCATAATAACAATTATTACTTAGGCAGTGACTTTTCTAGAACATTAGTGACTTCACAATATCTACATCTCAAATCCATTCATTTTTAATTTTTTTAGGTTTCATTATATTAAATGGTATTCATATAAGGGTAGACTGATTTTTTGCCGAATTTTTAAAATGGTCTCCAAAAAGCCACAAAAATACAGTACTGACAGGATAAGCTGTACACAGTGATGTATACAAGGACCAACTTTCTCACCTAGAAAATGACGGTCATGTTTTATCTTCTGAGAATGCATATAAGTGGATTCACAATGAAATGACATTGCACTGCAGAAGAAATTTTTTCCTGATGTTTTTCATCAAGCTCTAAAATCTACCTTGCACAAATAAAAGATTTGTGAGATTCCAAGAAACTTGTTACACTGCTGCTGATGTTTCACACTTATCGCAGGTGTGTTCTTATCTGTGAAAACAGAACAGAATTTGGTCTTTGATCATAGGTAAGTTGTCTTAGATAACTCTGCCATTGGCAAGTATGCCTCATCTTCACTGCTGTCATTCCATTCCAGGTTCTGGAATAAAAGTTCTGTCCATATCATTTAAGAAGCTCCATAAGGTGTTGTATTACTTTATTTTATAGTAGCTGTAACTTATTTGAGATTATATTCTGACTTGGAGTAAGCCTTTAGCAGTGTTTAGAGAACCTGTTTAAAAGGCACCTTACCCACAAATAGCAAACGCACTATTTTTGAATAGTTCGCTAAACTATTTTATTACTGTTATCTGCATGGCCAACAGAGATCTATGTGCTGACTTCTTTCTGACTTTGGTTACCTTTGTTCCTTCACTGTAAGAGATCTTTTGTCCCTGCAAGACATAGATCTATATAAAACAACAAACATACGAACAAAAAGCCCACATGCAGAAGCCAGAGAAAAATGCTAACAAGTCTGCACCAATGTGTGCAGCCTCAGCCCCCAAGACAGCTCAAAGAGCTCTAGTGCACCACAAACTGCTCAGGCAGTAGTCTGAGGGGTAGCAGCGGGTATTAGTGGTCCTTAACTTTAAATGAAATCTTCCAAACTGAGGGAAAAATAGGCTTTTAGTGAACAAAAACTAAAAGGCCTTTATGAAACTTGTTTTTTTTCCCTCAAGAGTTTTTCCCAACAGCTGTTCGCTTAAGGGACTCCCCGCAGAATTATGCGTTTCCACGTTACAGCATGCCTTCCTACCCAGGGAGTCAGAGTACTCAGAGAAAGTTGAAATAGGAATCAACCTCAGCCTCCTATTTTCCATAATGGAACATTCTGAAATTGCTCTTGGTATCTCAGGCCCCGGTTTCCTTTCAGTTACATCAGTATAATGCTAATGATGTATAGAGAGCCTTACCAGCTTTAGGGAGGGGGAAACTTGGCCCTCTCTGATGGTGCCAGCAGGAGGAATGCTGATTGCTGCGGGGTGAAACAGAGGGCACTGAACAATCTGACAAACTGTAAAAAGGCCCTTTGGGAAGAAATGCTGGAAGAGTCAGATTTTTTTTTAAAAAAAAAAAGGTATTAAGAATTGCACTAAAATACTGGATGAGGGGCAATCCTAGCTGTACTCAGGCTGACCTTGTTAATTTTGCTAGTTCTTGGAGGGGAAAAAAAAAGCACAAAGCCCTAATGAAATTTCTCACAGATTTCTTGGTATGATGGGCAGCAAGACAATCTGCTCAATTATTTTTGGCAGTTAAGGTAACTCTGCTTTTTAATAGCTCGTCATAGTAACTAATACTCTGTTAGGGTAATTGCTTTTTCCACACACCTCTCTGTTTAATGTTTTCATATTATTGTTTTTATTATAAACCCTCCAGGGAATTTGTCTTTGCCAAATCATTTTGTAGCCTTGGCTTACAGTCTGTCTATACAGTTCTTGCCAGATTTCTGTGTACTATTCTCTGACAACCATCACAACTCAGGAAAGATATGTAAGTTGCTTTTTTTATATTTATAACAAATTCTTCCATTTTGATACTTGAGATAAAGAAATAAATGGAAAGCAGAGGTCGATGATCAGATTAGAATTCTCTGGCATATTAACTAAGTCTTGTATTAGCACTGCCAAAACTGAAGAGAGACTTCAATTCCACCTGCTGTCTCTGCACACCCCAGGCCACTGTGGGTAGGGATGTTGCCAGCGGTGTTCCCAAGACAGTGATGGCCAAGTACGCTGCTTGTCATGCACTGGTATTCCATGCCAATTTTCCCCCTTGCAGCCACACAACAGTGAGTTCATTTTGGAAATATAGTACTTTTTAGAGTATTACATTAAAATCACTGTTTTTTAATGACCCTTCTCATGCTATCGTGTGTAAGCAGAGAACTATTGAGAATTATTTAAGTCTTTCAGAAGAAACGCTGGATTGAAAGTGCCATGGTTTGGCTGGGATAGTTAATTTTCTTCCTAGTATTCGGTGTGGTGCTGTGTTTTGGATTCAGGATGAGAGTAGTGCGGATAACACCCCATTTCAGTCGCTGAGCAGCGCTTGCACAGTGCCAAGGCCTTTCCTGCTCCTGGTGCTGCCCTGCCAGCGAGGGGCCTGGGGTGCCCCAGCGGCCAGGAGGGGACAGACCCAGGACAGCCTGCCAATGGGAAGTAGCGAAGGAATTCTGTGTTTTGCTTTGCACTTGCACGTTTTTGCTTGACTGACTAAGCTGTCTTTATCTCAATCCACAAGTTGTTACACTTCCACCTTTCTGATTCTCTCCCCCACCTCACTCACCTGGGGAGAGTGAGGGAGCGGCTGCATGGTGTTGAGCTGCCTGCCAGGGTTAAACACAGCAGAAAGTTGGGTTTAAGAATTAGTTTTCTTCTGAGGAAACAGCATTCTAGGAAGTTTACTAAGTGCAGTCACCACACAGTCCCATGATCTTGTTTGTACCTTCCAGTATAAAAACATGAATTCTGATGAGTCATAAAAAAACCAAGTCTGTACTGGGTATAGTTGCAAGCGAATGATATAATTATGCTAAAGCAGTTGGTACCTTTCCTGATGTCAGAACAATACAATATTCTGAACAGAGAAAGAAGTGATTTCCTTGACGGTATCTCAAATGTGACAGGTGATTTTTTAATCCTTGTCAAAGTGCAGACTGTGTAACCTTGGAGTTCTGGAAAGAATGGCTGAAGTACTGTCTTTGCCACTTTATCCAGCTGTTAAATTTAACTGATCGATTACTAAAGCTCTTCTCTTGCAACCACTTTTCTTCTAACCTGGCATAGAAATTGTATGACTGAAAGTGGGAGAAGTATTGCTTCAGGCTCTCATCCAGCAGGGAGGTGCTTATAAAATATCACCCTTAGATGAGGAGTAGATAGAAGTACAAAGAAAGCTTGAGAAATGTGTTTTCTTACTTCCAAAGTAGGAAACCTAATTCTCTAGGGCACTCTTAAAAATAGCTTTCAGTAATGTTATTTTGCTCTAATTCCTCCTAAAGCTTTAGACATTAATCATAAATTTATGCCATCTAAAATGAGAAAGGCTTTTATTTCAGTCTCATCAATGAGACCCTATATTGAATATTAGTGGTGTGACAGATCTTGTCCGTTGTTTGACCTTATACAGGTGCTTTCACATGACATGTATTTTGATCTTTAATTCTGCATTATATGTTTGTTGTGTAGGTAGTATTAGGTTGCAAATCAGTCTTTCTTGAAGTTGTTATAAATGTGCTATGAATGTGCAAAAGATTATTCTTCCAGACTAAAAGGTATTACAGGGAAAAAAAAAAAGAAAAAAAGCTGCTGCATCAACTACTGAGTTTCTTGGGTCGAGTGAAAGCTTATTAAAGGTAGTTAAATGAGCCTGGGCTAATAAGCACTTAGAACTAGATATTTCAGCCTCTGCATCAGAAATATTTTTTTATCATCCTTTGAACTTCTTGTCAGCCACCTCTCTGCTCCCTGAGAAGGTCACCAGACAAAAAATAAGCTGTAGCTACCTTTCAACTGTTCTCATTTTATTAAAATAACCTCAATACTGGCACAGATTACATGCAACAAACTCAGATGCATCTAAATGGAGAAAGCTGTGTATTGTCTATGACAGATGCCTGTATAAAACATCACTTGCTCTGCAATTTAATTCCTCTGTGCATAGTAATGCCCAAAGAATTCAGAAATGTCCTGGATAGCTATAGTCTTCCCTGCTGTGATGGTAACTAGGGTTTATGCTAACTGTTGCTTCCCCTGCTTTTTGTCCTAAACTATGACATACACAAAACCCGAGGCCAGAGTGCACGAGAAGATGATGCTCTTCAAGTTTTCTTATTTGTAGGTTCAGATAGAAATATTCATCCAATTATAAACTATGAGAGACCTCCTAATAGTTGCATGGGTTAGATTAAATTGGAGTAAAACGGTCATTTTATGCCAGTGCAGCCTTCAATGCTGAATATGTTCATTTAAAAAAAATGTAGTCTAATGATTTCCAATGTATGTAATTGTTCTTCAATTTAATCAAGATTTAAGGGTGCTGACTGTAATGAATATGAAAATGGTGTGTTTATTGCTACAGCAGAGCTGTTGATCTGTTGGATCAGAAGTAAAAATATCAAATAAGACAAGTAAATATTGAAAACATGACCAAATGTGAGTTTATTTAAAAAAAAAAAAAAAATGTAAATGGAAGCCAAGTACTATTTACCTGGGTTTCTGGACAACTAGTTTTATCATCAACTCCCTGGAGCAAGAACATTATTCGCAATGTTTGTATGACCTGCAAAGGTTCTGTAGTTTAAAAGAGTAAAGGTGGTTTTGTGGGGGAAGCTTTCTCACATGTTTGGCCCGAAATACATCCCATATTTCAGCAGTGGTTGCAACAAATTTGTGCTATAATATTGCACGATGCTCAAATGAGTGTTTGGGCCCTGTTAGGTCTGCTACCACATAAACAAATGGCAGCAAGACGCTTTCTCAAGTCCTCTGCTTATAAACGGGCATGACAAAGCAAGTTATATTAACCTAATTAAACTTTGAGTGCTCTGCAAGTAGAGATTTGCACGAATCAATGTCATTTTCCTCACTTTTATTCTGAAAAGCCTAATATAGAGCATTTTTTTTATTCTGAAAACCTAATATAGAACACTTATTTATTTAGAGTTATTTAGGGAAGGACAGAGGTATTTAACATTAGAGAAATGAGGAAGATCGTGGGAGATATGAAATAGGAAAGACATGAAAGACAAGTACGCAAGGCTTTGTAGAAGTATATCTATGCTGGTGGAAAATACTAGACTGGACAGGAGTGTATGAAGTAAAATGGTATGATTTCAGTATGTACAGGATCCTGGTTGCAGTCTAGAACTGGTTTCTCTATCTGGGCCAAGGGAGAGAAGTGGTAGGGTCTTGATTATCAGCAGAAGGTTACTTTTCCTCTGGGCAGTTCAGTCTCCAAAGAAGAGGGGGATAAGTTTGAAAAACCCTTTTAACAACTGCAGCTACGGTGTGGCTCTGTTAGATAGGGGTGGGTGGGTAATGCTGTCAAGCAAGTTTCCCTGCTTTAGAAATGAAATTTGAAGCCCTGTGTTATGAAGGAAGACTTCTTGTGGCAAATAGATTTGAGATAGCATTACAGAAAACGCGTATGCTGTAGTCTAACCTGTAGAGCATTGCCAAGGTCAGTGAGTAACTTGCTGTGTAATTGCCAGCTGCAGAAGTTTAAAGTTGCCTGAGGGCTGGTCTGACTTACACATGCAAGTTTTCTACAAATGGGACAAAACTGTGACTTTTCTGAGTTTTTTCTTTCTACAATTAATTTTTGTAAATAAGTATTCAGCTTAAACCTTCCACACCTGGCAAAAACTGCTATCATGCATGTGTATGATCATGTATTTTCAGTCACTGCTTAAAGTACTGAACTATGGCTTCCAATTAATTTGTTTCATATACATACAGAAAGCCAATTTTGCTTTCTGTTTTTCAGCTACGTTTCAAAAAGAAGAATCTTAAATGATCCAACATCTTCAGAGTTTAAATTATATGATCTAGCTTCATGCTTGTAGTGGAAAGAACAAAGTTATGTTTCAAATAACTTTGGATAAATTAAGTGGCCCGAGAGCTTCTAAACCTTACAATAGAGAAAAAGATAGAGCAACATATAGAGAAGGAGGGAGGAAAATTTAACCTTGGAGATGTCTAAATATACATATTTATATATACATACTCTTTTTTTAAACAAGTAATGCTGTTAATGCTTTCAATGCTGTAAATTGAAGGTCTTTGTACCTACAAAGTTTGCATTTTTTCTGAAGAAGACCTGTTCTTGTTCATGATCTTAGATACATTAAAATGAAATAGCTGCAGTATTAAACCTTTCTTTGCATTGGAAATTGAAAAACTAACTTGTAAATCAAGTAGATGTATTTTTACAGGTCTTCAGAAACATGTCAAGGTAGTGTATGTATGGAAAAATACTTTTTTTTTTTTAGCTGCGAGCATGCTGAAGCAGACAATATATCCTAAGGTATGATCAGAAATACTTATGCGAGTTTTTTTTGGTTTTGCTTTTCATTATTTTTTTTCCATTTCAAGTGTCTCCAGTTACATATAATGCTCTATGTGAAATTCTCATTTGGTTTTAAAGGGTTAACAAAACAAGGTGAGGCTCTGGTCCTCAAAGCACAGCATGTTTAACTACAGGGAAAGCTGTGAGTAACTTCATGGGGCAAGGTGTACCTAAAGCAAAACTGGATTCAGTACTACTGTGAACTGGACAAGCGTTTTGGAATTTTATGTGTACATGTGCAAAGACTTCCTCTTAGGAGAATGATCCTATTTTCACCACAAAAGTATCAGGCTACAGAGTAATCAGGTATACATATTCGTACATGCATATACGTTCCTGGTGTTGCTGAGTACTTTTGGCATATCCCACACATTTGTAAACATTGTTTAGATCAGTTGATGTCAATTTTACTTGAAAGTTGATGGATGGTGTTGAGTGGATTTAAAGAAATTAGCTCTGGCTCTGGTTTTACCCATTGACTCCGTTTTATGTGTTGCTTTGGAGTAGACTGGAGTTTTTTTTTATTGAAAGGAGTGAGAATACTTGGGAGAACATATCAAGAATGCCACGTAAATGGATTTAAAGTTACTTAGGCAATTTTTTTTGGATTCTTGAAACTTTGCTATAATTTACTTGCAGGATATGTGTGGCACAACTTATGTCTGTTTCTTTGGAAGTCAACTGGAGTTGACTGAAACTGTACAACAGAAATCACAAATGCAATAAAGGGAAAAGAGGAAGAAATTTGGCAGTTCATAGGAAAAGAATAAAAAAAAGTAATATCCTGTTAGAGACTGACTTAATAAATCTCAATACCAACTTCATATGAAATGATGTCCCATATGAATTATCATTTCATGTAAGAAAAAATATTTTAATAATGCTTAACTTCAGCTCACTTGAGTTTCTAGGCTAGAAAGAACATTTTATGCTGAACAGCCTTTTTAATTAATTCAAGTATCTATATTAGAAAAAGCTGTGTTTATCTAGTGTGTGTTTTAACTAATTGCTACGAGCAGCTCTGCTGGCCTTTAACCTGTTTAGATCATGTACCCCATCCCTCTGAATAACTGGAATGTCTCAGGCATCTAACACTAATTTCCAGTTCTCCAAGAAAGATCCTTTTGCCCTGTGTTTAAAACTTTACTCACCTAGAGATGACAACTAGAAAGACTGTCTGCTTTTAAAAAGCTACTTCATTGAAAATGAATCCATGAAACTACATAAGCATTTAAATTGGTATTTAACTTTTTGTACCATACTTACAGGTTGATTGGTAAACTACATGTCAGAATTACTGCTTTATTTTTTGGTAGATCCCATTAACAAATAATTTCAGTGGAACCAATAAATCTACCTTTCTATCAGCAGAAAACCCTGTGTAAGAGGAAAAATCAATACAGACAAGATTTGGATTTTTTCTAATATTTTGATAACTTGATAGCAGTTGGAAATGTTATGTTTTTCCCTTTATCTTTTTAGTAACATGTACGCATCAAAGAAGAATAGGTAGATGTCCCAGATTCATTTCTGATTCCATGTCCTTTACCATAAAATCTAGAATCTCATCAAGAGACTCAAGGGAGGGATTATTGATTTTTTTTTCTTTCTAACAACTCCAGTTCTCTTACCTGTAAATCCTTTAAATGACTTTCTTAGTAGTTTCATTTCTTCAACCAAAATGAGAATTCCTCCAAGGTTTGAGATATGTTTATCACAGAAAACCAAAAGATCTTGATTTCCGTTCAATCACAAGTCTAGCTTTCAGTTTTCCTTTAGTAAGGGAAATAAAATCCTAGTTGCAAATGCATAAAATTATTCTTCAGTTAAGCCACTAAAACCCAAATGTATTTTAATGAAATTTTGTATAAAATGATCATGTTACATTGTATTTTGGACTTTTACCTACTTAAGTTCTACAGAAGCATATATTTTTTTAGATTCTGGCCCTGCCAAATAATTTTAAAATGCAGTATGAAGTAGTTGATTCTACATTAATGCTTTTTTTTTCTCTTGGCAACTTGGTATCAGTGAGAAATCTGGTCACTACTGCTGGTTATGTATGTGCAGAAGTATTGCACATTTTAAAGTTTAACAAAAGAGAAGTGTTATGGGTTAAGTACCAAACAAACTGATGTCCAAAGCCTTTCACATAATGTTGGAAATATATTTTTCTGTTTTCATTTTTTTAGACCAAACTCCTGATTAGGAATTATTTTGCTAACTTTTGCTGATGTTTGAACAGCAAATAGCAGATATTTCTTTGTATGTAATGTCCTTTTTTGGGCAGAGAAATTACATTTTGTGCCATGCCTGGGAAAGAAACATCTCATTTAAAATTGAGTTCTGGTTCATGTCCTGGAGGGGAAAAAAAAAAAGCTATTTCAGTCCCACGACACATACCCAATTTCAACTTTCAAGCAGTCATAAAGTGCAAGGCAATTATTTTGATTTCAGTGGTGTCTTTAGCACTCCAGGACATTCATCAGGGCAGCCAATCACATGGAGGAAGTGATTCCTAAGTAGGTATTTCTGAAAAAGTGACAGATTATTTTCAGATTAAAGCATGGAAATTGACTTCTCTTTTCATCTATAAAGCTTTCCTGATTAAAAATCCTTTGGCTTACATATGGAAGTAAATCCTACGGTTTGATATACACTTAAATTATGTTGCTAAAGGATAGTATTCTTGTAAAACGAACTAATCTGTGTTTATCCTCTGTGTAAAAACAGGAGGAAATGAAACACTAACAAGTAAAGTAACTGCAATTACTTAGTTTCGTCTTCTTCACATCTATTGTCTGGTTAGGGTAACAAGCCAATATGTGGGTATTGGATGGTATAAAAAATAGCTGAAAAGTTCAGGGATCCATATGTAACTCCAAGTCCTTACACAAGTGAGAGCATATTTCCTGTGTGCTGTGTACAATCACCCACCACCAAAAGTTCTGCATCTGTTCTGAGTGGAGATGTGATGGTCACCTTTGTGTAACCTCTTAGAAACAGACATTGGGTATAGGTTTGTTACAGGGCTCTTGATGAGTGCTAGGTAGATGCTGTTAATACATACTTTAAAATACATATATGTGCACCTAAATAGTGTTTCAAGCAGGAAATTGGGATTCAATGAAAATCTACTGATCTCTGCAGTATTCTCTGCATGCTTTTATTCATAACATTTCTACCCACTGAACGTGTACTTGGTGAACTCATCATTTCATTCACTTCCACAGAAAAAAGATGTAAAAGATGGGACTGGTAATGACACTGTACATATGACTTGCAAAGTGAAAACTTGTTTATAAAAACACAATGGACATTTTATTAGAATGAAGAGGGAGGAGTGAGAATGGTTTGTTTTTAATAGAGGTTCACTGCTTAGCTACTAGTCGGTCAGAGATAGATTTGAAGAAAAATGTTTCTGATTCATCAGGAAGGAAAATAACAGCAGAGACAACAGTGCCAGTGCAAGGATTAAAGAGTCTACAGTCCCAAGCCTATTATCCTTTCCTATACTGGTGGGTGTTTTCATGTACTGTCTCGTTGTCTTCAACACACTTTAGTATCTGCTAACAATTCTTTTTAATTAATTTTCAAATAAGAAAGATGGTAAGAAAGCAGGTTATTTTCTGCAAGAGTCTGATTACCATAGAATGTTGTACACTGATAAGGCAATCTTTACTACTGGCTCTCTTGTCCTTCTCTCTCCCTGCCCTGCACAACTTCTTGGAGGATAAAGTTTTATTGCCATATATGAGGAAATGCAAATGTCTTAAAAAAAATAAAATAAAATAAAATAAAATGTTACTGGAATACCAGCTTCCATTACATTTAAAATTGAATGCTGTTATATGCTTACAAGTTTGCTTGCGAGAATATGCTGCTCTTCATTCCCGCAGATGATGAAGACTTCTTACGTAGGTTCTTGTATCCATAAGTCTAATTCCAGTACTTGTGTAAAAACTGAATATTTTCTTCTATAAATTGTTCCTGGTAATCTGAGATAAAGTGTGTTGGAATGTCTTACAAGTTATTTTCAAAACAAGTCAATGTGTAGACATGGAAAAGGATAACTTATTTTAAGATGCTTGCCAAGAAATAATGGTATACTTCGTTTGACTTCATCCTAGGTGTTGTAGTCTTTATCTGATTCCTTCTGAAAGATGAACAAGTGTAGACCAAGGAAGCAGAATTATTACTGCTGGCGTTGTTAGGACACAACTTCTGAATGACCCTGAAATTATTTGCTAGATATTAGAATAATAAAAACACTCTTCTTTAAACTCAAGATCTCAAGACTCCTTACAAAGCTTGTCTGTAGAAGGAGGAATCTTTTTTTTAATTGTGTGTCTATATATAAAGTATATGTTGTATTTTTCATATGGTACCACCTCATGTGACCAATTTCTGCTACATCTTTAGGTATACACTGTGTGGGACAACTTGAGTCCTTAGTGCTTATTAATTCCTTAAAGCTATATATGAAGACAGAGCGAGAGGAGCTGCTAAACATATCATGTGAATATGCAAATTTGAGACCTGCTACGTGTAAGTGATAGTAGCATGGCCCCTGGACAAACTTCCATCATCTACACCCTGTAGGACACTATGTTAAGTTCCCTTATTATGTATGTTAATTGGTAAGCAAAGCTTATTATAACTATGAATTCATTCTTTTTTTACTGGTTTCCATTTTTGTCATACTTGAAAATAGCATACACTTAAAGGACTTCAAATAAAAATTGCAGAGACAAAGATGCGTGAAATTCACTAGCATTGAAAGTGAAGCAGAATAAATACAAACTTAAATCCATGAACGTAGTCCTAGTACAAGGCTTGAACCTGGCTAGGACTAGTAAAGACTGACAGTAATGAGGCAAATCATAGAAATAGGATAATTATCATGCTGGCCCCTGAGTTTTGATATTTTTTAATCAGCTAATAAAAACATTTGATAGGTAGTGCCCTTATGCGTGCCTTCAGAAAATGATCTTTTTAATTAAAAAAAAAAAAGTATAATGTTTAAATGTAAACATGGCTACCACAAATCTTTTATTATTTTTATTTATCTATAGTTCTGAAAGGAATTTTTAGTACTGCATCCTGCTTTCAATTACAATCAAGGATACAGAAATGAAAATTTCTATGAAAGTATCAAAAAAAAAAATCTTCAGCAAAATAATACCATTGAAATATGGGGACGATAATGCTTTCCACCTTACTCTCAAATCATTTGGAATTAAATCCAGTAACTGAGAGCCTTCAGAGAAACCCAATAAGTGTATCCAGAGCTAACTCACACCTTGGACAATATCTATCTACACCTGAATGCTCAGGAAAAACTGAAGTGAACAAGATGTGAAGCTAGCATAAAGAAGTTCAATATTTCAAACTCCTGTGGCCTCCTACTGGAAGCGAAAATAGTTGTAGTTGTCTGATAGCTTTAGTTTGCCATATTGGAAGCAATATACAGTGATTACCTACATTTACCCACAGGTGTAGTTCACAGACATCAGATGAGCAGTTGACTTGCAGACTTGCAATAGCAGATCCTCCTCTGGTGCTATCACAAATGTGGAGTCTTTTGTGTATGCTAGTTAAAGTCCTTGGAGATTAAAGTAAATTGCTCTATACTTAATGCATACAACAGTATCAGCACAGGGAGTTAGTGAGATGTAAATTCACACCCTAGTGTAATGTGTCCTAATTTCCCCAAACCCTAGAGCCATTTTACTCCTGAATGAGAGCACCCACATAGAGGTTTAAATGCATTTATTCTTTATAAGCTTCTAATTGTCCTTCTGTTGAAATAGCCTTAAGCATTTTTGGCTGGTTGGGGGAATGATGACTGCACAGGTTCAATTTAGTTCTGGGGTTTGGTTTGGTTTTGATAGCCGTTTTCGCTTTGGCAGAATATTACAACACAGTCTTCCTCTACTTTGAAATGCATATTTTGAAATAGTGTTTCCAATGTTGGACAGAAAACAGCTCTAATTGTGTACTGTTTTTTTAATTAGTGTGAGTTGGTACAAACCAAAATTCAGTGTGATCTATCAACATCATCTTTCTCTCTCTTTATATTATATGTTCCACCTGAATGTTCAGGTGTAATGTAGTGCTCCCACCTGAGAGTCTGCAGTCAAGTCAGGTATACTGATGGGGCAGAAATGTTTGTTCGTTTGTTTCCCACCACATCCCATTCTTCTCATGCCCAGACTGAGAAACTAAGACATTCTATGCTAACTCTTCTTCTGATTACATAAGTAGTATTAATTTAGTACTATTCTGCATTAGAATAAGAAGTTGTAGCAAAACACCTGTCTTCCATGTGGAGTTTCGTCAGGTGCTTTTAGGAACTGATTAAAATGCTACTTCCACATGTGCTGGAGCAGCATTCTACCCCCATTTGGGATGCTAGCAATATTATCTGCTCTATCTGCTGGTTTTGTGGCACAGGGAGTGATTTAACTTAAAAGCAGCAAGCTTTGGTTTTCTGTTACAGCAAAATATTTGAATGTTATAATAAAAGAGGGGAATTAACCTTTGAAGCTTTTGTCAAAGTGCACTTCCCAGCTACCTTTTCAAGAAACAAGATACTTCATGCAACGAACACTTCTTGAAAGACGAGAGAAAGGACATCATGAACAAACACGTAAGCCTCATTTATACGTGGTGTTTGCAATTTTTTGTCTGAATACAATAGTATTATAGGTATGCAGGCTAGGGGTACTAACTGCTGTGCACAACAATAATACTGTAAGCTGATTAGGGTGCTACAGTGGCATCTACCTTGGGCTAGTTTTACTACCCCATGTATAGTGGTACCGTGGTGGTGGTTTTTTATTTATTTATTTATTTTCAGAGCTAGGCCTAGATCTGAACTGCCCCCAGGTTACTCCCGGCCTCCCCTCCTGAGCGCTGAACAGCCTTCCCTCCTGCAGCAGGCCGCCTCTAAACGTGCCTGAGGTGATGGGAGCAGCCGGCGGGGCTGGGCAGGGGCAGGGGCAGGGCAGGGACGTTCGGACCGACCGCGGCCAGGTGCGGCAGCCCCTGTGTTTCTGGTGCCACCCGTGCTGCAGGCTGAGGCTTAGGTGTAAGCTGCAGCCAAACAAAAACGGCTGCAGCGCTTCCCACTCTGCCCGGCTCTGCCTTTCGCCGCCGCTCCGCCGGGCACGGGGGGCCTGGGCCTCGCCCCCCGCCCGCCGCCTCCCGCTGCCATTGGCGGCTGGCAGCCCTCCCCCTGCCTCCCCGGCCTCGCCTCCCTTCCCCTCCCTTCGCTTCCCCTCCCCGGGCGAGGCGGGCGGAGCGGGACGGAGCGCGGGGCTCGGGCTCCCCCTCCTCGGCGTGTGTGGGCGCCGGGCCCGCAGGCGAGCCGCCCCCGCCCGGGCAGCGGGGAGAGGAGAAGGTGGCAGCCGCCCCTCTCCGGCCGGGCCGGGCCGGGCCGGACCGTGCCCGCGGGGGTCGCCCCGGTGCCCGGGGCAGCTCCTCCTCCATGAGTCGCGGCTGCCCGGCGGGGGGCGGCGGGAGGCGGCGCCGGCCGGCCTCGCCGTGAGGGGCCCCCCGGAGGATGCCGCTGGGCGGCGGCGGAGGCGGCGGGGGGCCGGCGGCGGGGCCCCCCGGCGGGTCGCGCTCGCTGAGCCCCGCCGCGCTGTCCCGCAGCCTGTCCCGCCTGCGGCAGCACCGCGCCCGCTCGCGGGCCATGCTGGCCTTGGGGGTCACGCAGATGGCGCTCGGCTGCCTCATCGTGGCCGTCAGCTTCGCTGCCCTGGCGCTCACCACCTCGGCCCGCGTCCGCCACTCCTGCCCCTTCTGGGCCGGCTTCTCGGTGAGTCGTGAGGGGCGGTGAGGTGTGGCCGAGGTGAGGTGAGGTGAGGGGGGCGAGCACCGGGCCCAGCGGCAGCGCTGAGGGAGGGCTGCGAGCCCTCCGGAGGGCGAGGCGCCTTCCCCCTACCCCGGCACCGGCGCTTCCGAAATTGTCGCAGCTGTGAGGCGGGGGGGGGGGGGGGGGCTCGGCGGGAGCTGCCTTGGCGGCACGGAGGAGCCCGCTGCCGGCTGCCCCCGGGCCGCGCTGAGGGCGGGAGCCGTCGGGCCCTGACAGCGCCCCGGCCCCGGGTAGCCCGGCCGTGCCGACAGGTGCGGGGTGCCGGCGGGACTCTGCTCGGGGAAAGTTCCTGTCACAAAGGGGTTGCCAAAACACAGGCGTTTTGTGAGGGGGCAGGTAACCAACTTCGCGAGCTTCTGGTGAAGGGTTACCTGATATAATGTAACGTAAACGCTTAATTCATTTCAAGTGTGTTTTTTCAGTTCTTTTAACAGACTGGAGTGTTTTCAGTTTTGTGAGCGCTCGTTAGAAAGCCGAAGTGTTAGATAAGTGATTTGGGTTATGCGCTTCGAAGTGTGTGGCAGAAATGGTGCAATTTCAGAAATCTCTGCTTAATGTGTTCAGATACAGCACGTTACTTATTTTTTTCAGGTATTTCAAAACAGAAGAGTAGTTCTGGATTAATTGTTTAGATATTTTTCTCAGTTTCTCTATGATTTTCTGTAAACTTGAGAAGAAACATCAGTTTTTACTAGTAGCCTTGATATTGTAGTAACTGCGTTCTTATGAGTTGGGTTTTTTTGCAAGATTCGTCATGATGAGATGTGAATTAACGATCTGATTCTTACATGTTAATATGCTAAGAAAACAGCAGAGCTGAGGTAGATTTGGCTTCTTATCTTGACAGACCAAGCCAGAATGTACACAACTGATTGTGTGTTCCAGCAAGCACAGCTTATTCAATAAGTTTATTTTCCCTTGATCGCGTAATCTTTATGGAAAGAGACTTCTGGGGGTTATCAGTATGCTGTGAGGTACGCTGTTCCTCATCTTGCAATTTTGGATACTTTCTGCTTTTCTCTTTGCTATATAAACCATAGAAAAGTATGTTTTCCAATTTGACTTCATGATTGTTGTTTGCTCAGCAAAAACAATAGAGAAGAAAGCCATGATTGGTGGATGCATGTGGTGGGAATTGGTGGAAGGCACAAAAAGCAAGGGGAAGTAGTGGAAGACTGCTGGAAAGCTTTATTTCCTTAATTGAAAACTTACCATTTTTATATACAATTCTGCCTTACAGATTAAATTATTAGATAGTGAGAAGAGCAATACTTTTGTCCTAACCACGTTTTTCTCTCACTCCTAAGAAATAAGGTAATAATACAGTTGTTTTAAAATGTGGTGTGCCCCAAAGAACTTTTGGAGGCTTATTCATTTACATAGTGTTTTCTAAAAGCCTTCTGAGGTATTTAGTGAGTTCAACAAAAATTAACTGTGGTTGCTCACCAATGAAGAATATCACTGTGGAAGAGTGAAGGTGTTAAGGTACCCTCTGGAAAATACAACTAGAGGAATAACGAAGGATGAGGTAAGCAACTTGAGAGAGCAGTAAATACTAATATAAAGAGTCCTTTTCCTGTTGCCAGGCATAAATGTTCACTCCCATCAAACTGCTTTTATTTTTCCCATTAGAAACAAATAATTGAGTTGTTTGATGGTCAAGTAGCAATCTTAAACTCTTTCTGGTGGTTTGTGTGACACACTGTTGTTTTTACTCATTAGAAATGTACATCCTGCTGTTGGGTGGGCAACATGGGCTTGATAAATGCCTGTGTTGGGCTTGCATGGACTTGCCTTCATAATAGTCTCAAAAACTGCAAGGTGTTTTCTATAGGTTATTGATCATTATTAATTTGTCTTGGTGTTCTTGATTTGTATATCACAACAATAATATATGATGGGGGAAAAAAAAGATTTAATGATACTGTTAAAACCTGTTGCTAAGTTCCTGTTAAACCTGTGGTGTTGGCACATGAGAGGAGATGATGAGCATCGTTAATCACAAGGAATAAGAAACTTGGGCTACATTCTGTGTACGCTCTCTGGAGTTCATGGCGAGGCAGGGCTTTGAAACAGTACGTTCCTGGATGAAAATGTTGTTCCATATACAAATGGAAACAATAGCACATTGGACAGCTGAAAAGAGAAACTCTTGCCTTCTTGTTAATTGTTTCTTTCTCTGATTTTTGGACTATTCACAGTAAAATGGCTACTGGTAAGCTCCTGGGGACTCTTGGGCCAGGACAAACCTTGAGATTTCTCATCTTCAGTGCACTGGAAAACAGCAGATCCACAGAAGCCAGCAATGTTTGTTTCAGGAGGCAAATCAGCTTTTGTTGCTTCTGAGTATGTTGTGTAGCTGTGTGGAACAGTTAGAGTTTACTATGAAAATTTGGAAGAGATAAGTAGCTTAGTTGAAGTGGGAATTTTCAAGGTCAATTATCCAGTTATTCGTAGCTGCTGAACTTAGTGCATCTCTATTTTAGTTGTATGTTGCAAGTTATTGAAGAAATGAGTTGTGAATTATCATGCTTAATTGGCTATTCTTTCTCAATTCATTTTTCTGCTTGCTCCTGTGCCTTTTGGAATCAAAGGACAAAAGAGATAATAGGGCTCCATAAAGGACGAGCTGTCTGAAAATAGGGATAACAATTTCAGTAGTGTATTTATATAAAAATAAAGTGGAGAATTCTATTTGCACCTGCCTCTCTCTCCCTCTCCCAAAGCTTCCTTTTTTTCCAACTTAACTCTATATAAATATACTTCTTAAACAAAGAGCCCTGAAGTTGTTGGAGTTGCTATACAGTGCATCAATGGGTTAAACTTGTTCTTGTGTGTGAGTGGCATTTGCATATAGAAAAAAGGTTAATCACATTTCTTTAGTCTGTGTGATGGTTTTGAGTTTTAAAAAATGTGATATATTGCAGAACTAAATTGTGGTAAATTAGAAACACTGCTCTGAATTACTGGAACATCACTTGTTATGAGAAGTTTTTAGATGGACTGATTTAAAAAAATTACAATATTTTAACAAATTCAGGGTTGATTTTTATTGTATCTAGAGAAAAATTAGAAACTTTTTTATTGTAAGTGCTTCCAGGCACATGTATTTTTTTGCTTGGAGGAAGTAAACAGAATGGTAACTTTCAGAGTTCTGATTTTTACGACACTTTGATTTAAACACATAGATGAAGCTATAGCTACAAGCTTGAACTTAATGTCTAATCTATAAAATAAAAGCATACAAGTTTGCCTTCTGTTTTGAGTATCAACTTTCATCCTTTCTAATGCCATCATCATGTGTAACATAGTAAGCAAGTAGTTAGTAAACAAGTAGTTATCCTCATTGTACCATTCTGTTAATCCTGTCACCTATCGAGAGTCTGTATCAACAAAATGATATTAATGTGAGGATATAATTTGTTTACGAGATTGGTTTTGCTACTGTTTGTAGCAGAAAGGAGCGTTGCTTAGTCTGAGGATTTCAGAGAAGCCTTCGTTGTTGGGTGAGGTAAAAAACAGGTGCTTTTAAATTGAATGTGTTTTATCCAGAGATGCTGAGGGATAACGAATGTGTAGCTTCAACGTCACATTCACTCTTCACAGAAGAAACTTGTATTTACTTATCTGTATTCATGATTTTTACATTTTTAAAAAAGATTTTTGTACGTGGCCTCCTATAAAAAGAATACCTTTTAGTTAAAAGAAAAATCAAACTTAAAGGTATTATTTTGGCATTGATAATACACAGCCAATGGTCAGAGTAACTTTATCAATGGTAAACACAAGTACTTATGTACTTTATGTCCCCATTACACATTGCACTGATTGTTGTTCTAGCATAAAAGTTAAATTGAATGGTTTTCTTCTGTTACAGCAGTGAAAGCATTTGTTGGTCAATTACTAAAGTAGGAGGTTTTCAGGTTCTGACTCTGTAAACAACCATCAAGAACATTCTGAGACACACTCTTTAAACTAGTGCTTTGAACATCTGGGCAGCATGCTGGCTGCTTTGTCATTCTGAAAATAATGCTGGTAGAAAGTGGTTTTATTGTATACTGAAAGTAGCAGTGGTTCAAACAAACTTCATCTCTTCATCTTTCCAGGGGCTAATTCCAATACCTTTTGGAAATCCGTGAAAAATGAGATTATAAAAATTGAATGCAGCTATATAGCTAGGTGAGTAGTGTTTATGGGATGTGAGGGGTGAAGGAAGCAAAGGCTCAAGTCCTGTGTTTGTGTCTGTGTGAAGGGAACTGAACCTGACTCACACTTCTCAGGTGAGCCTGACTGCCAAGCTACTGCCTGAACTCTTTGCGTTTTTCCCCATGGTGAAAGGCCACTTAAATATTCAGTGTGAAGCTTCGATTTTGATGTTTGTTATCGTAAAGCCAAAATGTATTTAGTAAACTCCTAATGCAAATATGGGATCCCCACATGAAAACTGACTGTTTCCACTTGGTTGCTTCTACAGAAGTGCTGGCAGCTGAGAAGGTATTTAGTTTCTGAAAGGTTGTATCCTGTAAATGATAAGAATCAGGAATATGCATTGGTCAGCTTCTCTCTTAACCCAAATGGATGCGTTTGTACTCCTTTCTGCCTTCACAATTACTTTCTGAAAGAGCAATATTAACTCAAAATGTGTTAGATTTGATTTTTTTTTTTTTTTGGTTTTACAGTAGTTTTTAATAGATACTCTTTCATGTGAAATACATTTTAATTACAAGTCAAGAACAAAAGGGGGCGTCAAAGAAGAGTATTTCTCAGAGTTGTAGCCACAAATATTTGGTTATAAAGGATGCTTGAAGAAAGTTGTTTTGGGGGTTGCGTGGTTATTTAAATGCATCTGAATGGTATAAATTTCATGCTTAAAATAACATTTTAAAAGTAGAACAAGCTAGAAAGCACAACAAAAATGAAGAAATGCCTATAAAATAACAAGCTCATGCCCATGAGTCCACGTTATCACTGTGTGGATGTAGGAGTTTTCTTAAAGCTGTATCACATGGTGCCTCTGACATGTCTACGACACTGCTACCAGAGAGCCTGCTGCGTGGTACCTGGAGAGAATAGTGGGAACTGGAGGAGAGGACAGATGGGATGGCTGGTGCACTTCCTTTCCCAGATAACATTGTGCAGGTTGGTTAAAGTGTTGACATCTTTTCCATGTTGCTTCTTAATCAGGAAGGTTGGAAGTGTACCAGGAATGGCTGTCCTTTCAGAAGGACATTAGTAATGTTGCTGTGGGAGGTAGGATTAAGATTGAATGTACAGGCTGAAGTCCTTCATATGCCCAGCCCTTCATGTTTGTTTTGGCAGAAGAGAGTTTAGCCTTTTAGAAGAGTACTTGAAAGCCGTACCTCTTGCCTTATTTCAGTTTGTATAACAGGGATTAATCTGGGTCTATTCATTTCCTTAAATTTTTTCCACCGTCCTCATGAAATCAGGGAAGTCATAGATTTGAAATGAAGCTTCACCATCAGACAGTATTTTGGGTTCCCGTGAAATATCATTACAGTATGCAGTAACTAGCAATGATATTAAAAGTATTAGTATCTATTTCTGAAGTTCATGCTTATTCAGTAAATAAGTTCTTGGCTACCTAAGTAGTATAAATAGTCAGTGCAGTTTTTCCTTTGAGCTCTTAAAGAACTCACTGTGATTTGACAGACTAACTCCTGTTAGTATGTAATAATTGTCCTTTGAATGGAAAGGAACCTTTACTGTAAAAGCAGTAGTGACAGTACAAACAATAAAAGTTTATACAGATAAGTAAAATCAACATCAAAATGCCATTTTGATGTCTATCGAAGACCGCGTTCTCATGTTTCTTAACCTACATTGTGCGCTTATCTTCCTTCACCTAACTTACTGTGAAGAAAATGTCTGAAAGCCTAAATATCAATACAGCTATTAGGAAAAGAAATCCCCAGTGATAATGCCTGTCAGTTCTAGATGAGGGTTGTCTATAGTTTTCCAGCATATCCTTCATTTGTTTGTGAATGTAAGGTAATTGGAACAGGGGAGCAAAACCATTTTCTAATGTTGAACCTTAGAAGCAGTACGTTTTTGCTTACGGAACTAGTATTCAGCACTAGATGCACTGTAGACGTCCTTCCACTTGACAGTTCCCTCTCGTGTCCTGACAGTTTAAAAGCTTCCCTTACAGAATGAATTGTTTGAGGTTAACTTGACATTTTCTCTGGATCAGCTGTTTTGGTTACAAAAGTACACAAGTAATTATCTTTAACTGTCTGGTTAATTAACCAATTTTGAAAATCAAAGATAAGTAGTAATGGGCAAAAGAGGAGTCAGACTGAGAAAGGCAGTTACTTTTCAATCTCTTATATTCCTGTAAGAAACGATATTCTTATTTTGGGGGTGGTGGTTATTTTTTTTGGTGTTCTGACAATTTCTTCCCTTCATCCACAACTGTTATAATTTATATAACATCCATGAAAATAGACAGGTCTGTGAAGAATGGAGTTTTCCCATCTAAAAATGTCTACATCTGGTTAAATCTAGAGGTCCTGGAAAATAGGAATTACTTTGATTTTTTTTTTTGTTTGTTTATAGTTAGGAACTGTATGAGAGTCCCTAAAGAATGTATTTCTTTGCACCCACTGTACTGTAATCAGAAAAAAGAATCTGATGTGAAATTGAATGCTATACTAAAATGCCGTAATGGGCTATAGTCCGAATTCTAAAAAAAATCAGCCCATTTAGGCCATTTTTTTGAGAATTTGGGCTCTAGCCCATTACTGCATTTCAGTAGAAATTTGAGATTTATTTTTTTTTAATTTGAGACAGATTTTTAAGTTATATTTCCATAATTTAGGGACATCTGGGAATACTTCTGGTGTCTTGCTTCAGCATGTTAACGGTATAACATTAAAGAATTTAAAACAAAGAATGTCTCCTTTGCCTGTACTATAAGTGCTTCAGAATTAAGTATTTCAGACAAAAGTTTTTTGGGCTGTTGTTGATGTAATCCTTCTTCAGAGTTTTAAGAAGGTAGATTGGGCCAATATTAAGAGCATGTTTTTTTGCAAAAGAATTTTGGGTGAAATGGTATAGAAACACTGAAACTGTTGAAATCATTTGGCCAGTAAGTTAACTCTTAAGCAAGCAGTCAGCTGACAAAAGCTGTCAGAAATACCAGCAGCATCTAACAAAGTCACCAGGTGCAGTAAACGTGAGTTCTTACCTGTTAGAAAGCAGAGGTTCAACCATGCATCTTGTTTCCCTTGTATGATTTAAGAGCAACCAGACACCGGTTCTGTGTTATAAGAGTTATATCAACTCCTACTTTATAGGCAATCCTACAAGAAACGGAAGCAGATGGATGTGAAGTTCTGACTACCATCACACATGTCAAAGAAAGTGCTAAAGGTGAATAAGATGTGAAAGTCTTACAGTGAAAAAATAATATGATCCTTTGTGAAGTGTTCTGCTTCCAGGAAGCAGAAAATTCAACAGTCACTGTAATTATATTTGTTAGATGCCCACGAGGAGCCTACAGCTTAACAATAACGCACAATTATTAATATAATCAGTAGGCTCTTGTGGAAATAAGAGGTTTGGTGGTATAAATACGTAAAATAATGCTTTGTATGAAGTAATTTTGAATTATTTTTTTTCCTGAAGAAGATGGATAGTGAATTTCTAATTTTACAAATCTAGCTTTGAAAAAAGGGTGCCATGATTTTCTAATTAAACTACCAAGAAATAGGCTGAAAAAGAAAAGGTAGGCTTGTATACTAGAAAAGAGGGAGGGTCTCTAGCAGAAAAAGATACCTGATGTAGCTGTTTTAGAAAGTGGATTTCTCAGAAGCAGTCATGAACTTCTTGATAATTTCAGTGCAAAATCATCCAATGTATTTTTAGTATTAAAATCAGTATATTTGGTGTCTGTGAAAGGATGCTTATGTCAGTTACCTGGGAGAAATATTTGCTCCCCCAGCTGCTATTTGAAATGCCTCAGGAGTGGGAAGATGAGAATATGTACCTTCTCAGACAGGATCACACCTCCTTAGTTTCAAAAGTACTTCCTGAAGAAACGTTCTCCTTCTGTAATCTGCTCCTTCTGTATTTCAACATCTGACAAGTGGTGATTTGTTTTACAAAGCCATAAATAGGCTGTACCGTTGGATAACAAAGTTGTACAGATGTGCTGAGGGAGCTGTAATAATCATAATAGTCATGAGTTCTTGACCTTCTTTGTCTGATACAGGAAAACTTTTTCTAGTCTAACCTCTCCGTATGTTTTAAAAATAACTAAGATGTTACAGAGACACTGAATTTATTGATTTCAGTGATCTATAGTAAAGCTTGGGGAAAGTGTTAACCGCTAATGCAAGGAATATTATCATTCAAACCTAGGATTATAATCATAGCATTAGTAGATGTATAGTTTTGCCGTTTATAATCCTGTGGGGAATTATAAGTATATAGAAGTAACCTTCTTAAATTTAAAAATAATTTCTGCACAGTCATTTATTTATTGGAGGTTGCTAAAACTACGTAAGCTAACAGCTGATCTTTTAAGAGTGGACTGCTCATGGTATTTTTCTCTACAAATTCGAGGTTAATTTTTCAGGCAAAAAGGTTAGTGGGAGCTGGAAAATGCTTTTTCTTCATTATGGAAGAATATCCCATTTTTTGGCTTTCTTGTCAATGACTGTAGCGGTCCCCAGTCCCTGTGTTGAGAAGCCAGGAGCAATGCATTGCTGCTTTTCTCGGGTTGCCTGAGCTTTTAGCTCTTGTCCTGTGCATATGCCTTTTGAAGTCATCTTTGGTATCTTTGCCTGTGGTTGTTGACTTTTTGATCTGTTATGTTACTCTTCCTCAGATTAGCATCACATACGTTCTGACCAGTCTGGGCAGGTACTTTTTTTTTAAATTATTATTTGTTGTTGATAGTCTGTTCCAGTTGTTAACTATCCCTGTTTTGAAAACCATTTACTTATTTCTTGAAGCATCCCTTTGTACCATTAAACCCCATTATTTTGTCTTCTGTTCTCAGTGGACATTGGAATATGGTTTATTATTTCACAACAACTTCCTGTATACTTGAAGGCAGCTACTGAGTGTCCCTTCTGTCAGTAAATTAAACACCTGCAGTCTTTTTATCATTTTATGTAGATCTCTGATCCTTTCCATTGCTCTTCTTTTCATCATTTAGCTCCTTTACTGAAAATGTTGATCAAAGAAAAATCTCTGTAGAATTTTACATGATAATTCTTAACCATTGCTTGCTATCAAATAGTCAAATATGTTTCATGCATAGTTTTTTACCAGTTGTATACTCAACACAAAGAAAAACAAATCCCCAAAGCATTAACCTTGTGGTTGATCTTTACAAGGATTCTAGCTTAGTTATATGAGAAAGGCAAGAAACGTTAGTCATGAAGTTTATTCTGCCAGTGAGTGGTGACAAGAAGAATGGGATTCTTTAGATATCAGAATCGTCTTTTACCAATAGCTTTGTCTATGTGTCAGCAGAGATAAAAGGCTGATGTGCAAGTGGCACACTTTTCTAAGGGCATAAAAATGTTGTCCTAAATAAAAATGAAATCAAGCCAGTGAAAAAGCAGTATAGAGAAGATGCTTGCGATAACCAAAATTTTTTGGCACTCTCTTCTCCAAGTTTTAAACAACTTGTTTGTTCAAGAGTATACTAGTGCTACGTGGGCTAGCGAGGTTACTTTTTAAAGTGTAAATGCAGGCTCACATTTGGAAGCTACAAATCACAAGTGTTGTCAGTGATGAAAGGACTGCTAATATAATATCATAGAAACTGCCAGAAGCTCATAAGAGAATTGTAGAAGAGCGATTGCATACTAAATAACATTATTCTCATAGGCTGTAACTTTAACTGTCCAAAAAATATAAATACAAATTTGCTGATAGATTTTTTTCCAGTTGCTAGCCTCAATTGGCCCACAGAAGCAGAATCTCCTTGTTTTTATCAAAGTTGTCATTTGATAAAAATCTAAATTCATGCATCAAGGATGGGGAAAAAGTACATGTAGATAGCATTAAACATCTTATCAACATTAAAATTACGTTACACCAAACCCAAACATATGTAAATTAACAGCACAAGTGAAAATAATATGAACTCTAAAAGAACAGTAAAAGCTAGTTTTTTCATGATGTGTATGTTGTTTGGTCATGGACACAAGCTGTATTACCCTTCATAGTTGCAGATGGTGAAATTTGAGATTTACTGGTATAAAAGGCATTTTGAGTGTTTTTTTTGTTTTGTTTTTCCTCCTGTCTTCAGACCACTGGCCTGCGCGAATTAACCTGATGGTGTATAACTGTCTGGGCAGCAGCAGTAGCTTAGCAACACCAGCTAGTGCTGATGCCAAAGAACAGTCTTGGCTTTCATCGTTTTTAAATGCCAGCTGGTCCTTCAATAGTCTTTCTATATTTAGAGATTCATTGATAGGCACATTTTGACTTCTAGGCTTAGGTTGGGTTTTACCTTCAAATTAGTTGGTAAAGAAACTGGGGAGACCAGAAGCCTTTAACAGTAGGCATCAATGTAAGACATAGGATCTAGAAAGGGGTGTTATAAGCATAAATCCCTAAGCAAATACTTGTGGTACTTGGAGATAGGGAGTACAGAGAAACCTTCCTTGTGACGTATTCACTGTAAGTGCACAAGCAGAACTGCTTACAGGTACTAAAGGAGCAGTAAATTGCATTCTGAGAATGGCAAGGTTTTCTAAGCATAATTTCTTAGTAATAGTGTCTGAAAAATCTGTGTGTATTCTTGAAATAAACAATTTTGAAAGGAAATTTAATATTACAAATACAGATGCACATTCTGTATATGTAAGTAAAACACCAAGAATTGAATACATTTTTATGACAGAAAGCATAAAGTTGTAGAAATGTAGACCTGAAATGCACTTTAACAGCTCATGTATTCTGTCTTTACTGTGAGATCTGTCTGTATCTGCAGCATACCTCATGAGTTCAGTTTAGGTATTCCTAAATTTGTGGAATAAAGCAAACTTTGTAAACTGTTAGTGAACTGCTGAAAGAGCTTACCTATTTCTGTGCTAATAGCAATCTCATATGGTACCTATGTATATCCTAGTTTAGATCTTAGCTGCAAGTTAAGCCTGATCTTTTGACTCAACCTTGGTGGACACAAAGCAAGCAATTTTTGTTTTTTTAGAACCTACAAGAAAACATCCACTAGCCTTTAACCTGATGTAAACAAAACCATCTGTCTAGCGTTACTTATAAATCATATTTTCTAGGTGTTATGCCACCTTTGGACTGGAACCTGGATTTTCTCTATAGTAGCTGGGCATATTTAATACAATCAGATGGATCTGATGGGGGAGTTTTTGGTTTTTTTTTTTGCTGAGACTTCAGAATGATCAAGGGGCTGGAGTCCCTCTGCTCTGAAGACAGGCTGAGGGAGTCGGGGCCATTCAGCCTGGAGAAGAGAAGGCTCCAGGGAGACCTTATAGTGGCCTTCAGTACCTAAAGGGGGCTGCAGGAAAGCTGGGGAGGGACTCTGTGTCAGGGGGTGTAGTGATAGGACAAAGGGTAACAGCTTTAAACTAAACGAGGGGAGATTTAGATTAGATATTAGGAAGAAATTCTTTGCTCTGAGGTGCTTCTCAGCAGCACCTGGTTGCTCTGGTCCTGTTGGCCCACGCTACTTGTCAGTGTAAACATCGTTCTTATGAGTATTGTGTTTTAGCAAGCTGTACTATACTGATCTCACATAGGTTTGCTTGTCTTTTTTTTTTTTTTAAAACCTTTAGCTGGTAGGTAGTCATTTGGATGTTGTTTGTGCCACCTCTTTGTGTTCTGTGAGTTCCCGTGGGCCCTGCTTCGAATGACTCACCTCAGTATTCTTGCTGTATTCTGATTCACATTCCTACCCTGGATTTGTTAATTGTATTAAATATCTGGTCATACCTCATATATGGAAAAAGCCAAGATGTTTTTAATTAAAAAAAAAAAAGGCTAGTGAGCTTTCGTGGAAGGAACTTCCCTGTTATCTAATGGACTAGTATTTTCTCTAGAACAAACCTTTCATGTCCCTTTTTAGTTTTAGCCAGTTTTTGTATTTCTGATTCAGTCCGTACGTGAGCCTCTCCCAGCCCTCTAGGAGTTTTGCTGTCTGCAGCTCATTAGAACTGCCCTCAGTAAAACGTGTAACAGCTGTCATCGGAAGGACTTCTGATAACAGGTAGGTGGGATGCTTTGTGGCTGTAGATTTGCTAGTTATGAATACTTGTATGTGTTCTGGTTCTGTTTTTTCTGTTGTTCCTATGAGTAATTACTATACCTGTGCTTGGAGAAAAGGACTCTTTCTCTCCTGTTTGTATAATACTTCTAAATAACTTCATGAATTTGAAGCTGGAACTGTGCAACTCAACTCATGTGACTTAACCTGTAGCAGAAAATGACTTTATTTAATATTTTTCTAGTCAAAAGCCCTTTGCTTTCATGTTAACGGTATTTGGTGTGCAGTATAGAATAAACTACAGCCTTTTGCTAAAGGATAAGCAGTGTTACAAATGTGTGTATACATATATATTTGCATACACACTCATAGTTTGTGATTTTCAGGATACAGAAAAATGCAGGTTGAGATTTCAAAATAGGAGAATTAATTATGTGATCTCCTTTCATTGTTCAATCTTATTTTCTTCATCTGCTTGAAAAAACACTAGACTTAGGAGTAAATTGCAACTAAAGTCAAAATTTGAAAAGTTAGTAGTTTTTCCTTTGGAAGCTGGAGGTGGGCTTGGTTGCTTAAAAACTGACAAACCATAACAGCATACAGAAAGACAGTTCACTTGCCTCTCTGAAGGATGACTAAATGCATGGGAAAAAAAAACGTGTTTTTAGTTTTCAAATATTGACACTGAATTCTAATAAAGCACTAAATGTGATGTCCTGCACAGACTGACTCATTAAAACGCTCAGTACGAAGGCTTAGCTATAGCTCAGGCTTTCTTTACTGTTAAAAGTATAAAAGTGCTTCCTACACACTGCAAAGAAGTAAGGATTGGTGATCAATTAGAAAAAAATGGGTATTGAGAGGTTGTATGTTTGGGGAACATTAAATCATGTAAGTGACTTTCTTCTGTGTAGGGAGAGCTGAAAGTATTAAAGAGTGACAGTGACATTGAAAGACAAAATCCTAGAGGTTTTTCACAATTACTGGTGCTTTAAATGCATGCTGCTTAGGTCTCAAGGATGTCTATATGGAGGCTGCTTTTGCCAGTGAAATGACAAAAGAGTGCAATAATGTTGGTAGGTAACCTATCTGTAAGAGAACGTTTGTTGAAAGAAAGAGTTGTAGCAGGGCATTAGTAGCTTTTTAGATGGATGCTTTTTAACTGTCTCATTTGAGGAATAGAGCTTCCCTCACTGACGGACTCTTGGAGATCATGAGGTAGAAAAAGACTGCGTTTCTTTGGCTTACCCAAGTTGTAAATCAAGTAACTGAGCTTTTCAGTCCTGGCTCAAGTCGTTCTGTTACTTCCTACAGAACTGGTGGATAGATGAGAAAATATTTAAGAATATTGCAAGCTGCTTTTCCTTTGAGTATCTGCCAGCCCAACTACCAAATTCAAAATCTTGTGCATGTCAAACTAGCAGTGCAGAAGGTTGTAGGGTTTAGAAGCTGTACAATGCATGTGGTAGCTGCGGTGTCACAGTTCTTTATCACAAAGATTGATTGTCTGAGTATTTATAATCTTTCTTTCAGGAAGCAAGACTAACTTAAGCAGAGAGGAAAGCAACTCTGATATGGGAACACGAAATTAAGTGAGGATGGATTTCTTGTGCACAGGCAGTACCAGATACTGGCTTTTAACTGTCTCTGCCATTTTTCAGCAAGACATTTTAAAGCAATTAACTTTTTATGTGAGTTTACGATCAGTGGGATAACAAGAAATCATGGATCCTGGAGCACAGTGCATCGCATACTGAAACATGGGGGCCTGGTTTAGCACCATGTGCCAGCAGAATAATTTTTTTGTTGGAAGATGTCGCTTTTTAAAACACGTCTCTGGTGCCTGTGCCCCGCTGAAACTGGTGTGGCACCTTGTGAGTGGGCTTGGTGGTTTTTTTGACAGATGGAGTTGAATATTGTCATGCCAAAAAAAAAAAAAAAAAGAATAGTTTGTAAATCCAGCCTAGGGGTAGCAGATCACAGAAATGAAGGCTTCTGTTCCTTTCATTAAATTAATATTTTGCTACTGTCACTCAGGGATTGTTTTAATATGCCATCATTAATGTGATATTTTGAGCTTTCTGAAATGCTTTACAAACACCATACTATTCATCTGGTGCCGGAGTGTAAAGACTTTACAACGGAATTTAGCAGCGATTTGTCAGGTCCTTGGAATACCACATGAAGCAATTGAGATCAGGAGTAAAATACCAAGTCTGTTTAAAACAGTCAAGTGACAGTGAAGTCCTTTACAGGAGCTTGGCTAGTGGCCTGTCAACTAGACTTAGTCTGTGACACCTAAGTTTTACAGTCGTATGTTGTTTTGCTTTTGATTTAGATGTAAACTGACACCAGTGTTCTGAAGACACATTCCCTATTTCTGTGGAGTTCTGCCATTGATTCTGTGGGAAACACCATGCAGTAAAAACACAGTTTACTATATAGAACGTTCTAAGCAACATTTCCCAATGCAATCTCTTTGGTCTGCAAAGACTGGTAAGATCGTAGATCATGAAGCTCAAAAGCAGAGACTGACTTTGTACAAGTAACGTGTTTGCTGTAAGGCAGTTAATATTTGGTCTTTATAAGGTAACTTGTGGAGAGGAAATAAAACTCTTTCTAATTTTCTGTCTTTTATCTGCTGAATAATTGGTTTATGAAAACAAAGCTTTCATCTTGTGAGTTATCTGAAAAACAAAAAGAACTTTGGAGTGTTTATTAATCTGCGTGCATTGATAGGAGTGATGTTGCCTCAATGCATCTTGTAGGAAATACTTCTGAGTCAATCAGTGCAACCTCATTTTTTATGTAATGAGACATGATTTTCATTTCCTGAGGAAGCAAGGATGTAAGAATGTCTTTCTGAGTTGATTTCAGCATAAATACAATTGTGTATCAGCTCCTCTGCTGGGTGGCTCAGCTAAATACAGGAACAGAAACATTTCCTTTATAAAGCAGCAGCCTGCGTTGTGCTTCCCAAGTCAGACTGAGAGGCCTGCTGTTGCTATGTGTCCAGGTCACTTTTTCACATCTCTTCATTCACTGTTCTTGTTAGCTTGGTGAACTTAATAAAAAAAAAAAAAAAAATCTTCTCCCGCACCTAAAATTTCTGTAGAATCTGTCCCAAGAAGATCAAATTCTTTGTAGTGCAATGTGTAATCTGCATACTAACAGAAAATGTAACAGGATTCTGACATTACAGGAGAGATCACCCCTGAAAGATTTGTTTTAAATCAGTAACTGTACTACTCACTATTCTCTTTGTGTGTTTGTGTATCCTTTCAGAAGAAAAAAAAAAAACTTTAAAAAATATTATGAGTAAGATAAAAACTGCAGCTAACTTAGTCTGTTGGTTACATAGCAGATTCCTGCAAGCAGTCTCTGGCTTTGCACGATCACCCTGAGTTCTCCTAGGTGGAAGCAGAGAGGACACGAGTGCCAGCAAATAACAGGAGTGTTGCTGATTATCTTACCTGAAATTTAAATATCCTGTGATTGTAATTATAATTTATTGTGTGATTGAGGATTCAGCTACTCTGTTTTTTTTATATTTTGGTACTTCTACAATATCTCATTTTCTATGTAGAAAGTAAGATCTTCAAAACAGAGGTCACCATAGTAAAACTTGAAATGAAAAATATAGCAAAAGGTCAGAATTGAGTGTTTACATATGGTGTTTTGGAGAATTGTGCCACACAAAAATATATATTGTATTATAGTTAGATCAATACTTTAAAAAAGTATATTATTTTTGCCTGTATTTTTCAGGTAAGTTTGTAAGCTAGAAGGAAAATATGTGAGGTCATCCAAGCAGGCATACCATCTTTTTGTCAGAGAAAATAGTAGCTACAGTTTGTGCACTGTCCTGCTTCTGAACCTTAAATGTGTTTATTTTGTTTTATGAACTGATTTTTTGATTGTATCTGAGGAGAAAATTGTCTATTTTTGCAGTGTTTGGGTGTTGCAAGAAGAGAGTGAGGGGCTGTTGTCTCACTCGTCAGTGACTGTACACGTTTCTGCATGGCCCACCAGTGCTGCCCATGTTTGTGTACACATAGGTGTAGCTGGTATTGCAAGTGAATGTCAATGATAGCAATTTTTACCTTAAAATGTGGAGTAGGCTTCAGTATTTTAACAGTTTAAAAAGAACACCAAATGCGATGAAAGTAGTAGTTACTGCTCAGGCATGATGTGTATGGTGTAAACAGGAAAATTAATGTTGTAAGAATTAGTACTCAGATCCCTAGAGCTTTTAAGCTGCAGTAAGGGACACATAAGTGAAAGGGAAGGTTGCTGCAGGGGTAGAGGTATTGTAGGAGCTGCGCTGGGCACTCAGGGCTACTTGAAGATTGAAGATGATTATTCTGGGGTCAGAGGGACTTCTTGAGGATGGCGTGGTTCAGGTAGCAAATATGGAAAGGTTAATGTTTGCTTTTTGACTTAATATTGGAGATGTTCTCTTTCATTTCTTGTCAGTGTCCTTTTCAACACAAAACATGTTAAAAACCATACCTTGCAGAAGTAGTTATAAAAATTTGTACAGTTGCTGATTAATAATACTATTTTTAATAGTATTTTAAGATGTTTTTGGAGTATGAATAGGGTACTTGAGCCTGTGGCATATTTGAAGGATTTTTATTTTATTTTTTTTAACAAACTGTCCTAAGAAGCTTGGAAGACAAAGCTATTTAACAGTTCCCTTCCCCCAGCCAAATGAGAATGAAACATTTTATGTACAAAGCGAGATCGTACAACGTTAAGCCTCCCATCTAAATAATTTTTGAAGTTGTTCTAGTTGTTGGGTACTTGTAGAATGTCCTGTAGGTGTTGAAGTATCACTATGAGACCCACCGGCTCCCCATCTAGTACTCTGAGCCTACGATGCCCCTGACAGCGGGGGCAAGGACATTGCGGAATGGCCCAAGAGGTAACTTTGAAGCAGCTGTAGGTAGGAGGGAGGAAGAGACAAGGTAGCCAGTCCTTTAGGATCTTCCTTAGGGTGGGGGACAAACAGTGATGGTCTCCATCTCCTGACCTAGCTGTCCCTGATACCCAGAGCCTGCAGGTATCCAAAGTGTCGGGATTTTCTGTCCCTCAGTCAGCATCTCCTGATGTTCTAGCTCTCAGAGAACTTGTCTTCCAGTAGCATCTTCTATCTCCAGTTACCTATAGCCCTACGTACTCAAACTTCTGTCCCCCCATCTCAGCTCAGTTTCACTTAAATCTCTTGCTCCTCCTTCCTCTTTGCACAAACCAAGAGGATCATACTTCTAAACTCTCTTCTGCTTCAGACTACTAAACTGCTCTGCAGCAATTTTCCCCACTTTTTCCTGTTGTCTTCTCTGACCGTTGACAGTCTGCTCGGGTGAAGCCTTCTCATTGGGAATGGCAGCTGGCTAGCTCTGCCCTCCCACCTGGCTTTTTTTTTGTTGTTGTTTTTTAATATATATATATTTATTTTTCTTCTGGTAGGAGTAAACCAAAGGGACTCAAGAGGCACACTCTGTTTAGCAAAAAGCCTGCCTTTTGGAACTTTGCTTTCCCCAGCTACGTGGCGCTTTTTGGCAAGAGGATTAGTGATGTGAGAAAAGTCATAACTGCCATGGCTGATGATTATTTTTGACATTTGCTTTTTATATTTGAAATAAAGTTAGAAAATTAAACTGCAGCCTATGAAGTTATATGTTAATTGTTCTGGCTGCCTGAGCGTTACATGCTGGTACCTGTGGTGAGAAGAGTGCTTTGGCATATGACTGAGCAGAAGGAGCTGTTCTGCTGCATTACTAATGTATTAGCAATGAATGAATCAGAAAATTATAAAGTTCTATTTCTGAGCTGAGATTTTGTCCCCAGTGACGGTGCTCTAAAATTTGAGTTTAAGATGAGGTAGCCATTTTAACATTCTTCAGGAGATTGTAGATAACATTCGTAGGATTTCTTGAAAAACAGAAAACCTTGGACTGGGTCAAGATGATGTTCCACAGCCTGCTGATGCCATCTCTGTTCCTGAAATCCAGAACTTTAAAAGCCAGCTTGTAATGGGCATCCAGGACTGAGGGGGGCAGAACACAAACTGTTGTCAGTGGTTTCAGAACTATTTGCACAGTTCAAGGGGAATGTTGGAAATGGGTATTTTTGGATTTTACTTTGTGACGGACAGTATTCTCTAGGTCTTACAAATACAACATCACGCATTCCAATTAAAAGACAGTATGCTCTAAGTCAAGCTTGAATTTATTTTATTGGTGTCTCGGTGCTGTTCACAAATTGTGTTGAATTTTACTTATCCTTCTTATAACAAATTACTCTGCCTTCTTTTAAACTTTAGGAATGAAAGGCTCTGTTTAATAATTACAGCTTTGATTTGTACAGAATTGCTGTTCAGGGAAAGATTCCTGTGGTTCCGAGCAACACCTCCTCATGTGAACAGACTCTCTATGTCTGTTAAAATAATATGTGCTCATGAAAATATAAATTTCCATAGAGATGTGAGCTCTAATATGCAACTGAACAATATAGTTGCAAGTTAATGGTTTGGTTTCCTGAGCATTAAATAAATGACAGAGAAGCAAATGTAAAGACCAGGTATGAGAAGAGGGTATGAGTTTACGTGAAACATGAACAACATATTTAGTTTAACTTCTGTGAAAGATTAAGAATGAAAGTAGGATATGTTTTAGAACTTCTTTGACTTTGTCATTTTGTATTAGTTTTGGATTACTTAGTGAAAATAGTGAATGCAATAGTATTTTGAAAATACCTGGCATTTATATCTTTTCCATATTAGCACAATTGATCCCTGCTCCACCACCTTGCGGTGGTGTTGATGGTTTTTGTGTTTCACAGTGGGCCATTCAGAAAACTTGAGATACGGAAAATATAGTCTCTTAGTCTACTTTTGATTTCTGGTATGTGTTGTTACGAACCTTTCAAAAGGGAGGTTAGCTCCTAGTGTCTCATGAGTTTCTGTGTTGCTAATATAATTGGTGAACCTATGACCCTTAGAATATGCAGCAGATAGCCTAGCTTGCAGCTTACAGCATTTCATTATAATTAAGGAAATGCTTAAGTAGCTTTAGGAGACTGCCCTTCTTATCTGGCTATATTAATAATGCTTGAAGTATTATTACTAGCAATAACATTGAAACAAAGTTCAAATACAACATGTGCTTCCAGTTATTGAGTACTGAGTATTGACTACTGGTAGTTTACGTTGTTTTTCCAAAAATGTATATCTAAACTCTTCAGATTCGCCCTTAAAATTAAAACTACAGTCATCCAGAATGAAAAACTAAGGGATTCACTAAAATTGAGGTAACACATATGTTAGTATTCTTTCTACAGTTTAGCTGAATTTTGACATTTCCAGTATTTATTTTAAATAAATTTTATTTCCAGAATATGCTTTTTTATAAACTAGCAAGTAAAGCAAAACAAATGAATTTGTTAGAACTCATCTAATCTGATACTGAGATGCGTGCAACCTTGAAAGTTTACTGTCTAATTAAGTTATATTTTTCAACAAGCTCTTTTGAATTATTTGGCTCAGACTTACGGTGCTGTAAAGCAGAAATGATTCATACACGTCAGCTTGCAGCTTCGATTTACCCTGGTTTGAGAGAGAACCACAATTTGAACATTATTTGCTTTAGTAAATGTGTGTTGGGTAGGAAAATAGTGCTTTGTGCATTTAATGTGTATGATTCAGAATGATTAAGCTTGTCTGCTGCTTTCCAAACTTGAAGCCTAGGCAGCAGATTCTGAACCAGGTTGTATGTCACCAAGGTCTTGAGTCAATTACGCAATCTTTGACAATTTGAATAGGATTTGATACCAAATTGACTAGTAAAGTTTTTGTGATTTGCTGAAAACAAGAAATCCAACTTTTCTGAAAAGTGGAGTAGGCACATTTTGAAGTTGCTTAATGCTGAAGACAGTAAAGTAAGTCAGCTTTGCAGTATTTGCACCAAAAGAAAACCAACACACCGTGATGGGACTGTTTTTGTTTTTTTTTTTTCTTTTCTAATTTTAATAGTTATGATGTTGCTTTTACTTTTAATGATCTTTTAAAAATTGGGTCACAATGTTTAATGACATTTCTTTTAAAGTCTGTGCAATTCTGCAAGTCTAGATTAATGAGTCATTCTCACTCAACTTGCAGAATTGGATATTTAGGACAACTGTATGTGCCAGGCTCATAGGTTTTCTGCCTTTACCACTATTGCCCCAATGTTTTTCATGCCCCATTTCCGAGTCGCTGTCTACTGCAGAGCTCCTTGTTTAAGCAGTTTGGTACTTTTACTCTTTTGTATTTGGGGATAACAAACAGAAACACATCACTGTTGATTGACAATGCTGTATGCTTCCTGTCCTGATACCTGCTTTGTTTTGCTACTGTTACTGATTTCTGTGTCCCTTAAGGTAGGAAATATGATTGGAAGTCTGGTGGGTCAGAGGGAAGAGACAGGAGAGTGCTGCCTCTTTCTTCTTGCTATGAACACAAGGAACAATTTTGATTCTTACCATGTTCCAGATGTAAGGAACTTATCAAATGATTAATAACAATATAATATTCGGTAGTACTATTTCTAATAAAGCTGTCTTGGAATTTGCAGAGTAAGTTGTTTTTGAGGTGTTGCAGTAAAACAGGCTGAAAAGATAAAATGTTTCTCTTCTTCTCACATGTTGTTCAGTTAACCTCAGATTTTACTGAAAAAAAAGGGGGGGGGAGAGGGGGAAGAAAATCGCTTCTAGAATAGACATATAAATAATAAAAAAAAGCAATCTCGAGTAAAAAAAGGTTGCATAATGGAAAAAGAACTATTTCTGGTGTCAATGGCCCAGTTCTGTATATTGTATGCCACTGTGTGACGTATAATTAATAATTTGCATGAAAGGAGAGCAACTGGAACAAATTGTGAAGTGTCACTAGTCTTTTCAGCTCCAGATTTATGAAGAGTGTTGTTTGTCCCCATACTGTTGGGTTTTACATAATTGATGTCAGTGCTCTTGAACTTGTTATGCCACGTTGTGATGCACAGCTCTGAAAGGCTGGGCTGGGGAGTGGTCCTGCAGACGGGTTGCTGCCTCCAGGTCCTTCCCAGCCCTTGCTGGGCATTCGTGCCAGGGGCTGGCAGGCAGGCAGCCTGACGGAGAGTGGCTGGCGCTTCTTGGCCAGGATGGGCGACAATAGTTGTGACCCTGCATGCAGAGCTGACGGTCAGTAAGATTCGCATAATCTGTGTCAAAAAGGTTGTTCCTGTCCCACTGAGCTGTACAAGGTAAAGCAAAGAGGAGTCCTGAATTATGAACTCATTTGACTTTGTAAGAGGGGAGTGTGTCAAAGCTCAGTAAATACATTTCATGCCCAACAAAGGTATTTCTTGCGCTGCATTGCTGACATCCTTGGTTGAATTACAAGTGTTTCTGGGGTGTACGATGATGCAACTACTTTTGAGACATTGACAGTCATGCACAGCTCAAGTAACTTGCATGAAGTATTACTAGTCAATGTAGCAGTTGTTTATGTCTACAGATAAGGTGAAAAGAAGCATTAAACAGTAGGATGTGAATATAAGTTTATACTGTAGATTACTGGAAAAAAATTGTTGAGAAAAGTATCACTGCAACCACTCTCTTGTTTCTTACAAGAAAGTTAAGTGTGTTAAGCCCTTAAGTTAAGCCCCAAGGCGTGCCTTTCAAAGACAGAATACCAGTTTGATAGAGTATGGGAACTCTTATACTTCTAAGGTAAATTCTTAGGTGACTGTGGTCTTTTTTTCTGATGGGTGCTTCTTAGGGAATGTCTTTACCTCCCATTCTACTTCAATAACCGGGATCTGTGTAGGTTTGAATTAGACTAGGGCAGCCACAGAGCAAACTTCTTCCAGGTTCCTGAGTCCAATATAGTGTAACACTTCTTTGCATGTGGCTGGAACCACTGAAGTTTATCTTGCAGTTTTTGGTACTCTGGAAAACAATGAGTGGCTCTGTTTAGTAGAGCTAAATAAGGTTTCTGTCATTCTTAGCAATTATTTGCATTGTGGGAAGGTACCGAAAACCCATTTGAACATGAGTGAGGGTTCTTCTGATACCAGCAGATTTTTTTTTCCAGTCTTTATGGAGGGATGTCAGGATACGGATTAGGAACAGTTCTAGATAACTATTGTTGGGATCACTTATTAATCTATAAAGGTATCCTTTTTTTTTTTAAAGCTGTTTCAGAAATACAGTATAACTTGTTTATTACTACATAGTAAAAGTAGATTGACATTTGGTGTTAGGTACTCAAAGCACTTTAAAAGGTATTACAAGTTCATTAAATTTTGCAGCATTACAGTGACTTAGCAGAGAACTGTCTTAATTTGCAGAGAGCCTGAAGCATGGGAAGGTGAGGTGACCTAGTTCAGTGACAAAGGTTTTTGCTTTTCAGAAGGGGGAAGCCTACTAATTGGGGAAAAAATAAGTCTTTTACATTTTTTCCTTTATATTTTCTCCCTTTGATACTGTCTCATCTTTCCTTCATGTCATTAGACCATCCAGTAGTTTAAGTGATGCCTTTAGTTATTAATTGTCTCACTGCTTTAACCCTATGTAGAAAGGTGTATAGCATTATAGTATGTGACACTGTTTTTGCCAGTGCAAAGCCTTACCAAGGTTTCATACTGTGTGTTGTTATGGAGTATCTCTACTGTCTGAGAACGCTTTTGCAGAGAGCAGAAAGAAAATTGTGAAGAAAGTGCGATGAGAAGACACAGATGAAAGTTCCTTTGAATGCTAAAATTGAAAAATGGCTGAGAATATGTTTTTCTACCTTGGGAAACAAAAATAGTGTTGTTTTAGGAGAGTTTTTTTTTTACTAGAATTTACTGAGAGTTGCTAAAACTAAAAAGGTTCTTCCCATTCTCCCCTCCCCCCGACTGATATTAGTAGTGACTGAATACTGGGTATCATTGTCTTCTGTTCCCAACAGCCCTGTGATATTTATAATTTTCAGTTTCTGCTGCTTCTGTAAGGAGTGTTTGATGAAATAGAAGCTGTAATTAACTGAAGGTGTCTATGCCATCTTAGAGATCAAATTGAATTTCAGTTACAATTCCCTGTTTCCGTGTATCCCAGCTCTCCTTATAAAAATCTCTCTCCAAAATCTTTTTGGCAAAAGTGTATTTTGTGTGGTCATTGACACACCCTGTTCTCGTTATCTGGGCTCATCTTGCAGCAAGTGACTGATAAATACGGTGTTTGCTTGGCTGGCTCAGGGTAGCAGGGCTTTCAGGCCAAACAGGTGCTGTCCATCCCCAAATCTGAGAAGCTCTGCAGCAGCAGCTCAACCACCTGCAACTGGTGTGAGTGGCCGGGCAATGGATGGAGTTTTTAGAGTGGTTGTGCACTGTTGAGGTGTGTTAAATTTCTTAATGGTTCACCAGCACTCGGTCAGGTGCTTCATCAAGACTGACCTCTCCCAGGTCCAGTGCCTTGACACAATCTTACTTGTTTTTTGGTTATTTGTTCACCACAACTGTCTTACATTCAGACCAATTTAACACTTGTCAGCTTTGCAAAATGTGTTTACCTAAGACTTAATACAGATGCCCAAGTATGCACACGCACCAGTGTGCTGTGTCGATGCTCATTTATTGGAGTTGCTGGTAGCCTCATTTTTATACTCTTTTAAAGATAAGAGCTGGAGGAATTTTTTTAAAAAACTTGATGTACAGATTGTTCAACAGTTGTTACATTTCATTATGTCTGCACCGAGATAATTTCCCTGTGACCTAGTCGTTATGCTGCCTAAATAAAGATGAGGTTTACAGGAAAAATCTCTCTGATAAGTACATTGGACAAGCTACTAGTTTTCTGTCTCTCAGATTTTAGCAAGTTCCTGTTTCAGTTGGGATCTCTGCTCTCCTTTCTACAGTTTTCTTTTTACTCAGAAAGAACTATAAAAGTAGTTACATATAACTTGGCATAAATTAAGTGACAACTTTTTGATGAGATGAAAAAATTTGTTTTAGTGAAGTGTACCTAAATGTACAGTGTCCTCTATCTGCAGTGGTCTTGTGTGCTTCTCCTCTGTATTGACACTTACGTTAACACATGCACTGGATTTTACTTTAAAATTAAACTCCAAACAGAAAACTACATAGCCAGAGAAACATCTAGGTGATATATTTTGTATGTTTGAAATTCTTCTTAATCTACTTCTGTGTTCAGAATTTGTTCCCACTTCTGAATTCTTCTATTTGTAGATTTGATTCTGATTTATTTATTCATCTATTTGGTGCAGACATATTTTCCTTAGAGGCATTAGTTAGGTTCTTTGTTTTGGTGTTTGTCCTCATTATGAAAAGAATGTTGTTGTGGATGAGTTCTCATTCAACCTGCTGCTGCTATTTGTGTTCCCTAGAGAAAAAGACTTGTGAAGGATTCATTCTGTTGAGAATACCAAGTGACCCTAATAACAGTCTAACAAAAGATTACTTTTTCCTTTCTTAGAGGTTGCATAAAATATATAAAAGCCTTATTTTTCTTAATGTGATAGCTGGGATATGTTTTTTTTGCAAACGTTTTTAAGACGATTTCAAGCAGCTGTGATTTACAAGCGATAATGTTTCTTAAATATATTGATGACTTGCAAGTTCACTTAATTTTCTTGTAATGTTACATTGAAATCTCAGATGTCTTCGGGACTTTGTGTAGTTGGATATTATAACTGAGAAATTTCTGATTCAAATGTAATGATATTGCTAGTTCTTACTGAAAATGAGAATGAAATATAGAGATTCTTGGGACATGTTGGGGAATTAGGACTCCAGCTGATGTGGATTTGAGGGATACTAGTGATCAATATTTCTAAATTGCTGGATTCTCTTAAAGGATTCCCTTTGCTTTTTTAAGGAAGTCTTCTCAGAATTATTGAACAAGTATTAATTAATATCCATTATGGAATATCAAATTAATATACAAAAGGGAATTGTAATAAAATATTCTATGGTGTAATGGTTTTGGAATCTTTTCCTTTAGTTAGAATGGTATAGTTATAACTGTATCTGTTATTCATTGGTACTTGAGTAATCTAAACTTCTATACATTAAGGCTTATTCAGCTGTGGCCCACTCTTTTCCTTTTGACGTGTGAATAATTTGAAGGAAATTATCTAAAGTAAAGGAAACTATCCTTTTTTTTAATTATCATCCCTTATCCCTTTGTGAGATAACATTTTGATAGTTTTATTCACATTGAAGACATCACTGAAATTTTCCTTCTATATTCTTGAAGCGAGAAAGGTGCTGACATAAAACAGAAGCCTCATTTGTTTGTGTATTTGTGTAGAGTTATTTGCAACTTCAAATCAATTCATACTTCACTTAGTTCAAGGGAGAAATATTTATGGTTTTATTTCATAGCAGCATAAGAGAGAAGGCAGTTAAGGAATGATTGCAAGGAAAATGGAAAGATGAGCATTGTTCTGTACATCCTGGGCACGCTCATTTTATTCCATCCTTGGTGGCAGTGCAGCAAGGTCTTTTCAAATTGAAAGTCAGACTGACAGCGTGGAAAACTTATTCATACTAGTAGCTGTTGCAGAAGTATGTAAGTAAGATAAAACACTCTTGAATTTGGTCTTGGGGAAAGTTAAGATGAGTTTTCCCTAGAGAAAAACTCAGTTCTTACCTTTGGCTAGATTTTAAAATTGAATTATGAAATTAAACAAACCGATATCCAAAGTGAGTTGTTGTGGTTATCCATTACCCAAGTAAATAATCTTGGTTTTGTATTTGCAGGTTTAGAAAGACTTTCTAAAAGTAGTAGTATACTGTCACCATTACTGGCAAAATATCAATAGCGAGTATTCAAACTTACTTTGTCATAAAGAAATGATGTTCTCAAAATTTAGCAAAATACTAATGTAGCAAAGTTACCAATGTTAAAGAAGCTATGTCAAATTACAGGATGTATTGGAACATTTAGAAGTAATATTGGCATTAATAATGTCTTCTGATTGTTTTTATAAGCGCAGTGACATGAAAAAGGTCAATATTCGACTGTTTTCATGACTGTGAATCTGTCAATTTGTATTTTGTAATAGCGTGTACAACTTTGAAGTAAAAAAATACATAAAATTAAGAATTAATATCTATTTTTCTGCTGTTCTACTATCTTGTTTCACAACAGATTTCTTAGGAGTATTTGAGTTCTATAGTTGTTGAATTCTGTAGTCTTTTTTTAGTAAAAAGACTTTTTAAAAATCTTTTTGGATGCTAAATTGTTTCATTGTTTGTCCTCTTAAAAATTGGGAAAATTAGTGAAATCCATTCAATGCCTACCTGAATTAATTAGATTTAAAAATGGAGTATGTAAGTACAGACTCTATCACAGCTGGTATAGAAGTATGCCCACAAGAGTACAGTGTAGGCTTTGTTGACAGTTGGACTTTGAAATTTAATGTTTGTCTTTACTTCTAGATTTTGCCAGTAGCCATAATGCCCAGCTCACTCTAACCTTCCCTTTAAGTAACAAAAGCCCGTATAGGTTTTTCATTTCTGTGTGGAATGCTGTTAAACTTACCTTGCAGTCAAGTATTTGAACAGCACTGTGATTGCTTCTTTGCCATCCAGTTCCTGTGGGTTTGTTCATCTGAAGTCCGGTATGTTTTCATGTCTACTTCCCAGAGTCACTGTTGTGTCACAGCAGGTAAAAACATCTGGGGCAGTAGGGAACCTGACACGTGTACATGCATGTCACTGCATATGGGTTGTAGACATGGGCCAATGTTAGATTTTGCTAGAGCATGTGAGAGAGAAGGAAAGTATTAACTCTAGATTTCAAATCTAATTTGTGTGTGTGTTATCTTAGGTGTATAAAGCCTGTTTTGAGCTGGAATCTGATAGCTACCTATGTATGGAAAAGCTTACTGCAATGTAAGCTGTGAAAGTGATAGGAAATCTGCATTCTACCTAGTAAGCTTGGAATGTTTGCTTTGTCTTTTTGTCTATGAGAATTAGTAGTGGTTTAGATGCTTTTTAGCCATGTCTTATTTTCCAAAATCTAGGAGTGGAAGAGAAATAGAATAGACCTGAAAACATTGTAGTCTCTATTCGTGTGGCTTTTACGTTTTTCAATATCATTTTGATTTTCTGATTACTGTGTTTGTCACTGTAGTATTTTCTCTCTCTAGTCTTGTCCTTTCTACCAGCTTGCTTGATACTTACATTGATTTTCTCTTTATTTTTTTTAGAACAGACAGACAAAACCCCAATCTTTCTGCTAGTTTTGTGTCTGGATGATTGCCACAGTTCTGCTTTTGCCCTGTTATATTTTCTGAAATACAATATAGGGTGTAATGTGTGTTACAAATTATCTTGCAGAGAATCTTTTCCTAGTTAAGATATCATTATCTGATATACCCCCCATCTGAGTTCTCCTTGAAATGCTACACAAAGGTCATATTCCTAAAAATCAATAGCAATAACTCGGGAGCCTTAGTACCCCAGTGCTTCATTAACAGCACCTGGGGTACTAAGGCTGATGTTCTTCATATTAGCTGCCAGCAAGGAGATTGAGATTAGCTCATCACCTAAATTTCATTTATTGGTTAAACAGCCAGTTTCAGTATGGTCCTCAGTCTGTTTGATACTGCTGGAAAGGCTGGTTTTATCTGTTCTGTGCTATTGATACTTCCTGACTTTGTCAGACCATTGTTGTCAGTGCTTTCCTGTCACCTTTATCACCGCATACAACGAAAAGCTGCTGCCCACAGCAGCACGTGAAGAGGTCTATCTCTGATGACATTGTGCAGCTTGAAAGTAAAATGTTCACTTCTCAGGTGGTAACATAGTTAATCCACATAGTTAGTGCGGATAGTTCATGTTTCCTCTGTGGTGTTGGAAGATGCTTTTAGAGACAGATGTTACATGCCAAGTCACCACACTGTCTCCTGGAATGCCATCCCATTACATTTCAGTTTTGGAGAGCTGATTTTCAAAAGCACCTACTTTAGGAAGAGTCTAAATGCCTTAGTTACTTTGAAGTGTAAGTTAAGGTTCTCTGAGTCTTGTTGAAAATCCAGGGATTTTATGTTCATGCCTTGGCTGATTCTTTTTGTATGCTATTTGTGTACAATTTGATTGTGCTAAAATGTTTGCACACAAGTGTTAGTCAGCCTGTATTGTTTTCATTTTAGCCTGTCTTAATGAATACAAATATTTCAAGACAACTGAAGTAGGGACATATTTCTTTTTTGAAAGTTGGTGCATTACTCTTTTGTTGAGTCTGTGGTCAGCGAGGCTGCAGTAACACAAGCATCGAGAGTGTGGGAATCATACTGGAATGGTAATTTCAAAGCTGTTTTGTGATTTATTTTTGCAGGGAATCAGAGGCAGATAGAACAAACTAAACAGGCTCTGCCAGTCCTTGTAATATCATTGAGTTCAGTGTACTGCATCCTCATTCTTTTGTTTACTACTTGTCCTGTGAAATTTGTTAGAATGAAGGCATTGGATAGTGTGCGATGAATTTGGAAGATGGTCACATTTTACATTAATCCATTTAGTGTTATATGAAGTTATTGTAATTTTTCAGGAGATACATAAGAAGGTGTTTTGAAATATGTCACTGAGTTCTCAACAGAGTAAAACAAGTTGCATTGCTAGAACAGGGAACTGAAAAAAAATTGTAATGGAGGCATCTTAATCTAGGCCTGACTTAAATCAGTTCTCTGAATCACTAGCATGGTGGTTCAGATGCTGCTTCACGAAGGTACGCGAGGGTTGGGGACGGGACGGAATTGTAGGGGCTCTTGATTTCATTGTGATTATGGTGCATACACAGTAAGAATTTTCTTCCCTCAGAAGAACTGATTGCCCTTCTGAATAAGATGCACAAGAATTCATTTGCATTGCTTAAATAATTGAATTCAAGTAGTTTATATTTTTTATTTTTATTTCAGCGAGCATGTAATGGTAATCAGCCTAATGTCCATGATACGTGAATGGCTGTACTGTGTGAAATTCATTTAAACTGCAATTTTTGGTCCCAGTGGTAGATCCACCACTAAAGGCCATGCAAAATGCTAGTTTATCTGTAATCCTTATTAAGAAAGCGTGCTTACCGTTGTAATATGATTCACTTTTTCTGGGTTTTTGCTTCCTCCATCAATGGCAATACAGATGTAACTTGTATAGTATAGCTTTTATTTGTCCATTAATAATGCAGTAAGGAGCTGCAGTTTCTGCAGGTCTGAGTTTCCTTCCAATGTAGAATGATTCTCTAACTCCTGGGAACAAATACTCGGAAGGAAACGTTTGAGTCTAGAGGTAATGTAAAAATGTATGATTACTTGTTTAAGACTAGAGGATGTTTTCCCTCTTAATCTTAGCATTATATTAAATATAAATCCTGCCCCTAAAGTCAGGTTTGAATAAGCATTTGGACTCCCAGGACTTAATTTTTCAGTGGAGAAAGAGTTTCATAAAGTAAGCAAGAGGGAGTTGCAGCTGAATGGACACTTGCAACATAAATCTCAGTAGTCAGGAGTTTGCCAGGGTATCAAAACCAACGTACTTTGAGAAGAGTGGTGCCATGCAGGTGGCTGTGCAAAGCTGTGAAAATGTAATGAAAAGTTGAGCAGGCTTAGAATTTGCATCTAGTTTTGAGTTACTTTAGACTCTTTTTTTTTTTTTCTAAACCAGGGATGCACTTGAGAACCTTTTCATTCGGTTCTCTTTTTGGAAGGCTGTGAAGCATAAAATAGCATAAGCTTATGGGAGATTAAATAATGCTAGAGGGCAGACCACGATCTGGTGAATGGGACTGCATGAGGTGAGGTCTGTTATGAAGCTTGGTGTTTAATCCCTGCTTTATTTCCAAAATCAAGGTAGAAAAGGAGTTTGAACTTGATCTGGCTTGGCTTCATCGCCACTGATGTGCGAGAAGAATTTCTGTCCATAATGATTCAGAGACCAAGTCTTTTGACATTGTTAATGATTAATCACAAATTGCTGTTCAAATGAGTGTGGTGCTGCGCATCAGTAATCTATCTGAATCTGTTACAGAATAAAAGTAGCTATTGTTTTAGTAGCTCTGTATTTTTGGGATTCCCCCTTGCCCCACTCCCACCCCCGACATGTATATAAAATGGCTCTGGGTTTTGATTTTGGAAGTAGGGGTATGCTTTGTTCAGTGCTTGGGCTAGTATTGCCCAAGTAATCCGTTTAATGATAATCACTGAAATAGTATATTGCACGTTGCTGAAACATGTTGCTGGCTGACATCTAAGAAGCCTACATATCAGAGCTGGACCTTGATTAGAGGGTTTATATCTTGTTGCTGGTGGTTTTCTAATTCTTGCTTAACATTTGGTTTGAGTTTGGGGGGCATGTCATGTGTCAGGTTTCACCAGTAACCAACAAAACTTTTGCCACGTAGTTCTGGAGTTTTGAGCTCCAAGTCACTGTCAGCATGCCACCAAAAAGCACAGTGCTGAAACAGCTCCTCTCTGTCAGCGAGATCTTTCCAGTAATGTCTCTTCTGTGGCCTGTGTGGCTTTCGTTACAAAATGGAGTGTCACTGAAAGCTCTCTTGTCTTGTGGTTGCCCTGTAGATCTTCACTGGTGGTTTGTGTGTGCTGTTGGAGTGTTACGCTGTTCGCTGCTTCCAAATCCATTGTTGCTTCTTTCCGAGAAAATTTGAAATAGCTTTTAAAAAAATTCAGTCACAAGGGTTGTGACACAGTACACATCTTGTGCTTTGTTGTATCCAGCATGTCTGAAATCATGTATTTTACATCTTAAACAATTATTTATATTATAATTAAGAATAGAATAATATAGAGCATTAGTTCTAAATGCATTACATTCTTCCCCAGTCTGCCTGTCTGTCAGCATGTTTTTGTGCACCATTTGCCATTGACGGGCTGTGTCTGTGTGTCAGGAGGTGCTGCGGTATGTCCTGCTGTCTGGCCTCTGACTAGGGGGCTGACTGCAGTGTATGTTTCTGCTGGCAGGTACACCTGAATTTCTGCTCTGTGGCATCCAGGATGGGGAGGACTAGGTGGTTGAAGTGTATCCTCACCCTGTCTGAGGAGAAAGTTGGTTGAAATAGGGTCTGGTTTGGGAGCAGGTTTGATGCAATTTGAATTGAAACTGCGTTTGCTGTGCCTTCAGGAAAAAAATGAGAGATTCTGTGGATTGATGTTTGAGCTAAAACACTAAGTGTAGTATTTATTTTGCTGTACTGCTTCATAAGAGATGAGGGCTTCAAATGACACAAAACCTTTAGCTGATTTTTTTATGATAATTTCTAAAATGAATTATACTGTCACCGGTGCAAGTCTCTGAATTACGCTGTCACCTGTGCAAGTCTCTGTTCAATCTGTCAGAAGCTTTTTGTGGTCTTTACCTCAGCATTGCTGTGGCAAGTCTGCAGCATGAATTCACCACACACCCTGGCGTGTGGCATGCCCTGTGCTCAGGAGAAGCCTTCATTACAGTAATCGGGCGGGAGGTGTACAGAAAAACAGGAAGCCTAAACTACTGACCAGTTGCACTCAACTGGTTTAAATGTAAATGTCTCATGTAAAGAGTAGCTAAATTTGCCTCTTCTTGTTCAGTAGATTTGGAAGAAACAATCAAGTTATCTGTGCAATTGTGCCTGAGAATGTATGTATGACTCTCTTAGAGATAAAGCTTTTATTAATAAATCTCTTATTTAAAGGTTATCAATAAAAATTGTGGTTTACATGTATATGTGCATATATTATAAACATGTAAATGGGTTTGCGTATCTGAAATACATAGGTCATTATAACACTGTAAAGGAGGGAATATCAATGTAATACGCGGAGTATGTTGTGTTCCTGTCCACATATTTGTATATGTGCATATACAGAGGAGGGAGGAATAAAAATAGAAGAGGAAAAAGAAAAACTGTTTTCAGTGAGGCCTCTTTGAAGAGGAAGATGTAATAAACCTGCAGGTTGGAGTCGGTGTGTTTCAGGAGACACTTGTGTGGGGTGCCAAATAGAGGAGGGGCTCGGCAGCTTACCGAGTGGTTTGAGGTGGGACTGGATTGCAAGAAGAGTTAGGGTTTGAGCTTGAGATGAGGGCAGTTTTACTGCATTTCCAAAAACTGCTCTAGAAAGCAAGAGAGAAATAATAAAGCCTTTCTCACAAACATTTTCCTGCCATGGGAGTGTGTGTTTGTAGTAGGAATATGCAACACTGGTGCATTGGTTGAGATCTGCAGTTACTTGATTCCCTGCCCCTGTGAAATTTGCTGTAGCTTTTGTAAAATGCATGAAGTTCAGTTTGGAGCAGGGAGGTGGCCAGGTTTTTTACAAACAATCCAAGGTAGCAATTGACACAAATGAGAAACACCTAGGCTTTTAGGCCAGGGGTAGATGGGTGTAGGGTTTTTAATTACTGTTTTTAGCCAATTGAGGCACGTTAAGTGGCATTTTGATGTGAGAGCTGCTTCCTGTGAACTGTTAGTAAATATTAAGCAAAAGGCTCCAAAACTATTGGTTTGACATGTTCTGTGAGCTTTGAATTAATCTGTAAAAAATACAACTACTTGTAACAGAAACATAATGAATATAAGGGGATGTATTACTTCTGTCCTCAGGTACTTACTGCACTGTAGATCCAGAGCAAAATATACGTGTGTGTGTGTATATATACATACATATATATATATAGTAGCACTTTTTTTAATGGAACAGAGTTCTTCTCAAGGTGAGAGATGAGTTGACTGGTGGTTCGTGCTAGCTGTTCAGTTTGTGTAGTTAGCTTGTGAATAGACGTGTGAAATGCAGCGAGGTTGGTCATACTCTTAAAAAAAAAAAAAAAAAAAAAGATTTTTACCTGGCTTCAGGGAAACTATGTGAATTTGTATCTTTAAATCCTCCCATGTTGCAATTGATTCTCTGTTGTCTTGCCAGGGAAGAAGATGTAAATGTGTCCTTGCTGGCTGCCATTTAAAGCATTTCTTTGCCTTGCTGTATTTTGTTTAACAGCTTAACCTTGAAGTGCATGTTATGAGTTTTTGATACTCAAAAAGACTTCCTATTGTTAATACATAATTTTATTAAGTAGCAATTATAATTCTTCTTTTTAAAACAAACTTTAAATCCAAGTGAGAGGCAACATTAGACTTCAGATATACTCACCTTCCAAATTAACAGTAATAAATTAACTTGATTATACTTTCTAGAATTGTGATATCCTTTGAGACAAATAACTGGAAAATTTACCAGGTAGTCATATAATGTCAGAGACATGAAATCTGTCTTTACAGCCCTTGGGATGTCAAGGTGTTTGGAAGGCATCTATCCATCATGATAATAAACTTGTGCTTGTACTAATGCATCCATTCATTCTCTCTTGTTTTGTTTTTTTTTTTTGTTTGGTTGTTTTATTTGATGTGATACATTTTTGGATGTGGTAACTACCAGTGTCACGGGTATGGGTGCCTTGGAAGGGTGTTTTAGGAAAGGTGATAGCTGCTGTAGTGTATACAGTTTTCATTGAGAATGTGACAAGTGTGTAGGCTCGGGATGGAGATGGTGTGTATCCATTATGACCATTTAATATTTGCTCTGTCCTTTTCTATCTCTAATTTGATTCTATGCATCCTTAACTTGTTGTTGTTATCTCTGGAAGTGTGGCCCTGTGGCTAATCACGCTTATTAGAGTGCAAGGCTTATTACTTTTTGAATAACCTTTCTCTGTGCACCCTTGTGGCAATGTAGTTAGGAATATAGGTCCACATGATCTACAGAACCGGAGCACTGGAGATTACTGTGTACTAGAGATATGCAGAAGCACTTTTGTCTGTGTTTGGCGGCTTTTCGGGGTTTGAGGCAAAGAAAATACTGTTATTCTTGATGTTTAGATCGCTTTACAATGCACCACAGGTTTCATCCCTTGAGGAATTGTGTCAGTAATTGAAAGAGCCATCGTCTCATTTCACTTATCTAAAGCAATCTCAGTCTTCATTTTTATAATTATTGGAAGAGCCCAGCAGCAAAAATGTGATTAGTGATTTCCTAATGCTACGGGAAAACAACATTTCTAGAATAATATTCTGTATTGAGTCAATGATACAAGTCAAGATTGGTGTGAAAACAGATTAGGAAAATGTCTAAAGAAATTTATCACAATATTTTTCTTCAACACAGCAACATAGTGGATGTCATAGTTGTGTTTGGTAACTGAGACCTAAAATGAAAATTTGGGAAGTGAAGCCCTCGTAGCTGGGTAATACTGTTGCCCGTGTAATGGAAAAAAAACACAGAATCTTTTGTTACTGGAGTGGTGTTCACATTCTCAGATCTTGAAAAAATTTAACTACAATGCAATTACAAGGAATTTAAAACCTACCAGTATATTTAGAAAGTATATTCAGTAAATTATTTTTTTTTGGAGGGTTTTATTCTCGTAGAAATCATTGTAATCTATTGTATGGACTGCACAAAAAGGTCAAGAAAACGTTGTACAATACATATATACAGATATTGGACAAACTGTTTCTAATTTCACTGATTTCTTTGGTTCACTGCGTTTTAATTAAGCTTTGGCTTGCTACCTCAGTAAACCCCCCTTCTTCAAAGGATCGATAAGCCATCCAAAGTTAATTTGAGCTATGGTAGGGAATGTATAGACATGTTTCTTCATTTTTCTTTTTCCTAACTAAATTATTTTTAAAAGAATTAGTTGTTTTCTCTTTCATTTTGAACATTACGATGCATACAGTGACTGGTTATGCAGTAGTGTTGGTGGTGCTGTTACTCAAAGGTAATAGTGCTCTTCGATTCTTTCATAGTCCGTTCTAGAGGAAAGAGATTGTTCAAGGTCTGTGGGGATCCTCATTTTATTTTTTAAAGAATTGTCCAGAATTGATATTGTCTCAAAAGCTTCTAATGCACTCGTTTACAATATCCCAATGGATCTTATTCTGAGTTCAAGCTTTTCAGCTGTGAAACGGAGTTTATTGAACTAAGACTTCAGTCCTCTGTTTATTTCAACTTTGTCCAAAGAAGACATAATTAACTTGAAAACATAAAAGGTTGATTGCATACTACTTAGTTTCCTTTCTTTTAAATATTCTTATGCCAGTTGTTGTCTGTCATACTAATACTCATTGTTTATGTTATAGGACGTAAAATAATGTCACAGTGTGTTCAGCGGATGTTTAATAAAAATCAGATCAGAATTAAGACTGTATTGTGAGTCATTGAGATATCAGCTCTGTACTTAATATCTTTTCTAAATCTCTATCCATAGCTTTGTAATACAGCTTGCATCTTGTAGTGAAGTTGAGCATAACGGATCTGAACCACTTAGAAGAGTAATAAATACAGAACATATTTTGTTCATAAATGCAACAAAAAATAAATAAATACTGCAGAATGTATCTGCGTGCTGCCAGTCCTTGTTTATCTCTGTATGCAGAAGGAAAAAATATCTTCCTGGATAAATCCTTATTCTACAAAAATACTCAGAGTGCATGCTGCAGTTTTATGATCATTGTTTGTCAGACACATAAATAAACTACAGATGTGAAGCATTAATGTGGGTATAGAATATATTTCCCGGGAAAACAAAAATGAAAGGATAAAGCCCACCCTGTAACTTAAAGTGAGAACAAAATTGCATGCTCTTAATGCATTCAGGTAGCTGAGTAAACATACAGGTAATCTTACTGTCCTGTTCATATGGGCTACCAAGGAATTTTGTTTCTCTGCTCCCGTTTCCACGGTAATTAGAATTAGATTGGTTTTAGGCTTGGAGTGGGGAAACGAGACTAAGCTATAATGTGGTGTTTGTTAGTCTGGAACATATTGAGTCTTTTTAGAAATTAGCTCAGATCTGAGCTCAAGTTGTTGCTTTTTTGGTTGTTCTTGTTTTACTTGTAGTTATCTTGCAGTGCACAGGTCTTTTGCTTGTGGGTAGGCCATCTGGTGGTACTTGTGCTCTTTGTGTTCCTTGTACTGTAATCCTTAAACCAGAGCTGTGCCTGGATTCTGGTGAATAACTGCATGTAGAAGAGTGAGTGAGTTCACATAACTGCACATAAATAGCTATATGGGCTGTTTAAAAAAAAAAAAAAATCTTTAGCCTATGACTGATATTTTTCCCTGTGTTTTTCATATGTGGTAGCATGGTGTGATTTTTATCAGCACCCACCATTTAGGATGATTTTTTGAAAGTCCATTCCAAAATCACACTGCTCTTCTGTCATTTGTTCCGCAATTTTGCATGTGCGTGCACGTATAGAAACATGTAGAATTTTTTTCTTCTGAGACTTGTTAATACATTTTCACTGCCCTCATCCCAAGAAATTTTTTCACCCTCCTTGTTTTTTTCCAGGAATTGAAGTTGAGAGTAATGTTTTTGGTAGATTATTTTACTAAGAAAATCCCCTTTTAGCTAATTCCCGTGCTGTCGCTTTTTTTTCCCCCTGTAGCTTGTATTTCACTAACCATAATTTTCCAGTAATAGATTGCAGGAGCTGCAATGAATATTATTATTATAACACTTTGTACTCTTAACAGTAATGTGTCACACTTCCGAAGGCTCTGAGTATGCGATATTTGTGATATTACTCACACAACATTTAATACTTGCATTTTCTTAAGCAGTTGCCTACCAATTACCAGGGCTATTGTGGTTTTATAGAAACGTCATCCTTGAAGATACTTCAGCTGTTGATTCTCTCTCTCCGAGGTGCACGTAGACCAAAATATATTTGGGGATATCAAGACTTCCTAATTGTTCGAGTACAATTGAACTTCACTCTTCTAGGAACGTTTGAGTTGGCAAAATTAAACCTCTCAGTGATCTGCGCCTGTGGAGGAGAGCTCTGGGAGGTGTGTCAGGGGTTGCAAATGCTTCTGAAGAGAACCAGTTGCTGTAGTGCTATGCAGGCAGAAAGCACTGAATGATACTAGTGCTGGAAGAGCTTGTATTTGCCTCCTTAGGGACAGGCAGTAAAATAGGCAGTTTTACTGCTATGCCCTCTCCGTTTGGCTGCCTAGTACATCTGGCTGCTTGTGCTATGCCTGGTTCTGCCTGGCCCACCTTGACGGGTGTTTGTGTAATGTCTTGTTAACAAATTCTGGTGATGGCATTTCTGTTATTATCCCTTCTGTCAAGGTTGAAATTTCTTGAGAATTAGAAAATTCTTGGTGTCCAGCCTAAATCTCCATTAGCACAAATGTAAATCAGTTATTTCTTGTTCAGCACTTAATGAACTTGAAGAATAGTTGATCATTGTCCTCTTTTTAACCATCTTGTACATTTTTTAAAACTGCTGTTTGATTCTATCTCAGTCTTCCCTATCTCGAAACCAGCTTGCTTCAACCTCTTCTCACAGGCATATTTTTATAAAGATATCTACAGAATTGAGGGTGTCTGTAAAACAATAAAAAAATGACAGTTTAAAGTATAGGTATTTATTTTGCATAAAACATCCCTGTCAAAACTATATTTTATCCTTAAGACCTCCTAAGCAAGGCTTATCATTTTCCAGAGAAAATACATAGAAAATAGAAAAATTTGAGCATGTATTAGAAAAACGTTAGAAGATGATACAGAGGCCTACACCAACATATAATGTTTGTTCTTCGCCCCACTTACAATACAGCACATTAAATACAATAACAAAATGTTAACATACCCTTGGATTTGCTGAAGAATTTTTGTACTGACATTTGATGTCCTTAGTGTCTTAGGAGAAAAAGAGAAGATGAAATCTGAACTTCAGAAAGCGCTAAGTCCTGAAATTGTGAAGAGGGGTGACTTAGGGTTTCTGAACTGCATCTGAGCTCCTGTTATTATGATCAGTTAAAGATGACTAACAGCTGTATATGTTTTTCCTCATTTGTAGGAGTATTCCCTTCTTTGGCACCCAATTTGTTACCTTTTTTGTTACTGTTCTGCATACCAGCTTGACAAATCTGTTTCTATGAAATATGGGGGAAAAAAAAAAGCCTTTCTTAAGAAAGCATGACAAGTACTATTTTTGCAGCCTAGTATTTTAATCTAGATTGAGATGAAAGTTGAAGACTCTTTTAGTAAGGGCATACATTGAAACATGAGAGTTTCAAACTGGGTATACAGGGAAAAAATTCCCATATGGACAGTGATGGTGTATCGGTAGGTCCTGGAGCAGATGTGCAGATAGCATTGGGCTTGTAGGCTATCTACATGCATTCACATGTAGGTTCACAAAACGTACATTTTTTTAAAGGATGTGCGTATACATCTATAAACATATTACCTATAAGAACTAAATTTGTATAAAGTTTGCTGGTACTTCTGTGATCATAAGTCTTACATTTATTGGGAATCATATTCATACATATTCTCATGATATTCTCTTCTGTTCTTTGTTCAATATAACCAAAGATGTTAGAATCATAGAATCATTTAGGTTGGAAAAGACCCTTAAGATCATCAAGTCGGACCATCAGCCTAATGCTACCAAGTCACTGAACCATGTCCCTAAGCACCACATCCACACATCTCTTAAGTAACTCCAAGGATGGTAACTCCACCACTTCCCAGCCTGTTCACTGCCTAACCACCGCCCTTTCCATGAAGAAATTCTTCCTGAGAGCCAACCTTAACCTCTCCTGGTGCACCTTAAGGACACTTCTTCACATTTTAACACCTGTCACATGAGAGAAGAGCCGGGCACCCTCCTTGCTGCAGCCTCCTTCCAGGTAGTTGTAGAGTGATGAGGCCTCGCCTCAGCCTCCTGTTCTCCAGACCAAGCAGCCCCAGTTCCCTTGCCTGCTCCTCAGAAGCCCAGCTTTACAGTCCCTCACCAGCTTCGTTGCTTGTCTCTGAATGCATTCCAGCAACTCAGTATCTTCCGTGTAGTGAGGGGCCAAAACTGAATGCAGTACTCGAGGTGCATTATTCAGTATAAAATCATGTTAAGTTTCCATATCACGTTTCTCAAATTAGTTGTCTGGCCTTTAATTTTAAAAGCTTGATTAAATGTGTTCACAAATTTGTGTGTGGATATTTATATCATTATAATTAGATTGCCCCCAATTTTTTCTTTATGCCCAATGTAATGCCACATGCAATTTTGGCCTAATGTTTTGAGAATACCGTTCTGTTTATGAGTAAAGCTTTTTATCAGCACTTTGAACTGAGAAAAATCACACTAAAAAGTCTGGTGTTTCCTCAGCTGTTGCATTTTCTCTGTCCCTTAGCTGGGACCCTAGTCCCTTTGAAACTCAGTTAAGCCCTGCTTATTTAGTTATGCCCTAATTTACTTTGGTTTATTGCTCCATTGTCTGTTCTAAGTCACTTGGAAGCACTTACATTTACTCATGGTATGAGGTCATCTATTATTCTCTAAAATTACGTTATTGATACTGCTTTATCAATAATACCTAGCTTGTTAGACAAGAGTTTCCATTTTATTTTTGAATGCAGGTATTAGTAGAGCTCATTACGCAGTTGGGATTGGCTTTTCCACCCCTCCTTGCAGGAATAATCAATACTTTCAGTAGCACAGTTAACCCCTCTAAATAACACGTTATAATATTTCACCTTTTTTTTTCCTCAAAAATAGTTTATTTCAGTATGCTTGAATTGACACGTGTTATATGCTTTGACTGGAAGGAAATGCAGATGCATACACTGCTATTCTGTTGATTCTGTTCATTCAGGTAACGTAGGAGCTAAGGATAACCACAGTTTGCATTATTTGCTGTGTTTAGTATCTTAGAAGAAGGCTAAGGAGGAGTTTGGTGCAATTAATGGGAACAGTATGTGTGCTTATTTTAATGGTAACTGAATCCATTGACTGGAGAATTTGTTCAGTGTTTACAAACTGAAAAAGTGAGGAACTCTTAAATTTGCAGAACAGGAGCAGATGACTTGACATATGGTGTATAATCCTCAACAAGAAACTAGGAATAAGAATAGGCAATAGAACTTTGAGTGTTCTGTAGCTATTGTGCTGTGTATTTGAAAAGCATTGCAAGATCTCAAATTGTACTGAGAAAAAAGAATTTGTTTTACTAAACAAATTAATACTGAAACATAAGCAATTTTACGGTTCCAGCAATTAATTTACCTTGATAGTCTTTCACTGTATTCAGTGTGGTTTTAATTTAATTCATGTTCATATAAATGTACATTTTTTGTAGTTTGGAAAACTTGTTTAAAGGGAGGATACTGGAAAATGTATTATATACAAAACCATTTTGGAGTTGAAGCCTTGGAAAGCTGATGGTGTAAGATATATCAAGAGACTGCATCATCTGATCTGTACCATATTCAAAATCAGCACTCTGAATTTCTAGAGGCTTGAGGTCAGACAATTGAAAATGCTGGAAAAGACATTAGCAGGGGCTTTTTTTTTGTTTGTATTAAATTCTTTGTTTGCAATCCCTGTACCGGAAAGTAATTTCACCTTCTGTTTTTGTCCTGCCTCAGTGTGTGCATATTAAAATAAATGCATCTGCTCCATGCATGAGCACAGCTTGCATTAATGATAATGGAGTTTTTATATGCGTGTTGAAAGGCATTCATACCTAATGTAATATTGCATTTCTAATGCTGCAGAAGTCAGCACTGATGTATTCTGTTTATTTTTGCTCTCTAAATCAACACCACTGTTAGATTTGAACAGAATTCCTACAGCTGTACGTACCTGCTAAGGAAGGTGGCAAATCTGGTTTTGAAAACATTTTTAGTAGCTTTGTTTTATTTGATTATTATGTCATTGGGCATTTTCATTGTAGTTCAGCAGATAGAAGTTAGGCCCAAGATTATATGCAGGCTATGAAATCAAATCACATTGCATAGGTTTAATAGGCAAGTTGTTAAAAAACATCAAAACTCCAGTTTAGTTTTTGTTTAAGAAAGAAAGAAACCTCTGCTAAGTATATATGTGATCTAGTGATTTTTAGAAAACATTAAAAGACATATATACAGCTCAGCCTTGCAATCTGTATTTAGGAAATGCCATTGTTTTAGATGCTTGCATAAAAACAGCTTACCTTGTGCTGTGCTTCATGGCCCTTAATCTGGTGAAATGAAGAACATGTTACACATGCTGTTTTCGCTGATGGAAGCACCGGATACTGTGGGTGACTACTGTAAGGTTTCTTGGGTCTGCGAATTACATACAACTTCAAATAACTCACGCTTTTGTATATAAAACTAGTCTGGCTTTGTTTACTTTATCCAATATTGACATTGTATTTATAAAAAGTAAAAAATGAGGAGAAAACAATGATGTGGTTTTTTTTCTTGGTCTTCTGCACACCATGAGAAATCATCTTTAGACTACTGTTTTAAGAGTCACTTGGTATATTCTAACAAAAGTGGGTGTGTAATGTTCTCATTGTGCTTTTTTTAATTATACAATTGTGTAGACAGTGGCTTAAAGTGTTAAAGGTGCTTGCTTCTGTAGATAAGTACATGTCAAGGCAAAACAAGCTTTTGGGTAACCGCAGTGATATTGGGGACTAATGGGATTTAGAAAATTACACTGTTGTTTATGTGAACTCTTGTAATGACAATATTCATGACACAGATGGAGGACAGTGTTTTAGTGTCTACCATCAGTGAATATTAAGAATTTACCAATGTACTGCACTTGACCTTTTTCATGGTTACCAGTAGGGTGGGCGCCAGGGAGGTTTTTTCTAACAGAAACATATGTAACTCTCATTTTGCAAGGCACTCATAAAGGTCAAAACCAGCTGTAGTTCAGCTGAACAAAAAGGATCGGCTCCCTTGCTTCTTCAGCAATGCACAATGCCACAAGTATGTTGGGCAGGAGAGAGAGTTGTACCTCGCAGAAGGGAGGCTGCACAGCAAATGAAAGAAAGGATTCGCTGGTCATAAGTAGTACACTAAAACACTTTGACTCTCAGCACGACTTGATGACTGAGAAGTACTAGCTTATGCATGAGTATTTTATTTATCAATACATACGCTGTTTTGGAAGGCAAATTTTTTGTTTTACTTGAGGGATTTTCTTTAATAACCTCACAATTTCAGCCATCCCTTTTTATTTAATTGAGAGCGTGTTGCTGTCTAGCCTCAAGTAAAGATAGCTAACCCTGTCATTTTACCTTCTTGAGTGCAGTTTCATGTTACATGATTATAAGCCCAGAGACAGTTATCATACAATGATAATAAGCTAACACAGCTGTGTGAGCAAATTTAATTAACTGCAAAAAAAGGAACTCTGCTTTTTCCTGCCTTGGCCAACATCTGAAGTATGTAGCTGGTATGGAATTTGCATGCTATAGGAAATGCTGTAGAATACAAGCTGCTTCCGTTTCTCTCTAGGGATTATTTGCAGTCGTTAGGATTCCATATCCTGATTTTGGAACCATTGTTATTGTGCTTTCATGGCTTCTCACCTGTTGCGTTTGTACTTAGTTTTTAATCCAACGTTGTAGTTTTACTATGAAACCTTATCTGAGGTTTTTGTATGGCATAGGTGCTAAAGAAAATAACAAAGGTTGCATCTCCCAACACATCTTCCTGAATAATATTTTCAGCTGCAGCAGCTGTGGATTTTATCAGGTAGTGTGAAATATGTTGCAGTATGAACGTCTACAGACCGGGCAGAGTGAGCGCTTAACCCAGGTACTCTACCACCTAGCTCTCCATGCTCCACCAGCTCTTTCTTCCACACTTGCACCAAGCACCAGTAGGCAGCCTGTTTCCAGCCTGGTCACCAGCACCATGTGCATTGCTTTTCTAGATGCTAGATACAGATGCAGTTTTGAATCATGAAATAAATACATGATGTGTTGTTTTCTTTGCATTTTATCTACATTCTGGTTTATTATTTTTTTTTTGATTAAATGTTCTAATGAAAAGACTCCCTTCGCTACCTTTTTTCTCCTCTGGAGTCAGTATTCCTCACCCCATTGCTCCAGTTTCTGTATTTTATGCTCTTGACATTTAACGGTCTGTGAAGTTTATGACGTCCAAGCTGTAACTTAGGTATTATTTTGAGTACCTGAGATAAGCTTGGGTTACACATGGTATGAATTTAGCTTGCTTTTGACTTGTAGTGGAGGGATATGTTTTTACTTAGAAACTAAAGAAAGCTCACATGGAATAAGTAGGTCTTGAAAATCTGAGAAATTGCCATGCCATTTGTTACAGTAGTCTTTCTCAAAAAAAATCAAAAAATTGGGGGTGGTATATCTGTATGTTAAATACATGTTTTAAGTTAATGTTTCTGGGTGGGTTTTGTCATTTTTGTTTGTTTGCTTCAAAAATAAGGTGAAATACTGTTGTTGTGTAGAAAAAAACAACAATCTTTTGCTGATTTAGCAGGATACCCTCGCTGATTTTACCAGAATGTTTGGAATTATTTACATCAAAAAGGCATTTAAATTGATTTCTAAATTATACCTTCCTGAAGGTGCCTGTGCGTGATACAGGGAGGGATGGGGTTTTCTCTAGTGATACTAGAAGTAATTTTAAAGCAATTCTTAAGCTTTGTTAGGCCACTGCTTAGGAACTGTCAATCACTTGAATAATTCGGATAGCATTTTGGGGGCATACTTCTGTCACAACAGGAGGCTTTGTGAAAAATTGCATAATATTTTAAATCAGTATCAAGTAAACAACGTCAATTGATCTGCTGCTTGTGAGTAAACTGCTGCACTATTCCTAAGGAATGATTGAATACCAATGAAATTAGCAACTGCCCCATCTTGACTCCCCTTCTTGTGTGCTTCTCTGACCTAATTTTCAATGATGCTAAGACACCACAAGAAAGTTTACCCTAAACATTTTTTCTGTTAGTACTGATGACACTTGGGACTTGGAGAGAACATGTTTGAAGACCTGTTGCAATCTGATCAGAACTAATTGGTCTGTTGGATGGATTAAAATTTGTTTTAAAAACAGATTAACGGTACTTCTGTTTAATTCATATTCAGAATAAAATGAAAACAATATCTGTTTTAGCAGTGTATTACCACAGTGATGGAAACAAACATTATAACTGAACTTAATGCTCCATTATTACAATTAGAATTGTCTACTATTTTGTAATGATGCTGGTATAAACCCAAGGCCAGGGTGACTCTGCTTTCTTTGTTTCAGGTGCTGTTGTCAGGACTGATTGGTGTTGTTTCATGGAAGAGGCCCCTTTCACTTGTGGTGAGTGCCTGTGTGGCTTTAATCAATCATGTTTTACAGACTATATAAGTGACTAAAGGTTTCTGTAGATGTAACTCTAGTGGTTTTGTCTATAGGTAGACCTCTGCCTATTGACTTTGTACTTTTAAATGTTGATATTTTCTTGCTTTTGAAATGTTACAAATTGACTTGAGTAAGTCTTTCAAAGCTTTACTATGGACCTTGTGGCTTTCCATTATATTACTGGCTGACGATCAATTCCAAACCAGTAAACTAGATTGAATTCCTATATGCTACTGCAGTTGGTGTATGTGCTAGTGTAATGTAGCATTATATGTGCTTACAAAACATTATAACTGAAGAAAGGAAGGTTTTAAAATATTATTGGTTTTGAAATGTTTCCAATTAGTTGGTAGATTGTATTTGTTAATGACAACCTTTATTTCATCTTGTAAAGATAACACATGGAGTCAGTTATTCTTATGTGCAGCATGGAGTTCGAACAGGGATGTATCTAAACTGTATGGAATGGTATTAATTTTGCATGTGCGATTTAGGAAGTAATTGAACAAAGCCTCAGTGTTGTTGCATTAGAGAAATATTTCGTGGTCTTTCCTTAATCTGAAGTAGACAGCAGTCTGAGCGGAGTAATTAATTATGTTTCAATTTGTCCAGTAGACTTCTCCTCAAGTACAGATGCTTTCTCAGAGAAAGTGAAATGATATATGTGTGGCCTGTCCCTTAAGGGGATGTAGAGATTAATTTGGGAAAATAATTTTATTTGCTAAGAGTGAGTAAAACAAGATTTTGGGTGTACTTGATTCTAGAAGACAAGACAGTGCTAAAAATCCAAAATACATCTGTGATAATTAGATACACATTGCATACATTGGTGACATTCTATGTATTTCTAATACACATTACAGAAACTGGAACACTTGGAGCAAATAAAAGGTGGTACTGTTTTGGTTAATTTTCAGCAGGAATAGTACATGTTCTGTTTATAATTAATACTGCTATTAATAGACCTGTAATTGATTGCCACTTAGAGTATTTCACATGCTTATAAGGTCTTAAAATCAAACATTGATTAAAATGCACCAAATGATTTGATATAGTTAAGTGCTAACGCATAAGTTAACGAGTTTAATTTAAAGGTCTCATTAAGAGACCTTCCCTGTTATTAAAAAAAAAAAAAGAAATAAAATTTGGTGCTTCCTCATTATATATTTAGGTATTTAAATTATTAAGTTGAAATACATCAAAACTGTATCTTTTTTCACTGTATGTATACCATTTGAGTGCCATGAGCAGCATAATATGTGAATGTGATTATACTAAAGTAACTGGGTGTGCATTTACGATGTAAAGATTATGCATGTGCTGTGCTGAATCTGTGGGCTTCTGTTTAATAATCAGACATCTTGAGGATTTCTCTGTAGACGACTTTCTATCCCAAAACTAAGGGTTAGCACTTCTTTTCATGTATTTTTATGTCTGTTACCACATGAGTTGTCCTGTGTGTCAATGCATGAATTTGCTTTGTAGATGTCACTTTCACAAGCACTTGTGTATATAAGCCTTATTTTAGGGGTCATATTATTGCATTACTCTGGTAAGTAATGGCTAGTGTAGCTGATAAGCTACATGGATGTAGAACGTGATTGAAAACTTCTTTTTAGCACTTAATGTGCATAATTCATGCAGAAATAAACTTTTAAAAACTTGCAGTATACATTTATAAATGGAAAAAACTATCAGCGTGATTTGGGTGCAATTTAGGTTTACAAAATAGATTTTCATTCAACACACAGAAGAGTAGTACTTCCTGTTTTGAGCACGGATTCCATTTTCTCTTAGTACAGTATAGGACTGCAATTGAAAGAGAAGAAGGAACTTGTAATATTTTAGCAAGTGGTTTTTTTTTAGTTCCCCGCTGTCAGTTCCTACTCATTCAAGTATGCAGACTTTTTTTTGAGTTAATTCTCAAGTCATGTTATCTATATGTTATGTTGTTTTTCATCTGTGTTGACAAGAATATTTCTTGAAATGATTTGTAGCTGAACATAAACTTTGTTCTTTTCCATTTTATTCTTCTTATTCAAACACACATGCTATAGTGGCATGATTTGTGTTCCTATCAGTAAATCTTTATTGTTATGGTTCCTCTGAAAAAGTGTTTTATTTTGGCGATGCTTCTGAGTATTTTGTAATGCCAGAGTATATAATGAGAAAAACCTGTGAAAGGTTGATGTAATAGACATTAAAGCATTTGAATCCATAATTTATTAAGAAGTTCATTATAAATCTGCTTGAGGGACTCAATAAATTCAGGGTGTTGACTTACCCATGTAAACACCTGCTAGATACAAGGGTCATGCCTTTTTTTTCATTCATTGCTCGAAGAGAGGCACTTCATAACCCCCCTCTTACGGTGGGCCACATGAAGATCATACTTAAAGTATAAAGAGTGAAATCCGTATAATATTTAAGACAGAAGTTTAGAACAATTCTATTTTAATTGTGAAATAGTTTGAAAAACACATTATTTAAATTACATTTATTTTATTTGAAGTCACAAAGGTAATAATTTCACAATAGTAAAAATGGTCTAATATATTTTACCAACAAAAACTTTTTCAAGTTTTATTTTACTAACACAAACTTTTTAAACGGCAGAGACATTAGAGCACTGCCCAAAGCAGGAGGAAGTAAAAGAATATGAATGTAAACACAATTGCATATTTGTGTTTAACAAAAGGCAGACGCAGCCCTTCAAAGTTGTACCATTTTCATGCTGGAGTATATCCTTAGAGCACTGCCAAATTATGGGCAACAGCAGAAGCAGGTTAATATTTGAGTATAGCGCTTTTGGTAATGGCGTTCTGTTAGTAATGTAAATAGTAATGTGCTTGCACCAACTTTAGGGATGATTTACCAGTGCTGTTATGTATCCTGATATTTATAAACAGTAGAAAAATTTTGTGCCTTTAAGGTTGCATTACATAAACTATCTAGATGATATTTTTCTTCTACCTGCACTTAGTCTTGGAGAACTGCAGTATTCATTATGTGTAGAAGAATACAGATATCTACTGTGCCTTCTTAGCCATTTTTACAATTGTCTCTATCTTTTAGAAAGTGATAGCATATGGTTTAGCAATTTAAATGGAAGAACTAATGAATCATAAATGTTGATGAATGTGTGTTTGAATAAAGATAACGATCATACTGCAGATGATGGTGTGAAATCTTAAATTTCTGAAAAGTATTGTTGCTTAGCAGATACGCTGAAAACTGCAGTATGATTTGAATTAATAGGTACTCATGAAATATGCTATATTTTTCAGTAATTTATTGATGTATTTTTTTTAAAAAATGAAAAAATAGTGAATGTAGAAGTGCTTAGTTTTTCCCTATTTTTCTAGACAGAGTATGGGTCTATGTTTCTCCTTGTACTTAAGTGACATGCCTAAAATTACACTGCAGAGAATTCTTTTTAACCAATTATGTGCATGGAGGGGAAAAAAAAGCATATTACAAATTACTAGCTGCTGTTCTTTGTCTGCAAAACACTTTTCAGCTGCATTATGTATTCTGCTGTGAGATTCATGTAGTCACTTAATAATGAAAAGTAATTTGTGCTTCGTATATGCATGCTAATGGAGCTTCAATTAATCTATTAGCACAAAGTAATATTAGATTCAAATCAATGTTATTAAAGTGGTGAGATGACTGTGTTAATAAGGATGTATTAGTATTGGCAGGTAAATATTGCCTTTGAAAAAGTGTGTATATGCAGTATAGCAACATGTTTCAGATATTCTTTTCCTTTCTGCATTTTTCCTTAAAAATCTTGACAGTGTGTCCAGATCAATGAGTTAACCCCTTTAAACATGACAAGCAACGTGCATTTAAAATGGTTTAAAATTTACTGCAATCTGTAAATATTTTTCTTTCTTTTTGATAGACTGGTAGAATTTTGTCTGAGCCTACCATTACTCTTTACTAGTTGTTATTATGCTGTTTCCTAATATGAGAAACTTATGAGTGTCAATTACAATTAGCAAGAGGAAGAAACAGTGACTAAAAGGCAATATACTGTTTCATTTAGTGGTGTTGATCTCATGAGTCTGGTTAGTTTGAGTTATTTCAGTTGCTACACTTCTATTGGAGGAGTACATGACATACAGATTCAGATTTTAAAATTTCTTAATAGATTATTTACTGTTGGAGTGTAATGACTGCACATTGATTACATGATGACATTGGAACCACGTCTTGCTTATTTTTTTCATCAAATTTCTTAGTATTCAAATCTCTTAAAAGATTTCACTGAACAAAAATTCTTCAAACATCTACTGATGTTTACTGCCTTTTCCTCTTCTGTTTCTTATTTGAGAGGTGCATATTTTGTGTATTGGCTCTGATAAGTGATGGTAGTGATTTGACTTTTGCCCTCTGGCACAATAGACTTCTGAGAGACTCGTGAGAAGAGTATGGCCTCTGCTTTCTTTGAAAATAATTTTTTATGGATATGTACATTTCAGTTCCCATACTGGATTTCATTTAAGTTGTTACATGAACCGAAGTTCTGGACCTGGAGAACTATTGAAGAAATGGTGATTAAGTTAGTATCTTATACTACAACTAAAAAAAGTGAATAGTGAATACGAATGTTTTCCTGGGTATGTTTTTCCTTTTTTAATCCACTGTCAACATCTGCACAGACAGATGTCAGGGAAATGTTTAGAATGAAGTTTGGTGTGAAGTATAATTAACACATGGAAGACAGTTGCAGGAAAAAAAAGGGCTATTTAAAAAATGAAGAAATATAAAGTTAGGCTGTGGAGAATTCCTATTTATAAATTATAGCCAAAGAAAAAAGTCTGTCATCTAGTAAAATTATTGCTTGTTAAATTCATTTGGCATGCCAATCTAAACTGCACTGCAGTGCTCTGTAGGCACTGAACTATATTTATGTATCAGATCTCCAAGAGAAGCCATTCATTTTTCAGTGGTTATCATTGATTCTTCTTTAATCATTTAATTACTGATCCTTTCCTTTAGTGCCAATAAAGAAGTTTTTAGGAATTATATAGCGCTCTTATAAGGCAGGTTTTCACCACTGTTGTCTTCTGCTTGTCTTTCCACAGCAATGGATGTAGCTTTATTTTTGGTTAATGTTTGAAAATGTAGACAAAAGATTGCTTCTGTGATTTGCTTGTGAAAAGTCATATGCTTTTGCTACTTATTTAGTTTTTGACGTTTTAATGCGCAATTTCACAGTTACTTGTGGAATCAGCTTATAAGGCTTGCTTTACGCCAGCTGAACATACACATGGATGGCGGGAATAATTTATCTTTCTGTAACTTGATCAGCTGTTTTATTTCACTGAATTGTCTATAAAAATACAGAAATTGATATCTAAGTGTTCAAAGTGATATAAAATATTAGACTCTTCATTTTTTACTGGTCTTCTATATAGTAAAAAGGAGACTGTGATGAAGATTGGAAGTAAATAACAATTTACATAGGTTTCCTATTTATTTTCAGATATTTCTTCAGAGAAACAAGAGGACCAAAGACTGAAAAGATGTTTCATTTGCTCTACATTTAGGATAAAAGATCATTCTTGCTTTGGTGACTAATAAAAACAAAGAAAAATCAATTATTTGTTCTTACTGGGCAGTAGATGAAATAATTGTTGCAAATTTTGTTATCACTAATTGCCATGTAATAAATGTCAAAGCAGTTGCTGAAAATGTCTGTTATATAGTAATAAGCAGTTACATATCCTCTGTATTTTAGAAGCAGGCAGGTGTATGTCTAATCTTCTCTTGTGTTGCTATTTTCTGGTGTGTTTTCAGCACTGAATTGAGTGTTCAAACTGAAAACCCAAATTTATATTTCATGTTCTATATCAATTTACTTGAAAATTCTATTTCCATATCCTTCTGTTCTTCCAAAAATATTTCCATTATCAAAGTTGAATGAATCCGTGTTTTCATGATCATATCTCCCTTTTTTTGCCATAAGAGATTTTGTCCATTTGCCTGATTTTATTTCTTCAGTATATTTAAATCAAATTTGCATACAGAATTATACACGCATACTTCTGAGAGTAGAAATGCATATTGAGGTTGAAACGTAAAAACAGGAAAAATAAAGGTTGAAATGTAAAAGTGTAAAAGCAGGTTATTTAAAAAACAAAATTGGCCAAGACATATGTCAGTGTTTTGTGGATTCTTTAGTTACCTAAATCATTATGGTTTTCTGTTAGTTTTTTAGTGTTTGATCTTCCTCACAAGTGAAACAACCTGTTCCCTAACAGTGAAGTTGCATATATATATATTCCTTGCAATTGATCTGTCTTTATTATCCAGAAGGAATCTCTTTTATAGGGCGTTCTGTCAGTCCTTCTTCGGACTGTAGTTTGAGATACTTGTGCCTTAGCCAGCCAAATATTTGGATTCTTATTGGGATATCATTCCAACAACAATTTCATTTCAAATCTTATTTTTACCTTTTAAACTTTTAAATTAGGTGAATACGGGGAAAAACTACCTGCTAATTTTCAAGCATAGTGCTTAAAGGTGTCAAGATTATTTTTTTAAACTACTTTTTGCATTGCTTATATGTGTTCAAAATTAATTTTGGTACCAGGTACCTACTTTCATACATAATTAACATTTGAAACATGACTTACTGACTTATGACTATTTGATTCCTGTTGGACTGTGGAAAGTTGTTTTCATATATCTGTGATTTTTCTACGTGACTTCAGAAAGCTGAAATGGAGCACTGTCAATTCTCATGCTTGAGGAAGGAAAATGTGATGCTAAACTCTGTGCTGGAGAGGAAAGGGGTCCATTATCTGAATGAAGGGACCTCCTGATATGCTAAGAGGCAGAATAAAAAATATAAAAATAAAAATGGTTATTTAAAACAACAGTAACAACAAAACTCCTGAACTAGGAATCGTGATCAGATCTGACTGGAATTTTAGAATTTCATTTTTTTTCTCAAGCAGAGACTTGGTTTTGGCAGCTGGAATAATAATAAATAGATGATCTGTGTAGTGAAGAGACAATTTTTAGCATAAATGGATCAGGACTGTAGGATTAAAAACAAGTAAACATAAATGCACACACTTGGGAGAGTTGCAGAGCCTATAGGCATCCGTCACCTTGTATGCCATTGTTGCCATTGATAGCTTGTGTAATGTTGAGATGAGATGGAGAATATCACTCTGCTTATCCCTTGATCACTCTCCGCAATATAATTTTGGCATGTATATTTTTTGGGTTTGTTAGTCAGCATGTTTGTTAGGAGCCCTGCTATTAGACAAACGCTCCTCTTTGAGACTGAAGTATTAGTTTAAAGGTTAACAAAACATTGTGTAAAAACCCTACATCTTAAGTTACAGAGTTTTGAGAAGTTCTGACACACTGGGATAGGGTTGAATACTGACTATTGCATGCTTATAAGTATCAGTTTCTTATGTCTGTTTCTTTATTCCTGTGGGCTTAGATAAGAGGAGATGTAGTCTTTGTGTTTGTATATTCACTTACTAGAAATCCCTTTTATTTAAGTTTTCTTTGGCAGTCTTGAGAACTGCTAACAAGATTCTGCAAGAACAACACAGAAAGTGGATCAGTGTCTTCAGACACGTTTTCCTGTGGACGTCATGTACCTTTTGTCCTAGATGTCTAAGTACTCATACAGATGTTAAATGAAGTACTGCAATTAGTGCTTAGAGGGGATTATTTGACAATGTTGTAACCTACACCTAGTGAAAACTAAAAATTGTGCTCTGAAAGCAACTTTTTCATGTTTGACTCCCTCCCTCCACCCGTCACTGGAAAACCATTGTAACTTTTAGAGCTATAAAGTGAACCCTATGAAGACATTGTAATGATTGATGACTATTGAAGTTAAATACTAAGAAATCTCCAAGAAAAACCTGTTCTCCAGTTCATGTATGCAACAATTGTATGCTTTCCTAGAAGTACTAGTTTTTTCAAGTTAAAATTTGTGCAGCTCTTGCCACTTCTAATAGCTCTTCAGCATCATTTCTTTGAATTAGTGGCACATTGTTTTTGTCTCTCTATCAGTAGTTTTTTTGTTTGTTTGTTTTCCACTTGGAAGATTCAAGGGATCAGATTTTAATAGGGCATTTCTCAGAAAGTAGGTTTCAAAGGTATTTGTAAAAGATGCTAGATGTGTGTAATTTTAGATATGCACATGCCCCGACATGTGCCATAGTAACACGGTTACCTGATCAACCACACTTGCACAATCCAACTTTAACATTGCTATTGGTAATCAGTCTGTGGATATTGGTAACATAGTGTTTTATTTCCTGTGCATTAAAGCAATAGATAAATGGTGTTTTCCCTAAAACTTTAAAAATATTAATAGTACTATTGAGCTTAATTTTATTCTTAAGTTAAAGTGCTAAATCTTGTGTATGCAATTTTGGGCTGTACCATGGCCTTGCTGTTTCCGTGCAGGGATCATAAACTGGGAGATTCTTCTAGACAGGGAATAACAAAACATAGTTTGTCAAATTGTGATCAGATTTTCTCGAAAGGTGACTGTGTTACATCTGAGGCATTTCAGGGTTTTGTTTTGCTTTTAGACGAACCCTTTTTCCCAGTCTTGCATTGCTCCTGTCTTCCTGTCTGTTAGCAAGTATAAAAATCACACTTAAATGCAACCGTAAGTTGCCAAAAAGAAGAGGTTTTGCATGTGTGTGCACATGTGTATGAAGTGGGGAAGACACAGATTGACTGACATTTCCACCTCCCTCTCCTTCCTGGGAGATGAGTTCTTTGTGCGTCCCTAGTTCATGAACAGCTTTTCTAGGCTGCAAATCAGTGCTTCTTGGAGAACAGAGAAAGGGACTCTGGTAAATGCAGTCATCAAAGTTTGCAAGTAGTGTGTGTATAAAGTGGTTACATTCATGTCCCAAATTGCTTTTTGCATGTAGATTAACATGAATATTTAGATCTTTAACTGTGTTGTCTCACCCCTTACTGTTTTTTTGTTTTTTTTTTTTTTTTTCCCCCTCCTAAGCCTGGAAATTTCTCCTTCTCTACTAGATGGAAGCAACTGAGAGAATAAACTGGTCCCAGAGCCATTTTCTTTGAATATTACAGAAGAGGAAGAATGACAGCAATGGAAAATGACCCAGTAAAACTGTGGGCTGGGAGAGAAAGAAACAAAAATTTAGATGAAAACAGAGGAAGTGAATCAAAGATGCCTTTATAAAGGGGAGGAGAAAAGGTGTCAAAGTGAAGCATCTATTTAGAATGCTCATTCCGTGTCCCCTTTCACTGCTTACCACTTCATACAGCTCTTTCTTGCATGGGTCTGTCTGTCTGGGTTTGTCATACCTCTTCTACAGGGGCTGTTCGTGGGCCCAGCTGCCACCAGCTGTCATCCCTGTCAGAATCTGGGCTCTGAGCATCCATCTGCTAATTAGCTACCCCTGGTGGTAAAATTTTAAAAGACCCCAAACAGCTTTGCCTGGAGAGCCTGCTGGGGCATAACACTTGACTGTTCTAAACAAGCACATCTTAATTACCCTTAAGCAGGCCCTTCTGCTCCCACTGTGTCATGCTGCCATGGCAGCAGTTAATGCTAGCACAGTGCCCTGCGATCGGGGACTGTCACAGCTCCAGAATCATTGCTGCTGCTTAAACGAAGGGTACGGTATGGGTGTTACATTTGCCTCTCTACAGTCCATCAGTAATTCCCCTGTTCTCACAAGCTCTCTAAATATATCTGCTAATGATTCTTCCATCTCCTTTGCTCCTTCTTTTAGAAATACAGGCTGCATCCCATCTGGTCCTGAAGTTTTGGCAGCCTCTGCACATTTTAATTCCTTGAACTCTTTCTTGGCGTGAATCTTATTTCCTTCAGTATTTCTTCTTCCTCCTTGGGAAATTAATCTCTGCTTCTGACATCTGCCTCACTTCCTTTGTAAGCATGGAAGGAGCTATATTATTATTATTATTATTATTATTACTACTATTATTATTATTAGGATGTCTCATCTGTCTTTCAGTAAAGTTCTCAGTTCATTCACTAGAAGTTTGCAGCCTCCTTTAATGTTTGCTTTTTGTTTATAAATTAGAAATGTCACAATATTTACCTTTGCTTCTTAAGTAACTTTCCTTTCAGTAATTTTTCCGCATTTTAGATATATTACTTCCTTTTCTGTTCTTAATTTTACTGCATGTCGCTTCTTACCATGCAGTCGTAAGGAAAGCATTAACTACTCTTAAACCCTAAGAGTCCACTATAACTGAGTCTTTTAGGCATGACTATGATTAAATGTATTTCAAAAGACACATAAAAAGTGCTTGTTTTAGCTGTATCAACACAAGAAAGTTTGGGTTATTTCATAGACTAGATACAGGTGTGGAAATGTTAAAAGGCTAAAAAATGAGTACTGGAAAGCTGATTAAGGGAAAAAGCAGTAGTCTTTTGGTTTATTTTGATCCCTTTTCAGGTGATATGTTTGGCCATCAGCCTAGTATGTTCATTAATAGTGTTGTCGTATTTGTTCTTGTAGAGCAGTAGAATTGAAAAAATGTATCTGTTACATCTTTATGTTTCCATTTGAGTTGAAGATGAATTGGGAGAATGCGTTAGCTGGCATTTTTATTGAAAATTGAGCCCATCGGAGTAGTTCAGTAGCTTTATTCTGTTTGCGGAGACCTGTTGTTTAGAGTACTACAGCACAGTGACCACAGCATATACGTGTTTTTTGAGTATACTTCTACATGCAGAGGTAAATGCATCAGGAAGTTACTGCTTGCCCCCATCTCCCTCCCTCCTCCCCCCCAACTTGTTTTGCCATATGGTTTTCAAAAAAAGCTTTAATATCTACTACTACAATTAAATATATATATAAAGATATTCTATATGCTTGTTTTGCGTTTATTGTGTAATTTGTATAGTTGTATCAGTGTTTTTATGTATCTAGTGTTTTGCTTTTTAATAAATGAGTGACAGCTATCAGGAATTGGTAGGAAAATGTTCATGCTTTCCCATGTAGTACTGGAAAAGCTGGATATACAGGAAAGGTGTAAGAGCCTCTCCTCCCCCTTCTGATCAATTTCCACTTAGACATGGACAGAATGGAGGAGCAGAAACTTTCTCATGTGGAGAGGTGGAGAAATAACTATCTGTAAATGTGTGTATTTCTATGTATACATATGCAGACACTCCCATAGAGATACACAAGCATGTCTACAGCGCATGATACTGTCGGGACGGTGAGGGAGGGAAGAGGAGGACTGAATTTTTGTTAATAGGGCCCAGTGAGCAACTGCAGGGCACCGCTGCCAGTAGCAAACAGTTGTCCTGTAATCACTGCTAGAGCAGCTTCTCTCCTTTAGGGCCTGGAGAGCTGAGTATGTTGCTTAGAGCTTACCTTGGCAAGGTGAGAAAAACCCGTGTTGAGCAGGGCCTGCCTAGGGTCTGGAGAATAGAAGCAGTCCTTGCCAGAGGGAAGTGAGAAATGGTCCTGTACCTGCTGCGAGCCAGGCAGGAAAGGAAGCCTGGGAGTGATAGCCAGCGATGTGGTACTGCTCTGCAGCTATTCTGTGTGCAAACAGTCCCGCTGAACGGCCCTTCCGTCCTGGGCAGCAGCGATGAATTGAACTGTTCTCCACAACTGGTGAATGGAAATAGGTTGGTCATGTCACGCCCCATGTGCATTCACCAAGGCTGTTCACAATAGCGCTTCAGGCTTTTTTCTGCTATGGCCAGGGAGAGGGTAGGCAATAGTTTGAATGAAATTTTTGGGCCCGTTTAAATTGACTGCTCGAGTAAGAATCACTGCAGCATTTTCTTCCATCAGTTTATGCAATAGTAATGTAAAAAATTTAATTTCTGATACTAACCTAGGAACAGAAAACTAATTTGATGTTTGTTTCATCCATGCATATAAAGGCAAAACTAGTGACTGCGTGTTGTTCATCCTCTAATTTGGATAAAAGGAATAAAGCAATGTTTCTATGGTATCACTGGAGCTGTTTAGCTGGGCAGCATGGAAAGTATTGGTGAAACTGCGTGGAGCTACAACAAGGTTTCTTGTTTTCCATTTGAGGCACAGCAGTTAGGATTAATTACTTGTAGAGATTGGTAATCAAAATCATTTTAGAGTTATTCTTTCGTTCTTGGGGCATTTAAATAAAGACTGATTTTTAAGGACTGTTTATCAGGATAGTTTTAGTACTGGAAAGCAGTAAGAGAACAAGAAAATAGAAAGCAAGAAGTGGAAAAAAAAACACACAACAAAACACATGAAAATATTCATGTGTTGAAATATATACATGAAAAAAGTACCTGTCTTTTTTCAGAATCATGTAGCATTTTAATATTAAAGTAGTGTTGGAAGCAAATACCTATTTGCATTTTAATTGAGAAGTTTTTATCTGTTGTACTAGTGTATGTTCTTTTTGGCATATGCTTAAACTAATAGTCAGATCTTGTAATGTTGAATTGTCACATGTACATGACAGATGACCAATATACTTCTGCAGATTTTGATTAAATATTTTATTAATTGATGAGAGATTTTCAGGCATAAATAGACATTTCTCAGGGAAATACCTGACATAATTTTGAACAGATACTCCCAAAACTATATTCTTCCTTTCTTCCTTTCCTCCTTTCCTAGTCCCTCTTTTATTCTAACTCCCCTATTCTCTCCCTGAAATTTTCATTAATTCCTTCTTTGGAAGTCGTCTTATTGGGAAGAGAATGAAGTCGTGCACTTAAAATATGAAGCAGTTGAGCAACATCTATAGATAAAGTCTCAAACAAATGCAGAATTCTTACTGAAGGCAATAGGTGCATTTTCCAATTAGAATCGGTTTGGATTGCTACTTGACAGGTTTTAGGGTGTGTTTAGTCTTTGGGATGGAATTAGATGTCTAGATCCTGGAGGCGTTATGCTCCTGTGCTAAGTCAGAAGTTGGTGGGTTGTCCCAAATGCCATCTTTTTGATTGCAGGATCCTCCTTGGGTGCTCTAGTTGACTTCTGAGTCTCCTTAAAACACAGACGGCAGTAAAAAAATGGATTCTGGGATTTGGGACAGATTTTGCCCCCTTCCTTATATGCTGTAAAAGTTGTTGGGGCTTTTGGGGCAGAGCTACAACCAAAACTGATAATATGGCTTCAGTGCAGCATTAGCAAGGATGGCCTTACTGCACCAATGTTAGTATGAAGCTGACAAACCCAGTGAGTATATCAGTGGGCAGTGGTTTCTGTGGTGTTCAGTGTAGTGCCTTTGGGTTCTTGTTCTAAATTTGGGTGGAAAATGGTAGTGTTCTGCCACAGAACGCCCCCCACCCCATCCCACTCCCCCACCAAAAAAAAAAAAAAACACGTAGCACAAAGGACTCAGAAAAATAGTTGGAAGAGAATAAGGCAATATGAATATTAAATCTGTTTTGATATCCTCACTTTTTCAAAGACATCAGTTTGCAAGACTCTCGAGTTGGTTGAACCTTGGTCCATGTCACTGTGAACAGTAGTTTCCTTCCAGAATAAACCACAGGTTTTGCCTCCAAAGTTGCATCTTTTATAAAGGCAGAGAATTGTTGCACTGATGTAGTGCGGTCATCTACTGAATCCTTCTTATTATATAGACAAATGCATGGGAAAACATCTGCACTTACAGAGGGCACCAAGACTGCGAGGCTTGTTTTGTGCCTGAATAATCGTAGAGTGAACTTTGCAGTCTAGCTTCTTGTCTTGAAAATAGGCTTCTCAGCTACAAACTACTGTCTGCAGTTATTTGTCTGTATGAGTTCTTATGGCAGTACATTGCATTGTAATAGTGAAGATGCTTAAGAGATATTTATTATCATTAAAAGCCTTTAAAACTGAAAGTTTGGTTTAAGATTAAAATGTTGCTTTGTACATTAGAAAAAAACTCAAGTGCTTATCTATCAAGTTTTGGAGTGAGTCTTTTATGATAATGAAGAAAGGACAACAACATGTCCTTGAAATTCTATTTAACGTTGCTTTCTGTATATGTACTTCAGGTTTTTTCTTGCTCAGGTGTCTTAGCTTCTTAAAATGAAAGAAATATAATTCAGAAGAAAAGTGAATATGTAAAATGCTTTGACAGTACTCAACGCCCCCAGTCCTGATACAAATTTAATCACATTTATTGCTGTGGAAACATAGTTTGTTTCTTTTATAGAACGTTTGTTTTATTATACATGGATTTAATATATACTTGCCAATTTTAACAAATTAGATTTTTTTTGATCATTTGAGATTTGTTTCAAATAGATCCCTGTGAAAACTTTGTAATCTGCATGGAGCGCTTACATCACAAAGGATTGGGTTTAAGTCATGAGAGGTTCCTGAAGGTTTTGCCACAGAATAGCACAATTCCCTAGAAGGAACAGATACGAGGTATAAATGCAAACTGCTAAATCGTCTCAATTTCTTTTCTCTAATGCCTCAGAAAACATTCATTCTTTTTATCACTCGTGTGGATATGAGGTGCTCCTATGCATATCAAGCTTTTTAACTTACTGCTAATCTGGAATACCTATCTGTAGAGCTCAGATTTGTGCTGTGATTTTGTTTGTTGATTAAGAAGGGGAACGAGCCAAGCTATTTAAGGTTACTCTGATAAATAATTTGCTGATTGTTATCTGGCGTCCAGAGTCTTCCCTTCAAATACTCCAAGGCTTTTAAGATGCATAATTTTTTTTTCAAAGTCTGAAGTCCTTCTATAAATGCCTGTTCTTTTAGCCCTTGAACTTAATTTTCAGTTTATGTAACTTTGTTTGTTTGTTTGATGAAATCCTGTGAGGCTTCTTTGAAAAATTACATGGCAGTACCGAAGTGCTATCCATAAATACTGCATAGCTAGTATTTGCTCACGAATTAGGTGTCTGATAAAAATCAAGACTTGGCTTTTTGTCTTAAGCTGTCATTCCAAGCCAAAACAAAAAGGCCAGCTGTGGAAAAAACAGTAAGTAAAGTAGAAAGTTGGAATATATGTGTTAGGGAATGGAAGACTAAAATTTTCTTAAAGTGCATTATATAATTTCCATTTATATTAATTTACTGGATTAGGAATATTCTTGCTGGCAAATGTAAGCAGGTAAGAAAAAGCAGAAGATGAATCTTGAGTGATTACACCTAATTGAATTGAGTTATTTGTGGAAGGTTGAGAGGTACCTAGAACTATTCCGCTCTGGTCATGGGAAATATCTAGCATATCGGTGAGCATTTGTTCATGTCTTGTTGTCCTGAAAGATTCCTAAGTCCTTCGATTGACCAAAAGAGGAGTCAGGTATTTGAAGAAAATATATAATAGTCAAGTTTTACTACCATGTAATAGAACATAGACTGATACTAGAACAGAGGGATTTTAAGTACTGTGTTCTTGACAAAGAAAAACAGAGCAAATATGCTCTGAAGAAGTCGAAGTACTTGTTCGGGCATTTCGTGATTTAAGCCTCACTGAAGTTAATAGGGAGACTGTCATATCTACAGCTGGCTTTAACCAGTGTCTGTGGCAGAAGGATGTTAGCCCTCATTACTGGAAAATCCTGGTAATGGGATGATCATGGATTACTTATTTCAGGGCACAAGAACTTTGATCAAACAAATGTTTCATTGTTGGGGTTTAAGGTCTATTAAAAGGTTTTGCATACCAGTGCATGCACAAAGTGCAGCAGTGAGGACTTGGAGACATAGGGAACATTTCTTCCTTTTTGTCTCCCGCATGTCAGGCTGATACAAAAATACCTAACACTTAAGAAGAAAGTTGAAAGAAGTCTCAGCTCCTCAGTTGGCTCACTCAACAAAATGTCTTGGAGTCTGGTACTTACCCAGAGGTTTGTATGAAGGAAAGAGGACCTTTAGTATGCAGCCTCACCTTTATTTCCTTACCTACACCTTTCTGTTCATCTTTAAAATCGTCCTGCATCCTTCCCAATAATCCCCAGTTCTGTTTTCTTATGCCACCCAGTCTTGTTTACTACCTTCACTTGCTGCTGTCTTAAAACATGGTTCCGCCTCTCATTCATCCCTTGATCTCCTTTTGTCTTATGGCAGGAGCTTATGTATAATTTATTTTTTTAAGAATGGTTTGAGAACTTTCTGAAATTTCTTTTTCTCAGCCTTACTTTTTTCCCCATGTTGGAATGCATCTTTGTCAAAGGCGCTTTGTGGCAACATTCCTTTTTTTCCCTGTACACTCCTACCGTATTACACTGTTACTCTTGTGTCTTCATCCCCTCTTTTTCAAGCACTGTGTTTCTTGTTTTAGGAGATGTCTTTGGGGCAGCAGTGCCTACTGGTCCTCATACTTTTTTTGAGCTCTGCTTGGTAAATTCCTCTGCTAGGAAGCTAAGAAAAAAGAATGCACTTATTATACGAGCGTTTTCGTGTAATGTTCTTTGTCAGGCAATTTCATCAATTCTGGAAGATCATAATGTTGAGGGATTTGAATGGATATAATTTATTTAAGTACTTTGAATGGAAAGAGCTTTATCTGCACAAAAATTTGTACTGAAGGAAATGAGTGAATTAAAGCAGATTTATACAATTATCATTTTCTTAGTTTTGGAAGCTGTTGTTGTAGGAAGTTCTTGAAGGTTTGCATTGTGTGTAAGTGCTGATTAAAATTTTAACCTGCTGCCTATCATAGTGAACTCAAGCAATATCTACTGAGAGGGCTTACTTATGATGAGGCTTAAAATTTCCCAGGTAAAACAATTTTCCTTGACCTCTTCGTTTTTTTGTAGATTGGTCTGTAATTCTGAAGCCTATAGAGAGATCTGAGGTTGTTGTGAAATTTGTTCTGTATGTTTTGCTTTCTGATGTATAGTGATATTGGGGATATTCTTATTGCAAAGTAATATGTATTTTGCTATTTCATCCCAGATCTGTCTAGTCTTTCCCTTACAAAAATTTATCTAAGTGGTAGGCAGTTAAGGAATAGCATCTCTAGCTAGCTGTTAGCCTCTGAGCTTAACAGGAGTAGGTTTCTGTCATTCCCCTGAAATACCATGTGGCACAGGTAGTGTGTTCTGGAAATGAAAATGTTCTTGTATAGATTGCTTCAAAATTGTGAAGGATACTTCAAAGAAAGCGGGTTTAAGAATAAAACAATTCTAACTCAAAACACACAACAATGGTACAGAAGGATGATCAAAAATGAAAACATTAATAAGCAATAGCTATTAATATTTTGGGGAAGACATGCAAAATATCTGTGTGTCTGACCTTTCCAACCTGCCTCTTTCTAATTATGCTGCTGTCAGGAGGGGCTGCTTGCATAGCTTTCTGATGCCTGTCCTTGTCAGCAAGACAGCGTGAGCTTTTATTTCTTCAGGGTATTCTGCTACAGATGTTATGGAAGGTTAATTTACACGGTGCAGCATTTCTCTGGGACTTGCATTTGTTCTGGAGGTGAATTGTTGCAGCAACATGACGCTTGCAGAAGTAATGTACTGTATATATGGAGGAACCCATTAATACAGTTGCTATGGAAGCAGAAATTCACTCATGTAGATTTTCTGTAAAATTACTAGAGTACTAACACATTGTTTTTAATCTATTAATTTCAGATTACAGATCTAGCTGGCTCTTCCATTTAAATATATATTGTTTTCTTATGTACGAAACTAATTTAGAAAAAATTCTTATTTTCTAACCTAACCATGTTCTGACATTGTCATGGAAATTTTTTGATAAAATAGTATCCTATTAGGTAATATATGATATTTTTTCTTCCTCAGTGAATATGTTGAAAGGAGAATTGAACTCAGATATGTCTGAAATAGTTTTAAGTTTTAATTCTGTCTGATATGGTCGAAATTCTGTTCAAGAAGCAGTTATGTTTGAAGTGGTTTTGATCACAGTGGATATAAACACTGTTTTTCTGGCTGACTGTAGAGCTGCAGGAGTCAGTTTTGAAGGATTTCAGATTTACAGCTATTTTGAGTGGCATTAAAATAGGTCTGCTGTTCACTTTCTTCTGCTTTCAAAATGTTATTTTAGGTTAGATTTCATGTGTATGGATATTTTTATTCAGAGAAGCACTGGTGTATAGATGTAATTACATAACGTATATGTTATAGTTTATTTTATGTTTATATGATCTTATGTATTTGTATCTTTACTGGAAACCCCTAAATTTAGGAGAATTTGTAGCAAGATAGAAATCTTAAAGGGAATTTGAAGGAACCAGTTTTATCACGTACATGTCAGTGGGGAGGGCAAAGGGACGTGTTTGTCACTTGTTGAACAGACTGGCACAATCAAGTACCTTAGGCTCAAGGTTTTTAGCAAACACAAAATCTGTCCGTTTCAGGAATCTTTGGTGCGTAGGTCTTGAAAGCAAAAAGTAACGCTTTTAATATGAATTCGCATAAAGCGGCATTACTGACGTTGCTTGATGTGTGTTCATCCACCCCCATGGCCAGTGGATGTCCAGGCAGCGTGGATAAGGTTCCTGCTTGCAAAGTATCCTGTCATGGTGCTGCTGTAAAATCCTGTTATTTTTTGCTTTGTTAGAAGTTTTTCAGCAGTTGCTACAGTCAGTGCCTTGGCAAGGAATGGATGCGTGGAAGCAAATACCCAAAACCCGCACGTTAACTCCTGTTGCTGCTCACTGAGGTGGGGAAGGCACGGGGACAAGAGAGGAGTAGACTTATGGGGATACGAAAAGGTTTTGACAAAGGCCAAAAACTTTTCTAGGTAACAAAAACAAATTACTAAAGATATACACGCAAGTGTTTTTTGCACTCCTGGAAATGATAGGGAGGCGAAATAACCAGCAGAGCAACTGTCAAAATTATCCATTTGAACTAAGTTATCATTTTCAAATACAACTGGAAGTTATCCAGTGCTTCATTCTCAATACACAGCTCAAGTACGTGAGCTGGAAGATTCTGGGTAGTAGCTTTGGTTTTATGCATTAGATGGAAAATGTCTTGGTTCCCAAGCTTCCTACAATTACACTATATTCCTTCTAGCACACTTCAGAAAGGTGTGGATGTTAAAAATGTTATTTAGAATCAGAACAGCAAATAATAGGTTTGACAAATTTCTATTTAATTAATGTTTGTGAGCTGATAGTACCAGAGCTTTATTACTAATTCAGGCCTACTGTTCAACTTCTCTAAAAAAAAAAATAAATATATATATATATATATATATATATATAAAAACAAACTGTAAGTTGGTACTGCTGTAATTACAGCATCACAGAAGTAACAAACACATAGTGTTATATGAAGAATATTAGCACGTTTTTGGATTCCAGGGTTCTTCAAGAGTTTGGGAAGCAAATACCAAATCCCTATGTTTATTATTGTCATTTACTACACAGTGACACAAGAGGAAACTAAGCTACATGTTTTGGTCCTTAAGCAGATTTTGTTCTTCATGATGCAAATAGTGCTGGAAATGCACAGTGTCCCTTTCTGCCATGCACTGTACTCTTGTCAACAGCTTTCAGGTGATTATTGTGAAGATGAATGTACTGGCTCTTGGTCAAACCTGAATGCCACTCTAGCAATAAGTAAAACTGAGTAGAAGAGAGGCATACTTTTTTTTTTTTGTAAAGACAGTAGCAGTTGTTATAACCTCAATATATATTATATATAGCATAATTTTTATAGCATAAAATGTAGCATATATTTATAAATATAGCATATATTAGCATATATAGTATATATTTATAAATATAGCATATTGCTTATATAGCATAATTTTTTATCTAATAGTATATGTTACTTTCCACAAAAAATAAAACTATAGAAAAATATAGAAATGATACTGGCAGGCGACTAGTAATGAATTAATTAAACTAAAAGTCTATATGGATGAAAAGAAGTCAACAGAACCTTAACATGGTCGATTAAAATAGTGTATTCTGAATTTAATTTTCAAGTCCTCGACTGAAGTATTTAGCTTTGGAATTACGAACAGTTGCATGTCATTTAATGTTTATAACATGGTTTCAGCTTTCTCTTAAAAAGTCAAATGGCCTCATTAGACCCAGTCAAATGAATTTTATTTGGAGGAAAGTAATTTGATTTAGTAATGACTGGAATTGAATGGTTATATATATTTCAGGATAAAGCAATATAATTTATGGTTCTTCACATAAAAGCATTAAATCTTTACCATGATGCTGTGCTGCAGAGCAGGCCATATTTCTGCCTGTTATACGGACTGTTGCTTTAGAGCTATAGAGAATGTTTTTGCTCAAACCTTTATTTTAATTTGGGCAAAGGACACGGAATGCTCAATTAAACAGATCTGAAATGCCAACACTTTTTCATTATCAGTCTCTTCTTGGCACATGTTGAGAAATAATTTTGAAAGTGATATAATTGAATCATGAAACAAAAGAATCTATTATGAAGGAAATAATGGGAAGCTAAATTTTGCTTCTCCCTGTGCACTTGCAAACCATTAGACAACAGCGTTAGTGTGATTGCCATTTCTGTGCAGTAAGTTTTCAACATGGTTTCATTTTAGAATGATGTCGCTTATGTATTTAATTACATAAATTGTAATTAAATCAAGCTTGAGTTTTATCTGCTGACATTCTTGTGTTGTATACCTCATAGCTGAATAAATTGTAAGGCCAGAAGGGATCAGTAAAATCATATGATATGACATTTTAAAATAACAGCCCAAAGAACCTCGATCATGAACAGCAAGACTACTTTCAAAGTCATGTCAGGTAGTTGAAAATATTTCCAGAAATGCCATCTGTTGTTGCCTTTGTGATGGACATTCCACCATGCTGATATAGCATATAGTATTCTATATAGCATATAGTATTCTGATAGTTAAGGAGACTTATTAAAAATCAAGACTTCAATCTGAATTTGCCTAATTCTGGCTTCCCACCATCATTAACTGACAATGCTTCTTTCTACTTAGTTTGAGATGCACTTTGGTTTTGCTCATGGCAGGACCAATAAGCTTTTACTGACAAGTTTTCTTGGAAAATAAACTCTAATAGTTACCTTTTATAACGACAACTAGAGAAGGCAGGATTAAAGGTTTTTTATATACTTCTCAGAATCTGAAGGTATCTTTATGGGGAGTCCCTGCTAGTTTGCTTGCCTCAGTGATTTTCCAAGGGGCAGCGTGCCGCTCCCTTCCCCTGCCACATCCCTAGTATGGGTCCTTCTGTGCTCTGTGCCCTGGCTTTTGCTGCTTGCTCCTTGAGCTGTGCTCCACACCAAGACTCTCCTGCCCACGTCTTGCAGCCTCAGGAATCCTCCCTGCCCTGAGTAAGCCGAGTTGCTTCTCTGGAGGAATGTCATTTGTCCCTCCTTCCAGGCTCCACGTAGGTGCAGCTTCTTAATGCACATAGGTGCTTCTTTGTTTCCATTGCACGGTGGGGAACAGAAGAGACATTGCCCATCGCAGTCTTTTTCAGTCTTTGGATTCTGTGAACCAAGAGATGTTTTTAAATACAATTTTATCTTAAAGATCTAATTATAATAATATAATAACAAAATTCAACTATTAGTACTTGATTTAATGTGAAGTAACCCCGTACTAAAACTCCATGTTGGTAGGTTTTTGAGGTTTTGCAAAGCCTTCAAAGGAACCATTGGCTGAGGGTACATAGACTATTATCTGTTACTCAGTGTAACACACCTTAAAAATACATGATATGTATTGTTAGGGGAATGATTATTTAGGGAAATAGGCAAGAACAAATGTTAGTCTGAAATAAGGTAAGGTATGAATTTGCAGTGCTTCCGCTACCTAAAGATTTCCCATGAGCATGCTATATTAGACTTAAGTTATTTTTCCTTTAATGAAATATGATGAGCTGCTTGTCTGCATTGGAAAGAGAATGCATGCGTGGCCATTGTGGGAAGCCAGAAATCTTCCTACTAAGTTCAGCACCTGGCTGATCCAACAGGTAGCTTGTATCTATACTCCCTTCAGATAATTTTGCATTAACTTAGTAATGGCGGTTACTGATATCGTGGCTTTGTAATGCTTGGTGCTCATCAGTTTTCATTTTAACTTCTGGTTGTGTCTCGTGTCTCTATCAGGGTGGAAACTGTAAATTCTGTAGAATAAACAAAATGTAATGTTACTTCATGTAGCCCATATGTGTCAAAGCTTTGTGAGCAAAATACTCTGCCGCACGTTGTTAATCTCCATACGCAGTATTTTACAGAGACAAGCACTTTTGCCTCTGGCTATTCTAGGTGCTTCACAAATCATATATGTGTGTATTAAAAATATATTTTTTTTAAACTACATTAATTATAAACATATTTACTGGGGTTGAAAAAGTCTATTGTGTCTAATGTAAAAATACAGTGTTCCAAAAACTTCTTACTTTCTACAAAAAAAATTCAAAATACGTACAAAAATGTTCGTTCAAGAAAGACTAATTGTCAGAAAAATTCAGGACAGGAATTAACAGGACAAAGTTCATAGGCACAGTATTCCAGGTATGGAGGATAGGCAGGTTTGCAAAATTCCTTTCTTTTTTTCCTTAAGTTAGACTACACAGTAGTGTTGAGTAATGTTTCATCAACAAATTCACATTTTCTAGGCATGTCATGACTATCAAGCCACTGAAAACCATGATCAGAAGAAGTGGTTGAAATGCCAGCAATTAAAACAAAATCCTGTTCTGCTTCTCCAAAATGAAAGTGAGAATGAAATAAAAGCTCGTTTTGCAAATAAGGTTTTATCTGATACAACATTTATGTTTGGAGGACTTCAATTATATTGCAGAGACAGGCTTCTTCTCTGTATTATTAAGTCATTTTTCATACCATATGTAATGTATGCTGTTCCTTTTTACTGTGCTCCTGTGATTAACAAAAATATTTGTCCATATATAGTAGTTCTTTTGCTTTACACGTTTACCTGGTTTTTTTTGCGTGTAGTCGTCATAAAGGTATGTGTAGCCCCAAAAAAGAAGTGAAGGTGGAATTATCAGGTTCTGAAAATGGAGGAATGCTACCTAACTGGTATATTTGCTTTTGGCTAAAGCTCCTAGTGAGTCAACTTTCACAGAGTTACAACTGATGTGAGGCTGTGTCATATTTTGACAGTTCAAAGTGAAAGTGCAAACTACTCCAGCAAAAATGGCTCATTCTGGAATGGCTTATTCTCCCCCAAAACTTTCTTCATCTGCTCTAAGGAAAATGTTGCATATGTGCTTCAGTCTACAAAACAAATGGATATTTGCCCGTAAAAAAGCAGTGCAGTAAGATTCAACAGATGGTTAAAAGAAACCTGAAGCTCACCAAGGTCAAGTTCACCAGGATGGACCTGCAGAAAACTGAAGGAGCTCTTGACGTATGTATTCTGGTACATAAGTTCTTGCTTCACACATTTTGTAAACAGTTAATATGATGAGCTTCATGACAGTATTATGAAGTTACAGAGTCTGAAAGTTCTCACTTCACATCTATGGAAAAGGTGTTCAGTTGAAGTATCTTGCCTGAGGCCAAACAGCTCAATGGCAGAGGCAGAGTTAAGAGAGAGGATTACTACCCTGTGAAATCTGGTGTCACTTCCTTCCAATGTTATTTTGTACAGGACTGCTGCTTTATCAAAAATATATGTAGCAGATATCCTGTGCATGACTTACTGCTATTGGGGGAAATGTGCTGCCGAGTATGACTTAAACGGTGAATTATGATAAACGTTGGATGATGGAGAGAAGTTTTAAAGTCTTCTGCTCATGATCACCTTTACCTGTGTTTTTGTTCATTTAGTTCATTATTGTTGTACTTTGATTAAGGGATGTAAAATAACGTAGTATGAAAATAGATATCACTTAAATATCTTGCATATGATATAGTAAGGCAGTCAGAATGTGGACTTTATGATAGATGAGAAACCTTCTGTTTGGTTGCAGTTGCCCTGAGCTCAGAGGGATGCGTGAGGAAATGGCTTAAAGCAGGCAGACATGTAAAAACATTCTACGTTGACTCTTATAAGTCAGGAAGAGGTTGTGAGTAGTTTCCTCCAACTACCAAGTTCAGTACTTGCCTTTCAGTAATACACATAAAATGCTAGGTGTTATTAGGAAAGAGATTCAGAACAAGCCATAATATCTTGTTATATATGTCACAGCTTAAATCCATATATTGAGTGCCGAGTGCAGTTCCAATTATCTCATTGAAAAAGCATAAGAAAAAGGTGACAGGAATAGTGATAGGTATGATGACTCTTTGTCTTGGATAAGACATCCAATTTTACAGACGACATTACTGGCCTTGAAAAGGTCAATAGGGAATAATTGTTCGTAACTTTTCTTGGCACAAAGTGGCACCAATGAAATGGCACATTTAGAACAAAGGAAGTATATTTTAAGACAGCACATAATAAAGTCGTAGAACCTATTGTAAGGAAGCTTGTTTAACCATTTTTGTGTCTAAGCATCATGCCTACAGTTTTAAAGCATCACTTCGTGCATTGGTTATCAGGAAAACATTACTCTTTACCTGCGTGGGAATTAGCCCATTTCTCAGAAGAATACAGACACCAGTGTAGATGGAGGTTGCATGCAACTCCAGGCTGTGAGGCAATGTATTGTTTTTAAAATGTTTTCTGTCATATTCATACATGCATTTCATAGAGTAAGTAAATAGAAGTATGACCATCTTATGCATCCATGGTTTTTGGTATTACGTTATGAAGTTCACTTCCATTGATGAAATGCATGAATCATTTCTGAAATAGTCAAGACACCAGGAATATAAATGTTTGCATTTTTATCTATAAAATGTTAATGCAGTGCAAATTTCTAAGTTGCACTTTAGATCTTTTTGTGGGGCATTTGTCTGTTTTACCAAATTGTCTAACTAACTAATAGTATTAGTGCTGGAAATTTTTCTGTATATTATTACTTGGATAACAGAATCAGCACCATGTATTTCAAGACAGCGGCTGATTTTTCATTATTCACATTTTTTTCATTCAACTTTTGTAATGCTTCACTAGTTAATAAAGCCTCTGGAGATTTGTTCTGAATCAGAATTGTATCATCTTTTATAAAGTTGTATCATGATTAAATAAACTTGCAGCATGTAAGACTTCTTCAAATGTCATATATATGCTTTTCAATCACATCGGCTGACATACATTCTTGCTAATTATGCGAAGAATAAGAATTTAAAGCAACATGCTACTTGTAACATGTTTAGAATATTGTTGAAAGAGATTGGCCTGAGTATTAAATACTGTTCTAAAGCATAATATAATCTTCAGCGCTTGTTTTTTTGCATTATGATTGACAACCAATTTGAAGCCAATTTAAGCTGTGCGTTAGTGTCACAATTGTGTTAGTTTGGGGAAAATATAACTGTCTTTCAGACTAATTTTTCATGTTTTGTTGTTGTTCAAACTAACAAATGTAAATAGGTGTCAAAAACTCTGTCAGTACTCCTGTTTCCAGTGACGCAGTCTGGGAGGAAGTTGAACCTACTGATCCTAGTTGTGAATGTAAAATAGAAGGTAGAATGCAGGTAGTGATAGGATAAATGTTCTAATGGCATGTGCAGTTTGTAAAAAAGTTATGTAAATAAATACGTTTCCACTGTTAAATTAACGTGCATTCTTAGACTTGTGTTCTATTAAGAACGTTGACAGCATTACAGAAAATTCTGCTGCTGCGATGTGACTGGAAAGGGATGTTGGCAAAAGTTGTTTCCTAATTTTTAGTATAATCCAGTGAATAAGTTTTCAAAATTACACTTTATATTATTTTTCATCAGTTATCAAAAATAGCATTTAGAAACATGAAAATGGAATGAGTGATCAGAATAGGAAAAATAAGTGATAACCATGCTATATTTTTGAACATTTTCGGTATGCCTGGGCTCTCTTAGTCTTCATGATTTCCATGTTACTTATTTATTTGCAGTTGGTGATGCCTTTACAGTTTTTACTAACAATAGGACTTCAAATAACTTGCTTTATAGTGGAAAGCTAATATGACCTGTTAATGTTAGGGATTAAAAATGTTTTATTCTTTCAATATGGAAGTTGTTGTGGTCTTAACACATTATAGGCTATCCCTTGAGAAGGCACAGTGGGAACTGAATTTTCGTTCTCTGCAGACATGTACAGTGGAGTATTTAATTAAATGTGCATGTTAGAACTGCAGTGCTTAAAAGCTCATTCTTGATACACTGGGCATATTTGTATTTTAAGCAGTTTTCAGAAACATAATATTTCTGGAATAATTAAGTGGGATAATTCTATGCCAAATTTTAAATTGCTTTCTTTAGCTAATGCCTATCTTAGAGTATCCCTTACAGTGTTTAGTGAAACACTTTTCATCAGGTTGGTAATGCAGAAACAATTAAGGCTTATCAGAGTACCTGTGGTAATTAAACGTTTTTCTTCTTCTGATTGGGCTCATCTTATCTAGTAATCCTAGTTGTTTACTGAGAAGGTAGTGTTAAAAGCGAGTTTACAGAGAAATGCATATATTTATTATAGATTAATTGATACGTTCTCCAGGTTCACACACAAGTTTGGCAAGTTTAAAGAAAAAAGGGGGGGGAGGGCAGACTGACATGGTCTTTCATATCCAGGCTGCTGAAGAAGGGTGGAAGGGGACAGTGCTGTCTGTATTCAGCGTTCAAGGTGACATTTTTTATAGGCTTTAATTTGTGAAGACAGATTTGTATTTTCAGGATCTGAAAAAGTACTAAAATGCATTTTCTCTTCTTCCCACTCATTAGGTGTACTCTGTTATTAGTGTATTTATGTGGTGTTAATAGAGGCAACGTCTTAAAGGAGTTTTGGTTTGATTTAATATTGGTTTTGTTGCAGGTGTGTTAGAACTGTCTTGGTTTTTTTTCTTTTTGATTTATTGAAACATTATAAAGATAAATCAAATGCATTTTGTGTAATCTTGTTATATATTTCTTAGATAAGAAGGAAAGTTTAATGAATCTGGAAAGAGTTCTGTTACAAAATTCTCTCTCTGGTTTTTGTTTATTCACCAAGTTGCTACATGGGTAATACTGAAGCTCACGTGAACGTTGTTACAGCAATTCCCTTATCAGTGAAGTCCAAAATTAAATAGTAGCCTGTTAGGATAGCATGATTAGGTCTATTCTGTAGCATTTTAGTCACTTCTCCCATAGTTCTTCTGAATAATGTTTGATAAGGTATTTAATCCGATTATTTTCCATTAAACGTTGAACTGTATTTTTTTCATTTTTGCAGTAGTGGAGGATAATAGCTAAAAAAATATATATATATATACACACACATCAGCAGAAACTGAGTAAATTTAGTCTAATAAAGTTCAAATTAATCCCAGCTATTTCACATTTTGGTTTAACTTTGGAAAATTTAAATGTGGAAACTAGACACATGAATTTTAATTTAATGAAAAATGCATATCTAACTTCATCTCAAGTGTTTCGTAACATAGTGTTGACTTTCCGTCATAATTCATGACAACTGTTCCTTCAAGGGGTTGCAGGTATTTTTGTCTTTACTGCTGTACTTGTGCTAATATCAGAAAAGAATGATTCGTGATAAAAACATTGAGCACACTGTACTTTTTGATGCCTGTTAAGGTGGTAATCAATATTTTTATGCCTCCTTTTCTCTCTCGTGGCTTCCAGCGTGGCTGTGAACTTCACCTCAAAAGCTGTGATAATAGCATGTCAGGATGTCAGAGTTTTCTCTTCTAACTGTATGGCCAGCCCAGCTGTGGTAATGCCTTGTCTGGGATATTGAGAAGCAAGGCATGAAACTGCAAAACAGGGAAGACTGGTGTGAGAGAGGGTTCCGGTGTTCGGTATGTGACTATGTCATCAGTGACTGTCGTGGTCTAATGCAACTTCTGTACACGATGGGAGAGTTGCAGTGAAGAGCAGAAAGGAGAAGAGCTTGTTGCATGGTTTTGGCTGAGTTCTGGATCCTCCTCTCATCTTCGCATGTGACAAGAGGATGAGGTCACGTTGGAAATGCCAGTAGAGTTTTCATTGTTAATGAATGCTGATACGGCAAAAATACTCCAGGAAAACCTGATGCAGGTTATGAACCTTGTTCTATCAGCTGTGATGCTTGGAAGAATACACAGCTGGCAACAAAAATTGGTAACACGACTTGTGTCCTTCAAATAATAGTGTAGAGATTAGAGTCTTTTGGGGGGGAATTATACACAATCCTGATGACTTTATCTGGAATTTATATGTGTAGCAAAAGGACTGGATTTCATCAGCCTTAGCCTCACACCATGTGTTTTTCATTTTCCTGTGATCCTACCCGAGTCAATCAATATAAAATTACAGGATGTTCACCTTTTGTTACTTTGCTGGTTGATGAAATGCAAAAGCTTTATCTGAACTGCACTTCTCAGAGCAAAGGTATCTGAAGTTTTCTTTTTGTACTTTCTCTTTTTTTTTTTTTTTTTAATTATAGAAATGTCTATTTGCACACCTGGCCACTGTTTCCTGAAAGGCAATCAGGACTTCTTCAAAGATGTCAATTTTCAGGAACTTGTGTATAGTTTATAAGAGGAATATGATGTAATCAATAATGTTGATTTTTTTTTTTCCAGGAGAATTTGTAGTATGAGGCTAGCATCTGAAATACTGGCAACATAAAAAATAATATAAAAAAGATATATATATCCTGTTGTTATTAAAAGTTTCATGAACTGTTCAAAGCAATTTGCAGTTAAGGGCCTAGACCAAGTACCCTGTGTATTTAAATAAATAAGCTGAATATTCAGAAAACAGATTTTAGGGGAATACTTCTAGGAGACACAAATATGTATTTATTTCAAAAGCACGTGAATAGCAGTTAAAAGCTTATCACAAGGATCTAGAAGTTTGCCATTAATAGTTTGTTGTTATTATCTCTTTTCTTCTATTTTACTAACAAATAACAGAGAAGATTAGTAGCACAGGTGAAACTAAGCCTATATATTATTTTATTTTGCCAAAATGTTCTTGGTGCCTAATAGCTTTGCAATACCAGCTGATCAGTATTATCAGAAACTAAAGCCTTTGAGTTAAGTCCAGATTTACAGTACTCTAAATCATAGCTGTTTGCTTTCAATCTGAAAGATGATTAAATATTAGAAATGCTTATATTAAAGGAACTTAATAAGTCATTTTGCTATTCATGTATGTGTCATAGCAGGGCACATAGTAATAACAAGTACTTATTCATTATTAAGGGCTATTTTCTGTGATCTAGATTAGCTTTACCTATTGCTCAGATATAAATGATCAAGTATCTAATTGAAGGTTCTAGTCTAGTTTCATATTTACTTCCTGTGGTTACCATTGTGTGACCAAGTATAAGAAGAAAAAAGTCAGAATGGAAATCAAAAATCAAGATACTTTTAAAGGATAGTCTAGATAAAATGGTACTTTATCCTAGAGAGATGCTGTAAAGCAGTACAAATTAACCTGAACAGAAAAATCAATATGAATGCATATAGTACAGAAAACAGAATCCATGGAGTTGTACATCAGCAGACAAAGGAGAGAAGTCAGTTTTAAACTAGTTTTTAAATTACTATGTTGAGAATACCACCTTTTACTAAACTTGAGATGTACAAAGCGCTGTATTAATGATACATTCTTTTTGTTTAATTTTGAAAAATGAGCACTGGTAGTACTTTTGTATTTGGGTTAAAGAGAAAGAACATAGTTCTTGCAGTGAACATCATTTAGAAAGCTGGATTTCTGTTAGGATAACAGCCCCTAAAACAGGAGAACTGAGATGAGTGAAGAATCGTGTTTGGTGTGTTTGTAAGCTAAATATTTTTAAAACTGTCACCCTATCATGGATATTATTTTCTTGCCTGTAGTAGCAAAAGTGAATAAAACTAATGGGTTACAATGATTAAAAATACAAAAATTATAAAATAAGATGATATATCAAATTTTGAGTCTTCAAGGTATTCGCTACTGCAAATTTTATGCTACTAATGTGGGATGACTGTTTCTCTGTGTATGTCACAGTGTATAAACAGAGACGGATGTTATCTAGTTGCCTGTTATTATATGGTAGCAATATGTATTGTATTCTAGAAGCTTTGTCTTTGACAGTGATTTGACACAGATTCTTCTTCATACGCACAGTATAAGAGTACTCGATTGTAAAAATAAAATACTTGAAGTAAATCTTGTTTTCATTCAAAATAGGCAATGAAGATATAACTTCATCAACCCTTAAGTGCATTAATTGTGAATTATCCTGTTAAGTAGGGCTTAGGTTGCTGAAGAGGGCAATGATTTGAGTTCTTGTTCTTCACTTGAAAAACACGGAAAAAAATCCAACCATTTTTGGGTCAAAGACTGCCAAAAGTATTAGTAGCATATGCATTTGTTGGAAACTAACATCTTGTGAGAACAGTGATCAGAAAGCTTGTGCAACTATGGATTTGTGCACAGGGGAAAAAAAAATTCCTAACATTTATTTTTACTAATTTCAGATAACTGAATAGGAGTCTAAGTGTTACATGGCAATGTGAGCACTGAATATTTAAGAAGGCCCCGTACTGAGTACATTTGTTCTTGTACCCTTCCTGCTTGTGCCTTTCAATTTCCCTGCATATTGAGTTCCCCACATACTGAGGTTTATGTCTGCTCATACTGGGCTAGTGTTTTTTGTGTTTAAAGCAATAAAATGATAGTTAAGCTGGTGCAATCAAGTTAATGATTGTTTTTACATATTTTGAAAAGAGGGGGAAGGAGTCATTAACACAATGGGTAGTTGATATGGTAGATGTTGTTTGAATTGCAGTTGTTTAAAAAACAAGTACTTACATATTGAGAATCTTATTCACTTTTTTCCAGTTTTCACAAACTCATGATTTATGATATTCACAGATCCTTTTCCTCTTTAAGATATTCATTTTCTCATCAAAAAGGAATTAAATTGTTTTAAGACTACTTTTGATTATAAAAATAATTTTTGCAAATCATGCTAATTAATAAAAATAAATTTTCATGATATGTGACAAATGTAGGAGATAAATGGATTATTTTGAAGTGGCTGAAGGGAAATAAATGATAGTCAAATCTACTTTTGCTGCTTCTTATAGTATGAAAATCAGGATGTTTTAAGATTAAATAATATTCTACTTTCTTCTTCAGATTATATAAAATCCATGTAATCATCCATGTAATTGTATGCTAGGATGGAAGTTCTTGAACGTATAAATAATTATTTTTTTCTGCTTCCCTCCTGCAGTGAATAATCAATAGGCTTTTTTTTTTGTTGTTTTTTGTTTTGTTTTATTTTCTTCCAGATAACCTTTTTCATGCTGCTGTCTGCAGTGTGCGTAATGCTGAACTTGGCTGGTTCCATTCTCTCGTGTCAGAATGCTCAGCTGGTAAAGTCCCTGGAAGGATGTCAGTTGGTGAGTAATAAAAAACAAGTCTCTACTAAAAAAGGGCAATAGATTTTTTCATTTGTTTGCATTTTATACACACATTGCTTCAATTTCCAAACAGTACGCATTTCATAGAGCCATCTATAGCCCTTACGTGATAAATCGTGTTGGGAAAAGTTTGAGAATTAGAGTGCTAGCATATTTACAATATCGTGTCACTTAAAAGACTTGCTTCTTAGCATTATGTTGGAAACAGAATAGGTGAAATACAGACCACACCAAAGCAGTGCAGTGATTACCATTTGATGTTAGCAGTGTCAGGATTTCATCCAGTGTCTACTTCCACAGCCAATGTATTTCATAGACGTGCTGATAGTAATGTTTTAGTATGCGTACATTTTTTTGGCCAACCTAAAGCAATTCTTTTATAATTTCTAATGCAAATGTATGTTAAATAAAATACAGAATTAAAACAAAAATTTACAATGATATGGCATGCTCTGAATTGTTAAAAAGGTATGGTATACCTAAGTTCTTTATGTTTTTATTTTGGGAGGAGTGTGCATATATGCTGAACTCTAAAATAGTTTCTGATTTCAACTAACAAACAAGTCTATAGAACTAAACTCCTGCTGAAAATCTCTAATATAAAGTGAATAGTAAAACAATGATTACTTTCTTTGTCATAAATTGAGGAGACAAATGATATTAAGTTGTAAGAATGACAAATGGGCTCAAGAATGTTTATGGACATGCATCAGTGCTCTTTTTAGTGTAATCTAGCTGACAGTAGATCAATCGCAGTATCTAAACTGCATGAGTCCGCATTCACAGAATTCGTTAAGTATTAGGGATACATGAGCATTTGCCTGTATTGGCTTGTGTCCTTTGGGCACGCCCCAAAAAGTTGATTTGAATGATAAAGAGAAAAGTAATTTTCACCTCTAATATCACCACAAAATGCTTCTGCACCTCTTTTTTTTTTTTTTCAGCCATTGTTTTCCCCTTTCTTTCTGTCTAATAAAATCCTTCAGGCATCCATTTGAACACAATGTATTCAATAAAAATAAGTAAAAATAATACAATTTCAGCAAATATTTAGAAAGGCATATGAAAAAGGCAGAACAGAAAATCATTTGGGTGTAACCTGTCACATGCCTTCATCTTGTTTAGTCAGTTTTTAAGCCTGTGTTCCTATCACCCATCCTGTTTCGAAAGGGTATGTCTGCAACTCCATAAATGAGCGAAGCTTTCTATGGTGTTTGTGATTTCCAGCTGTGATTAGGGTAAAGAAAGGCTTTGCAGAACCAGATGGGTACAGCCCATATATATATACACACATATGCACACACACACACACATATATATATATAACAATTTTTTTTTGGCTGAAGGGGTCCATCTGAACTTGCGTAGAATCGTTCAACTCCAAGCCGACATGGGTTTGACAGATGTCCAGTAAGTTGTGTGAATAGACTTCAAAGAGCAAATTCCATACCAGATGGAGAGGAATTCACGTATCAAGGAGAGTGCTGTTTGTGCTGCTGTGGCTTAGTGCATGCAAGCACGGGTCCTGCTCATTGCATATGCCTGCTTTTCTAGTTCTTTTAGGCAGCTGTCTACAAACAGGGCTAGGCATGACTCTGACTCTCTTGGACTGCTGGTTGTTCCAGCTGCGGCAATGCACTGACCATGCACACCAGCTAACCAGTTAAATGCACAGGTCTTCAAAACAAAGCGGGTTGGAATGTATTCACTGGTGCTCAGTGATAAGGTGGTGTTCAGTGATGATTCCAAGCTTATCACCATTTAATTTCTAAATTATATTTTAATTATAGCACTTCAGAAGTATTCAAGTACAGGTGAGTGTTTGGGGAAAAGTAGCAAAATGCTGTGATAATTACTTCCTTTATTATGAAAAATTGATTAGTCCTTCTCTGTGCTGAATTTGAATGTTGTTACTTCTATTGCTAATGCCTGAAGAACAGGCTTCTGCTCATTCCAGTTTGTTTCTTTAAGAGGCTTCCAGTGACAGTCATTTTCTGTCCAAGTGTTTAAGGGGAGTACACTTAACCATAGGATAGCTACCGTTCAGATCAGTGGGAGAGTTTATTGTACGTAAAGAGAATGTATGAAGTATTTGTTTATTACCAGCTTGAAGGAGACGCTGTTGTGCTATTTCATCTCTTTAGTGCACGATTGTTTTATAGGGCATACATGTCAAAACTTTATGCTCTTACTTGACATGTTTTAATTCAAGATACAGCACAGGAGATCCAAGATGATGGAGTGTGTAATCTTGGAACAGGGGTTTAACCCAAGTTTTCTGGTGACTTTGAGAGTATTTAGAAATATACAGCTTTTATGCTTAATACTTTTTTTTTCTCTTGCTTTATTCTGAAATAGAAGAAACTGTTGTTTAACAATTTGGCAGAGGAGGGGAAGAAAGTTTATATATATACAGAGAGAGAGTTACTTGCTATTTTTTTGAGATGAGCAGGCATTTGCAATGTGTAGTATTTGTCAACATCCTTTATGGAATAAAATTGGGTTAATGAGAATCAAAAAGGCGGCATTGCAAGGACAGAAAATTGAAATAAGTTCTGCTTAATTAGCACATCTGTAGACAAAGAAGGCACTAGCTCCAACCAGTGGGTAAATGCTTACAACCGAGAAAAAAAAATACCAGAGTCAATAGGAAGTCTTTAGTATTAAATGTTCTCTTCAGTGCTCTCTGTTCTGATTATGAACCCTGTGTCTCTGATTCAAATTTGGTCAGGATCACAGCCTCTATGTGAAGTCTGCTGCTGTAGAAGTAAGCAGTGACTGAGTTCTGCAAACAGCTGAATTCTTGGATTATTGATAAAAACAAAAATGACTAAATTTATTTCAGATAAGGTTGATTTTCTTTTCTTTTTTCAACCTTTTTGAAAGAATTGTGTTCTAGTTATACGTGATGATTTCCACTTTGGAATTTAATGCGATTTCAAAACATTCTAGATTCAGTGATTTTCATTATTTGATCTGAATTTTCAAGTAGCCTTGGAATTTTCTGTGTGTTTTCCTCTCTCTTCCCTCATTTGTTTTGCCTTCCCTTGTCCTGTGCTAATAAGCAGTCAGGGAACGGAGTGGTATCAAACAAGTGCTTTCAGTGGGTAGGCAGAGAGACAGTTGGAAAGTGGATGGAAGTAGGCTTTGCCTTTGGGTAGGGATTCTGGGATTAGGAGGTGTAGTGGGTGGGCACGTAAGGACTTCATCAGAAGGCCCCATGTGTACCCTTGTGGAAGAATTCAAGGGAAACCTTTGCTTCTTTCTCCAGGCTAATGGAATATTATCACTCAAGCAAGCATTTTGCAAATAGTCCATTTTTTCCAAAGCTGGTGCACTCAGCTACTGAATTAAAAATGGAACGGTTACTTTTTATTTGTACTTCCCTCAGCTTTTCATTCCTGCTATAGGTTTTCCTCTGGACTGGTGGAATGCTGAGCTGGCAAAAGAAGATAAAACAAATGTTGAAACTGCACGTTTCAAAGTTGAGAGCATGATGAAATGCTAACTAGCTTTGCACCGTATGGTCTAGTTGCTGATAAGGGCAGCTAATTTCACTGTGACTGTTTATCATATCGCAGTTGTTTCAATATGGAGAGTTTCTTCTGCCCATGCCTTACTTCTTAGATTTTCCTTAACAAAAGTCATATTTCAATCAGATTGTGGACTTGCACGTGAATTGAATCACAATGTTGAAATGCTCATATGTAAGAAATTCTGGTGTTCTCTTCTTAAAGACCACCCCCAGGGAGACACTAATGAACACCACTGCTTTATGATTAAAGGCAGAATTTGACTTAGAATTTGGTAATGTTTTGTGTTGAGCATGTATAGTTATTAATGTTTGTCACTCAAAAAGGAAAAATACCATTTTTAGCAGCTTGTCCTAAGCTTGTATTTCATGTTAATTCCTGCACTGTGTGACTGGGTGTACATTACCATAACTCTGAATCCTGTGGCTGCCTTCTAGGATACAAATTTAGAGTGACGCAGCTCTCTGAGACGAAATTCAGCTTTTGTAGATGTGTTTTTTGAGATGAAGTTAACGTCCTTTGTAAAATGTACCCGACAGAAATAAGTGAATGAATTTCCAAGCACAGTACGCTACAAAAGTAAAATTCAGAATCAATACCCTAAAAGACAACCAACGAGGAAGTAACAAAGCAGTAAAATAAATTTTGTCCTTGTCAGGAAAATGTACTGGCAAGTACTGCAGTTTCAGTGCATGAGACAAATAGTTGCTCTTCTTTCTGTGTTAACTTTAATGTTTCTGTCAAACCCATTTATGCTCATTTTTTTCAAAAGGAATTTTTTGTCACATTTGGGGGAATGTGTGTATAGCTTTAAAAACATGATAATACAATCTCCTGTATCGAGGTGTTTAAATTCAGACGCATTTCACATGTAGAGTAGTTTTATGAAGACAAAGAATGAGAGAAGGGTCTTGTTTTGCTTTAAACATTGGGGATTTTTTGTAGGTTCCATAATGCATAGTTTTGTGTGAAGATGAAAAATGTGCTCACAGTTATGTTAGCATTTTGAATGTAAAATCTGTGAATTTAGTATTTGTGATCTTTATCCTGCAGCTCATCAACATTCAACACCGAGGGACAAAAAAATACATGTAGCTTCAATGTCTTGTTACAAAAACTTAACTGGACTTTTTGATCCATGATTAGCTGTAAATACTACAGCCAAAATCTCAAGCTGCTGCTGTAAGTCAGTGGAAGCAGGATGTGTACAGAGCAGTTACACACTCAAGGTGTTCATTAAAGTGTGTATGAGAAACAACATTTCTGTCCTACGAAATTCTCTTTCAAATACTTAATCTCTAAAAATTATGTTCAGTATAATAGGGTATAGCAGTTTGTATATTTTAATTTATGATCTACAGTGGCACAAGAGAATTTTGCTGGTTTTATTTCTTAGTCTTTATTTGTCTTTATTTGCTGTACCTGCTGTATTGTAAGTCACTTAGTCATTTAAAAAATAAACGTTCTAGTTTTAATCAAACTCACATCTGCTTATAATTCAGAAAAGTAGTGATAGTGCCTATCTTTTTATGGAGAGGTTGCTTATAATGTATTTTTCAGTTATACACGCTGAAATTGGCTTGTGGTTCTAGAAACATAGACAGGAAGGCTCCTTTTCCCCTGAATTATGTTTAATTGGAATAAATGGAGAACGGAAAAACAAAGGAAGCACAACTTGATGTAAGATGAATGGCGTAAGCCAGTTCCAGAACTGAGGTTTCTTTGTATTTCATTTTGTGCTGTAGCTATGTTCAAATCTGTGCATATTGAAAAATAGTTTTTAAAAACCCATCCAAATATATACTGGTGGTTGTGGGTTTTTCATTCTTAGGCACCTGTCAGATTTTTCTTTTGATATTTCCCTACCTCTTTATTTTCTCCCATAATGAATCCTTTTTCTCTTTGCATAAGCTGCTACAAAGATGAAAAGTTCCTTCCCATAATCATACCAGCATGGCTTTCTTGCAGTTTACTGTGGTGTTTTCAACTTTGAACTTTTATATTTTGTTTTGAATTTTTGTCATGCTGTTCTTAGGACACCACCACTACCACCCCAAAAAAAAAAAAAAAAAGTATGCTTTGGAGAGAAGGTGAAATCTCCTACCTTTACCAGAAGGTTTACATTTGTGCTAGAGGAAGGCTACAATGCAAAGTGATGCCATTACTTCATCCCTAACTCTCTCTTTTTGCCTTACTTCTGAGTGCACGTGCACTCAGAATTTCTTTGTTAAGACACCTTTAATACGTAGACAGAATTCGATGAATTGATACAGATGAAAAAAAGTCTTGTCTATGCACATTTTTTTATATTATTGTGGTATAGGGGATTTTGTGTGCACACGCTCACCAGTGTGTGTACTCAATAAGTCTGAAGTTCTCTACATTGCTGGAGGATCCTCTTTTTTTTTTTCTGATCCTCTTCAATGTAAAAATCAGATTTTAATGGTTTTGGTCACTTTCAAAGTAGCTGTACTGATTTTTGGCAAGATTAAATAAACTTAAAAGACAATTCCTGTATGTCGGCAGCTCAGGCTGATGTTTGAAATTTTGCATATGGTTTGGATGAGGGTGTACTGTGCAACTGTCCCAAGCATGAAAGAACACAAAATACACTGAGATTACTGACATTATGCTTGCTAACACAAGTAAGGATTGGGAAATGGACTACAAACGTATGGAGGATAACTGGTGGGGGCTGTGTACGCAGGGTGGAGTGAATGGTGCTATATTCTTGGTCTCTGCCAGCCAAAAAAGAAAAAGGATTTAAACACAGCAAAGAGAGGGGTAAGAACACAGGTTTGGAGGCACTGCTGATAGTTGCTAATGTAGTTGTGTCTGAGGCTAGGAAACAGCAGCCTTGCAGCTGGAAGAGGGAATCCCAACTCTCCTCCCTGTACTGATGTAGTGCTATTGTTTGTGCTTCTATGGATTTCTGAACCCATACACTGGATGGGATTGGAGGTCTAGCTTGGACTAAGAATAAGCCACTCCCTCGCAAAAAAGAAAAGTTCTGACAATGTTTAGATCACAGGATAGCTGTATGAATTCCTGGTCCTGTCTACACAAGTGTGAACGCAGCAGTAGGGCAGGGATGAGCAATCTGGAGCAAGAGGGCTCAAGACTGCTTTTGGCTGCTGCAGTGCTTTAAGCACAAATGTGATGGCATGCTCAGCCTTCAGTACTGCTCCCCATTACAGGACAAAAGTTAGCAAAGATGTCACCTCAAACATACTTGAAGGAAAAGGTGTACAGTAGGACAAATTGTTAAAAGCTCTCCAAAATGTATGTGTATTGAAAGAGGATTTTGTTTTGCAGTCTGGTTGCAAATCAAAGTATTTTGACTATGCTATGTTTTTCAAGAAGACTTCCTGATGTTTTGCAAGAGCTTTCATGTAAACAATAAACTTAACTCTGTTTAAGAACTGAATTAAAGGGAGAGTTTCCAGGCAGTATAAAGTTACAGAACATCTTTCGAGTTAATTGAGAATCTCTCAGAGGTAAGGGATTTTAACCAAGCAGCTATTTCTGGTTTTAGCCTTCTTTTATGTGATGCCAGTTCGTTACATGAGTTAAAAAGTAGACCTACGATCTGAATTTCATATCAGAAATATCAAATGTATTTCACCTTAAGCCAGTGACTATCTTTCCTTGAACAGGGACGGCGTGGATCAGAGCAATAAATGTTGTAGCAGTAGGTAGCTTTGTCTGAAGTTCCTTTTCCTTGTTATAAAAACTTTTTTTAGCAGCTGAAGACTATATTCATTTGCTGTGTACCTGGTGCTGATGGAGCAGGTATGCTGTAGCATTCTGACTGCTCACTTTGATGCAGCTCTAAATTAAAGGTGCAAGTTTCAAACTTCTGTTGTAGCAATTATCTAACAGTTGGCACCATTTCTAACAATCCCTGAGGGGTTCAAGAGCAAGACCTCCCCAGTGGCATTTCATATTTTGTATTTTCCATTGATTTGAGGAGCTGAGGTTGTCTGATTATAAACCATAGTTCGGTTTTATTCTTGTCTTTTGATTTTTAAAAAGTATTTTAAGAGAGTATTAACAACTGTCAGGAATTGAAGAGGAAAAAAAAATGTCTGAAATTTTTAAAGCAGCTTTCTGAATTAAATTGTATGCTGATTGGAAATAAACAGCACAACTTTTATGAAGGTACTCAAACTATATGTTCTTCTGTATTTGTTTTACAAAGTCTGTGTGTCAGGGTGTGACCAGTCAGTGTGAGTTGCCATAGAGAAATATTTCTAGTGCTGCTTTCAAATATGTGGGGAATGGTCTAATTTATGTACCCAGATTTTTTAAAATCCTTTTTAATAATTATACTGGCTGGAGGGCAGTCAGGACTCTCAGGACTTGAAGCCAACTTTCTGCTCTGAACATGGCTTCATTACTCTATGTGGCAAGCATTAAGTCATCTGCATCTCATCTGGTAAAGCTTGCTCATTTTTAATGGACTCTGTTCTTCCAACCGCTGTGCTGGTCATCAAAACAGAGTACTAAATAAGTCTGATAGGGATGGCAATAAAAATTAAATGTTTATGTAGGTAGCTATTAAGAGTATATGAACAATTTTAATATTCTTCAAGTTCTTGAGCAGCAAGAAAAACTTGTGTAGAAATGATTCTACATACAAGTCTATATGAGGTACGGGGAAAGCTTATATTGGATTTTCTTTGTTCAAAAAATTGACAACACCATAAAGAATGATCTGAATTAAGAACAATAAATGCATGTTTTCATTAGGATTTTTTTTTTGCAGGATTTGTGTCTGGAAATTTTAAAATACATTTGCCTTGCAAGAGAGTAAGTAGTATGGTGGTTCAGATCTCTTAGCACCCAGCTATTGTGCTTCCATCTTTATTTGGAGGAATACAGGAGTGATTCAGGATGACTGAATGCCACCTTGAGTCTATTATTCTTTACATGGAGAGCCATGGAAATTTCTCATGGGGGTCATTCTTACTACTACTGATTATTGGAGTATGGAAACCTGGGATCTGCCAAACTCATAGGTCAAGGAACTCCCGTGTGATATGAGTTCCTTTTCTCAGTACTAACCTAGACAGAATTGCAACTAATGACCTGGAGAAGTAGGGTATGTCCCGCTATCTCCTTTAAATAAGCTGCAAAAATGGGAATGGAGAAAGCGTAGAAATACTGAATTGAGAAAATTAAGGCAATAGCAGTTCATGTTAGCAGGCTAGGAAAAAAACATTTATGAAGTTAAATTTTGGCTTAAAACTCTTTGTTGGAAGGAAGCAGAAAAATAGATGCTGTTCTTTCTTTGTCTTTTTTTTAAGTGTGGAAATCAGAATTAGTTCTTATTGAGCAGAATGGAATTATTTTAAAATCACAGTATTTTTAAGTTTATATATATTCTTTAAGAATGATCGGGTTCCATATTCTTAACAAGGTCTGCTCTAATGAAAGTCTATAAAGAGCAAAAAGCCTAGTGCTTTTTAAAATGTAAAGTCTTTGAAAGCTTACTGCATTCAAAACAAACGAAAATTAGGAAAATAGAGAGCAAACCTTTACCAAAGTAAAAGTACATGAGATTAGATATTACTGCTTATTTTCTCCACTATTTCTTAATGTTGTTTTCTCACTTCTCAAGTGTATGTCATGTTTTCTAGCGTAATTATTTCTGTATGTACGTGTAAGTACATGTTATATGTGTGACCATGACCATGTCATGTACTTTTCTTACTTTGTTTTTGCTTGTTTTTTGTCTTTCCCCATTGGGTATGATTTCATGTTTATTCAGTTGAGTTACACTGCTTTCATCTGCCTCTGTAAAGCAAACATTTATGTCTCACTTTGACTCTTGAAAAAGATAACACTCGCTCTTGTTCAGTGTTGTATACTCTTTGTATTTTACCTGTTCTTATAGGTTCTATTAGCCAATGGAAGGCATTCTCTTTCGGAGGAATTATCATAAAATAAGCGAAGGAATAGCAATTGGTATTTAGTAGTTATTATTGTCACAATCAGTGTAAATATAATTGTTTGAAAGTGTTTTTTGTTTACTTATGCTTGCTATATTTTTTTTTTTCCTCCCCAGATTAAATTTGACAGTGATGGCGTCTGTGTTTGCTGTGAAATGCAACATCAAACATCAGGTTGTAGTAACCTTGGAGAAACACTGAAACTGAACCCTCTACAGGAATGTAATGTTGTGAGGTTGACCCTAAAGGTGCGTTATGAGAAGAATTAACAGTATATTTTAATTTTAAATAGTAAGTATGTAGGAAGACAAAAGTGGGTGGTAAAAGGAGTAGCTGGTGGCGTTCCTGGTGTTTGTATGCTCTTAGGTGAAAAAAAAAAAATTAAACTTCATCCAACAGAATGTAGTACTTCTGTGTTTTGTGGTTTACATTTTATGTTACACTGTCTGTATCTGTATTTGTATGCACAATGATTTTGTTAGAGCTTACTTAAGAAACAGGCTATTATTTGTTATGATTGATATTAGGAGGTACAAGGACAGTTATCTTTCTTGTTACTGTTCAAGAAAGCTAGAATCTTTTCTAGCTGGGAGAGAATGGTAAGTGTTCATTTGAGATGGTGCTGGAAGCATGCTTATAAACTGCTGTGTAATGTTGATAGTAGTTTAAATCCTCTAATGTTTTGTCTTAAAACTACCCAGTTTAAGAATGGACAGGAAATAATAATAATATTTTATGATTCAATTATATCACAATGTAATTGCATACATATTTCTTCATGCATTGTAACCAAACAAGCAAGACATGGTGTTACATTGGTTTGGAAAACAGTAAGTAATCTATGAAAGAATTGGTCAGAGAAAAGAACCCTAAACCGAGGTACAGATGTTGATTCATTTTAGGTGTAATTTAATGGTCAACAGAACTAAGTCTGCATCTGTGGCTCTCAATTTCAAATTATAAATTTTAATGAAGTTAGTAGAATACAGTGGAATAAAGTGGTGAAACTCAGTGTAATAAGGAGCTTAGGGATTTAGACTAAAGAATGAGGCCTGAAAATTCAAAGTTATATTGATATTAGAAGCTGTATTTTAGTTCAGGACAGGTATAAGTCCTGCAAAAAGTGTAATAATAAGCAGCTAAATGTTTTTCAGCTATATTAAGAAAAAGAGACAAGAAAAAGATTTAGCAAGTAGTAAAGATCAGGTAGGAGTTAAAAATAATTTGGTATGGCACCAAAATTCAGTAAGAACTCTGCCTCAGGTTTTAATGAAGATGACGGGAGGGCAAAAACCATTTGGGTAGCATTTACTTTCATTTCATTTAGTAATCGACAAAGAAGCAAAAACTTAATGTTGCTGGTCAAAGAATAATAATAATTTACTACCATTTGGAATGCTAAATGCAGGACTGTATTCAGTGATGCAATTCTAAAGAAAAGTTAAAGGTAGTACCTTGACTTTTACAAGAAAGATGATCAGTCTTCACATTTTTGCAACTATTAAACATTGAAGTTATCTTACAGAAAAAGCTCACTTGTTGATCCTATAAAAACAAAAATTGATAGAGCATATGTTTACTAGCTGTACATATGTCTGCAGAGTCAACTTTAATAATAGAGAAAACAACTGTTTATCTTAGAGGACATTGTCAGCATATGAAGTGGGTAGAAATTACATATGCTGGAAATAAGAGTAAAGTTTCTAAAAGGAATGAATTTGTAAAAAGGAACTGGTGACATCTGCTTGCACTAGCAGAAGGACTGAATTAAAACCAGGAGTTCCTATGAGTATAATCTTAGTGCAGCATTAATTATGTTCAGAATTTTTCAGTTAAGAGGATAATTATGAAAATAACTTCTCTCATAATGTTTCTTAAATCTTTTTCAGTTTTAATTCTGCATTTGTTTTCTGTTTGGATTTGAGAGCTCTGTATTCCTGGCAAATTTAAGAACAACATCCTACTATGCACATAAGGAGGAAAACAAAACCAACAAAAAAAAACAAACAGCTAATTCAGTAGAAAACTGACAATGATAAAGCTTGCTTAATTTAATTGCAATTAACGACTACTATGTGATTTTTGAGAGAACACATTTTTGAACCAAAAGGTCAATTGTGGTTATTGTTTGGGGTGCTGGGGAAGAGAAAGGGTAGAATACCAGAATTAAGAGTATACACCTCTGTATATAATGCTATGTAAGTTTTATTCTCTTCCTCTTTATTAAGTCTGGGGGATATCTCATTTCCATGAAGTAATCTCTTTTTTTTTTTTGGTGCTGGCAACTATAGGAGCTCCAGTGTGAACAGAACAGTTGCACACATATTGGATGTCTGATCTTGTTCCCTGTTAGTCTCTCTAGACTTTCTTGAATGTCTCTCTGTTATCCTATATATCTGATATTTGTGCAAACTGGCTTTTATTCAAGTAAAACCAGAAAAAATGCAGGAGAGTAAATCTGTAGATAGACATGTGCTTGCCTGCATGTGAGCAAGAGCACGCTGACCTAGTTATAAAACTGGTAGCATCTCTGGATTACATTGCTGATTGTACCTCAGGCAAAGTCCTAAGTCCTAAATATGTTTCAAGATGAAACAGGTACGAATGATATCTTTTTTTTTTTATTAAGTGTTACCACTGAATAGGATAAAATGCTGGCGTGTTAGTCTGTATTGACCATCTGTTGGTTTGTAAGCAGAATTTTGGGGAACTGAGTTTTTCTTGTAACATTAATTACACGGTATTATCCTGTTGAATATTATTTTACCAAAGAACAATCACATAATTCTGAATTTTAAATTAGAATGAGCTAAAACTAGGTGCAAGCTTTCAGTATGAGACTGAATTTTCCTGCAAGCCTTCATCTGTGGAAATTATTCCTTCCTTTTAAACTGAAAATATCTTGGACTTATTAAAAGCATGCAAGCAACAAAGCTTATCTTCTTAAACTTTTGCTTTGAGATGATGAAGGTAGACATAGAAGATGGAATCATTGTAATGTATTATTACTGCATGATATTTGCATGTAAGAGCAGAATGTTATGCGGCTTTGATGTTGTAATGATTTAGTAGGGTATTTTTAATTACTTTAACAGCTTACACAGCCCAGAATACATGCAGTCGTATATGCTAAATTATGATTATATATAAATATTTACTTTCTATTTTACTTAAGTACATCTATAGCATGGGGTTTTGACTATGCAGGCTAGGGGTAAGCTGTTTCCACCTCTATTTTCAGCACAAATACTTGTTTCAGAACTGCTGAAATTCAAGTGCAATATAAATAGTAAAAGTCTTTTTAAGGGTACTGATTGCATTCATTAGCATCGTTATTAGGGATTTGTATAATTTAGGATTCTTGCAGTTTTCTGTGTGAATGTTTCATCATCTTTGAATCTAAATTTATTTTTACTGCTTTTTCTGCTGACCAAGCCTAACCATATGTTTAATTTTTTGCCATTCAGAACAGCATGCTTTCACTTCCATGACAGAGGAGGATGACTCCTAAAATATTCTTTTGAGTTAGGAGAACAGGCTTATCCTCTCTGATGCTCCTCTGATTCTCTTTATGACCAAATGCAAGCTATTTAATTTTGCTGAACTGAAGCAAAATGACTTCCCTAAAAGACTTTCTAATCTATTTGAAATTGGGTAAAGCTTAGTGAAGAATAAATAATTTCCTCTAAGACAAGATTTTTTTAAATGCTGGAATTGTTTCAAGTTCTTTAACAGGTAAATGAAAATACTCAGTATGCTCAGGGTGTAGTAATAGTTAATAGTAGGTATAAAAATACATCAAAAATAGAACAATTCAGTGTTTGCTTTGTATGTTGAATAGTGGAGCAACAAGTATTCACAAGTTGTAAATAACAATTGTGTAACAGACAGTCTACTCCTATTTTTCCTTCATGCATATTTCTGTTCCTAGCTTAGAAAATGAGTGAATATGTTGTGAACTTCTCTCACAGCTGAAAAGCTGCCTTTTTTGAATTGCTGAAATCTGTTTATTGTTTGCTTGTTTGATTAATTTATGGAACCTTAGTCTTTCAGTAGTATCTCCCTAATAAATCACCAGTACTGCCTTTAACGTAGATACCTGAGTTGATGAAGGTTATGCAAACTCCTTGCCAAGCAGCACAGACATTTTTGAGTTTATTTTTAAGTAGCTGTGCACTGTTTTCTAAAAATATAGTAAATACTTTAGACTCATGCAAAGTAGTAACAATATGATACCTTAATACCATACATCTATTTCATGAAGCATTGGCCATTTCTTCATTTATAGTTTAATGTGCATGTGAATGATTTTCATTCATGGTTCTGAATTGATTCTTTGTAAGTAAAGACTGTCTTTCTAGTCTTAGAGCAGCTATTTTTCCTACTGTTTTTCAAACATATCCAGCTAGAACAACTGAAGTTATGGTTTGAGTTAGAGGAATTGTTGTCCTCGAATTTACAAATAAGAGAGGTACACACAGACTAATTTCATGGGTGAAGAAGCTTTCCTGCTCATTATCTCTTTTCAGGTTATAGTGGTAGAAGAAATGTAGCACCATAATTGAAGTCAATCAAGGAGAAAAGAAATCATCTTCAAAGAATTGCAGAAGTGAAGCTGGTTTTAGCCTTTGATCAGTGTAGGTGTTAAGATCCATGTGTTCAGGACCACTGATTACAAAGTGTACTTCTTACACATTGGCAAGCTGTTTTCACTCCTTGTATTGTTTATTGACCAAGCTCTCAAAAGTTCATGGGACTTAAGAGCCTCCAAAACTACGAACCTTTTATTTCCACAGGAAAATGATCTTTTGGGCCAGCAAAATGGGAGTGTTTTGTAAAGTTCAATAGAAAGTTGCCAGTTCAATACTGTTGTACAGGTTAGAACACTTAACCAGTACTGGCTTTGTGCTATATGACTTATTTTTTGTAATGTGGGCGTGAGTAACTCAGTTCACAAAGAATAGTACTATTTAAAATGTTGTAAATAAACATGGAGAGAAAGAAGTTAAGTGGGTACAAAAAGCTGTTCTTTGTTTCCTTCTACAGCTAGGTAGATTTAAATACAAGTTCTTAATTATCTGTAAGCAGCACAGCTGGATAACTTCCCATATAATATTTGACAGAAAAAACAAGTACTTGTGGTAATATTGCTTTGTCTGTGTGATATATTTGCATTTTGAATGTTAAATTCCCTGGTTTGGTATTCATGTACATAACTGAAAGTACAGTTCATTGCTATGATATGATGAAGAGGCAAGGGATTGATATAATATTTACCAAAGTCTGCAGCTGAGTTGAGTTGTGAAGGCATCCAGAGGTTCTTGTTTGGGTTTACTTGATATTTATTCTGTATTTAATGGGTATATAAGAGGAATTACGGAGCTCCTGCAATAGTTCGTTAAAATGAGATGGATTAAGCAAGGCAATTGGTTATTTTCCCAAATAACAATTAAATTATGCTGAAGTATATAATTATATTGAGTTTACACTATAGTCCTTTGGTGTGATCAACATCTTCTTGACAAGCCCCTAAAAACAGTGGTTTGTGCTAGATAGTTGCATATCAAAAGGGAGTTTCAGTGAAACTTTTTCTCTTACGACTTGCTGTGTTATGCATTTGATGAATAAAGTATACACAGCCAAGGTGGAACACTCATTCAAAAGGTTAGTGCATCTTACTGCTTTTTTCTTGCTATGAGTTTGGACATATTGTATGTATGGAAGCAAAGTTATTTAGAAATTTAACTTACTGACCAGATTTGTATGCAGATTGCTGTCAGTCAAGTGGTATTTCCCTTCCAGCCCTAAAAAATTGCATTGATGTTTTGTTCTTAATTTTGAATACCTGTACTATTACACGTATTACAACCTGATTGCAGCTTGATTGATTAAAATGGCTTCTCTACATCTGATTCTGGAAGGCAACCAGTAGTTAGTAGGGAGAAATTCAGTTATACCTTTGTTTTCTAAGATATGGATGTAATTCACCATTGGAGCAAAATTGGTTGCATTTCAGTTTTACTTTGTATTTGTTGTGATAGGAGGTACAAATTACTTTTTAAAGGGAAACATTTCAGCTGTTTCAACAATACACTTGCTGTGAGTGTTCTTTGATTATAAATGACTCAGTTCCCCCACCTCTCCCACCAGTAATGTGGGGCTCATGTCATTGCCATTTTTCTTCCGTTTTGGATTCTATCTCAAGCAAGAGATTTTCTTTGCTTCTGTTGGGTAATTGTGTGTGTTAACAGCTGTTCTAAATTGCTTTGTAAAATGATTGTTTCTACAGTTGAGTTATCAAAGCGATAAATCAATCACCATTTTTTTTCCCTGTTCCAGTTTAATATTATCTGACTGACTTATCATCCAGCAGTTAAATAGAAAACAAAGAAAATGAGTTCTTAGGGCAAATTGCTTTCTCATTGTGTTACTGTATATTCTTTTTTGTATGATGTTCTCATTGAATTAAGTCCTGCAATGATATTTTTGGACTAGAAAATATTAAAAAATATTTCAAATCAAAGTTCAGATCTAAAAATATACTCAGGTATTGGAATACAACTCCTATTCTGATGTATTCCATAGGCTTTATGCAAAGTCTAAGATTTAGAGAACGTGCATTTTTGTGTAGTAATTTTTCTGAAAAATAGTAGACTTGAAAATGTAGGTTTTCTTCCTAGGACTACAGCAAAAAAGGAAATAGATATCTTGTGGCACTGCTGAGTGTAGTTTGCTTTTCTTGTGTTTTTTTTTTTTTTAGTTTATCTGAATCATTACCTACTGTTAATCTTCATTTTGATAAAATTTGATAGGCAATCACTTTTGCCAGTGTCTCCTCCTTTGCCTTCAGTCACGCACGAAGCACAAAAAATCCCTGCCATTTTCTTATCTCAGCAGTCACTTGCAAACTGGTGATGGAAGGGAATATGGGAAAAAGGCAAAGACGTGGCAAAGAAGACTAAAGATTTTGCGTGCCTAGAGGTGGTTAAAGGAAAGGGGAAGAGGCTTAACAGTGTAAGGCACTGAAGTTTCATAACTGTTTTTTGTGTGGTCTGATCTCACTGATTCCCTGTTATGGAGACCACTTAGGAATCCTCAGCACACAGATATAGTTGAAAGGATTTCAGTAAACTTCTCTGAGTCAGCCTTAGTTCAGAATGCTTTTTGCATTTGGTCATTCAATCTGTAGAATTTAAAGCCTTCTCCAATGTTGATCACAGTAGGAGATTACCAACTCTAAAAGGACTCTTACTTTAAAAATTACAGAACTTTTTCTGTGTTTGTTTCTTATTGTAGCCTGGCTTTTGCCCTGTAATATTGTTAGCAAAGCTATGATATTGGATTCTTTTCTGTTGCATCAACTGAATTATGTATGGTGGATATTAACCACACCAAAATGCTATGCATCAACATTCAAATCAGTTCCCTCCTCATTTCATTTTTTGATAGAGATGTTTTTAAGAGGAATCATCTGCTTCCTAGGTGTTCAGTAATGAGAATTTTAAGTCTAAATTCTTTATAATAAATGATAGTAAGGTGATGCTGTATTGTTTTTGTTGTTGTTGTTCTGTTTGGGTGTTTTGTTTCCTCTGGAACTGCCTTTGGGATACTGGAATGTAGTGTCAGAACGATCAGCAATTGCTTTCTGAGATTACGTTCATAAACGTCACTGCTTGCTGTTGTTGCCAAGCAGTCTGTGACTAGTCAAATTCTTAGAACTTTAACACTTTTTTGTTGTTTTTTTTTTGTTTGTTTGTTTTCTTTTCTTTTTTGTGTGTTTTTTTGGATGGTATAATTTCTGTGAACAAAAGTACTTGTACTTGTCTCCCACTGAAGGGAAGTAGCTTTCTCTACTTTGTAATCCACAGTGGGAGAAAATTTAGGTGTACTCTGTATGATTAAGGAGAGAAAACATACTCTGTGAAATGTACCAATGTGAATTCTTTTCTTAAATGCCTAAAGATAGCTGTAAGTAGGCATATAATGTCTAACAAATCATGTATGTGAGTGACTGCTGATGCCATTTTTAGCTCAGACCTTGGCAGCATCAGTGTGAAAATAGGTTGTTCATTTCCCTTCCAGCAGTGAACGTGAGATAACATGACCCATATGTTGGACTGAGATAGCAGAAAACTCACCTGCTCTTTTAGATGCCAAATGAAACCTGGAAGGCCTTGACACAAGATTGCAATATATTGTATTTATTTTCAGTGTTAATGCCTATAAAAATTTGTCCTAATTGGTAAATTTCATGTTGGGCCCAGACAAAAGGAGTTGTGCAGCCTTTTGGGGGGAATATGGTGGGTACCTGTTTTGGATGCCTGACAGTTCATTAGCTCTCTTTTCAAGAGATATGAGCAAATTTATTAGAGATGATTATATAGAGTGTAAAAGAAAAAGCATTTTTTAAAGTCGACTTTGAGTGTATTTTCTCAAAACTTAAGAGTTTTTGAAGGTTGATGAGATAGCAACGTTATTTTCTGTATTCCTTGGTGGGGCAATGTAGTCACTAACATAGTCTGTAGATTACACATAATTGCAAAGATTATAGTTTAGGCAGCTTACATTCATCAGCTAATGTCTAAAAGCGATTGCATTGAAGAAAACATGTTTTGAATGCTCAAATAGCATGTAAAATGTCCAAAAAAAAGGCATCGGGGATCCCTTTCCAGGGCCATGGTTAAGGATTTTAAAAGAATGACACTGCAAAATATTGGTCTGTCATTTTGTTTGTTATGGTGTGGTTGGATTTTGCATAACTGTTGGCAGCGCTCGAGGGAACGCAGCAATACAAACTGTGGCTTCCACCTGCTCAGATACTCAGGGCTTCCAGATAGAAAGAACGTCAGGATTTTTCATTTGCAGCTCACAGAGCCTGTCACCTGAGTCATTTTACCTATTCATAATTCTGGAAACGTGCAAAGAATGAAAGACACATACTGTAGATAGACATATTCTATTTGCATAGCCAGCAATGCCTGCTTGTGTACCTGAAAGCACCAGAAAACCTAACTTCTCATTGCTTTTGATGCACATAGGCTTTTCTTGTACCTAAGCTGCTTGGTGGGTATAAATATTCTGTGGTGGCATGGGGAAAACAATGCTGATGTTGGTTAAATTTTGGAACAGAGTAACTTTCTTACAGCCAGTTTAGAAAATTCAGCTTTTCTGCAAACTACTAGCAATATATTCCACAAGCTCTTCCAGTTTAACAAGTAGACGTAACGCCAAAGGGGAGGTATTTCAGCTTAATTAGAATTAATGCATGTATGCAAGAGGGAGGACAGGAGGAATCTCTTCCATTTCTGTTCAGCCTTCCCAAACGTAAATACTTCTATGATATATTGCTACGTATTAGGTCTGGTGGAGAGCTCCAGCTTGGTTTCTTGCCAAAATGAAGTGAAATATATGTGCAATGTCAAAATGGCATTTTTGGCTGAAATACTTCTGCTAGCTCTATTAATAGACCTAACTATTTCACATTGGAGGAATGTTCAAGTTCTTCTCAAGTAAAGGTTTGAAAGCTTTGCTTCTTTTTGGCATGTAAGATGGAATCAAAACAGGCTATTCTATACTCACATTATGGTATTATTAATTAGCAGTTAGTTTTAACTAGATAGTTTTTAGCTATTGTGCTGAAGAAAACACAGTAGAAGAAAAGAGCATGCACACAGAATTAGTTTTTCAAAGCCAGTTGATTAAATATGTAAAAGAATCTGTCAGATCAGTCTGAACACCTTAGTTGGTGATAAATAGGTTTGTTTAACTCGCTTTTTAGGGTTATAGTGCTCTTACAGTGATTTTTTGGCCTCTGTTGATGTCATTGAGTTCTTTCTCTAACATTTCATGGAATTCTGTAGTTAAACCATGTTTATTCCGAGACGTGGTTCAAAGAAAATTTCTGCCTTTTGTTTTAGATAGCACTTAAAATCACAGAATGGTTTGGGTTGGAAGGGGCCTTAAAGACCACCCAGATCCAATCCCCTGCCATGGGCAGGGACACCTCCCACCAGCCCAGACTGCCCAAAGCCTCATCCAGCCGGGCCTTGGGCACTGCTGGGGATGGGACAGCTTCCCTGGGCAGCCTGTGCCAGGGCCTCACCACCCTCTGAGTGAAGAATTTCTGCACTTCATGCTAATTTGTCCAAATTATTTGTTAATTATTGTCTTTTTTCTTTCATTTATATCCTTTATTTCTCCAAATATCTCAATGATTCCTCCACATTTTAAAGGTTCAGCCTGTCTCTTCAGTAACAGCATATTTCATAAGAATCCTACTAATGGAAGGCAAAAAGCCAGTCAGCACATAACACCATTTAACCTGGACAACACACCTCCTTTTCTTGGGCAGACACTGCTTCTCAGTTCAGTGAGGTGAGAAGGCTATACCCAACACTCCTTACAATTTTGGCTTGTCAGAATCTGTTTAATAAAAGTTGCTTCAGTGAATTTAACAGCTACCCAAGTTTGCTGCCATTGTGCATATCTGAAAACGATGTTGTGTTATGTTTCCCATCTGAGAAACATTGACAGTGAGACAACGTTGTGTTCTCTGATCAGTGTAGGTATTGCAGAAATCAAAGATCTGTCACTAAATCTCCTGGTTCTTGTACTGGACATAGATTTCCTCCTCCTTGAGACAGCTATAAATGTAGTCATCTGTGGCAGGTGCTGCGGAGAATGAGGTTAGTCCCTGTTGTGGTTACTGCCTTTTCAGAGACGTTTCCTAAAGGACATCTTAATTGTCATCATGTTCCAGCTGGAACCTGCATAAGCACCAACACTGTCTTTCTGGGTAGCATGTTTGGCCATAGAGGGTTTTAGATTTTGAAAAGCTACTACTTGCCCACTCGCTATTATAGTGCACTAAATGAGTGTGCTATGGATTACCTAATTACCTGTTCAACAGGATACGGAAGAAATTCCCTGAAGATGGTAAATAGCCTGATGCTGAATAATGTGTGTTTGGGGGTTGGATTGGGTTTGAGGGTGCAGTGGAAGTGTTACTTGTTGGTTTGTGGGTTGAATCCTTTCTGAATTAAAACATACTTTTGAAAAAAAAAATCAAATGAGGTAGTAGTCTTGATTTAAGAAATGCCTAGTGATAGTGAGGATACCACAGTCATTGCTCTGTTATTGCTTTCACTGTTAAAAATTTAAATCTTTTCTGAATTTGTTTAGCTTTGCTGTCTTGATACATTTTTGGCTGATATCTTCTCTTTCTAGAACTTCATGAAATACATAAAAATTTTGCATCGCTACATTTGAAACATTCTTATTGCATCTTTAGTGACCAGAAAGATTGCAGTGGGAACAGTGCTCTAGCTGTTGTCTGCTTGACCTGGGAAAGGAGTCTGTGGGAAAAGGGCCATTGTTTCGGTGGGCAGTAATCCCTGCCCTACCTTATAAACACAATGCTGAAAGGCAGACTGAGTTCAGCTACCCATGGCAAGGGACAAATCTCAAACCACAGCAGAGTTGTGATCAATGTGAGTGTTCAGTCTGGGACAGTACTGAAGCCCAGGCTACTTGCAGACTCAACTTACTTTGTCTGTTGTTTCACAGTAGTTAGCAATGCATAAAAAATAAAACATTTAGTCTGATGCTGTCTGGAAACATTTTTCCAGAAGAACTGGCAGAGAAGGATAAAATAACTAAACAGAAAATGAAATGCATCGTTTGGCTTTACTCTTTGATTTAGGGTAAGGGAGAAATGAATTTTTGGGGAAAAAAAAATAATTCTTTTTCTCTATTCATGTAATGTTAAATGGGTTTCGTGTATTCCCTATTTTTATAAATGACTATAAATACAGTGTTACTGATTCCTACTATTATAGTTGCTGTTTGATATTTCAGATGAACTTTCACTAACCACCAATATACACCTATTTTGTGGTTTAAAGGGCTTAAAATCCTTTAAAAAGTAACTGCCTTTCTTTCGATGGGAAATAGTCTAGTGTTTGTCTTTTGTTTCAGGAGTGGAGGAGTGCTAGTAGGGGACCTCATACCATTTTTATGCTAGCCACTTGATAATTTTCTACAGAAACAGTTTTCAGATTAGCTAGACTGATATCTAATATTAATGCTTTGTCTATATTGCTTGACGCACCAGGTATGTTAGGTGATAACTTAAATTTAATAACAGTAATAAAAAAATAGATGTGAAGTAAAATACCACAATATCACCTTAAAAGCCCCGCTCCTGAGTGTTTTTGAAGTTTCAGGCTTTTATAGTTTCTCTCATCTGGTGCTTTTCAGTTTATCTTGCAGTCTGCTTTTCTGTAATTATGAAGTAATCGTACAGGTTCTTTTTTGTTTGCTGTTTTATTCCTTTTCATGTCTATAATGAGCTTTACTTAGCATAGATTTAGCAGAGAGCTAGCATAGCCTCTTTCAAAAATCTTAAACTCAGGTAAGTATAAGTAAGAATGAGGTTTGCTCTGTAGCATTTCTCAAATAAAAATAGTTTTGTCTTTGTGGTTTTGCTTCTGTCCTTACCCAGGAGCAGGACAAAGAGGATAGTAGTTCTACAGGGAAAGATCTGGAGCTCTGTGGACAGAAGATAAGTCAGTAAATTACTGTTGCAAAACCCCTCAGTTATCACCGCAGGATGTGTAAGGACGAGTATAGTTTATAAAGGACAAATGATAATCCTGACGCTTAGAGTCAACATTTGCAAGACCTCAGTTATGCCCCATTTAGAATTCTGCATTTGAGGAAAAATGTGGAGAAGCTTGAAGGTGAACCAGAGGAAATCGAAGAAAATAATCAGAGGCCTAGAAAATTGGTCTTGGTCAAGGATTTCAAGAAGTTGGGTTAACGTTCTGCAATAAAGGAGGAAAGACTTTAAGCGTGATGACTGAGTCTAAAAATGTAAAGCACTGTGGTAACGGCCTGTTCTCAAAAGCTGTGGAAGAAAAAGAGCAGTGGTTGTTTACTGTAGGCTGGACATAAGGAAAACATTTTCATGGTAATTGCAGGTGGTTAAACGTCGGAATTGCGGGATGGAGCGAGCTGTGGGATCTTTAGGAACAGATGAAAGAAACATCTGTCCTGAGGTACAGAAGCAGTACGAGGGCCTTAGGGACACTTTATATCAAAGTTGTAAATTAGGATCCAGAGTGTATTATTGAGCATAGATGGTATCAAGTTATACCTCTGGATTAGCTAAAACTTTTGGTTCTAAAGGCCTGTAGTTTGTAACTTAGATCCTTTAGAAGGCTTTTTATGCAGAGAGTGTTTTTACTTGTGGTATATTAACAATTTGGGGATTGTTTCTCATCTGTTCTCTGTGAAATACTTTTACTGGCTATTCTGAATACTAACTGAGCAACATCGTTGTCACAAGTACGACGGCAGGTAGGCAGTTGCTGTAGAAGGACTGTAGTGGTTTTGGAACATTACCAGCATGTTGGATGAACCGCTGTTCCTTTTCTTTACTTGTAAGAAAAATAAAAATCCAGTCATTGGAAGAAATGGATGCTTTTTTTTAATTATAACTTTCTTTTTTGTTTTTAATTATACCTATAATTAAAATGTTTCTCTCATTCTACTTAGTAAGTAGAAATACTTGTTCTGTTTGAAAATGTATTAAAAACAAAACCAATGTGGCAGTATGCACTTCCTTTGTCAGCACAAGGTGAAACACGCAGATGCAGTCAGTGCTTTTTTCTCATACCTAAAAATATGTATGTTTCTTTCTAATGTTTCAGATGCATAGAATATCTGATATAGGGTAAATTTCTAGATTTCATGCTACATTTTCCATTGATTTTTTTTATCACATAACCCTAATAGGTAGATTTCAAATATTGAAGGCAATGAAATTTCTTTGTGTTTTTGTTTTGCTTTGTTTTTAACCAGAAGTGCATTTCTTAGTATTTTGGTAGTGAGAGCTGTAGCTCGGGGTCTACTATGAAAGCAGCAATTTGTCTTTTGCAAAGTAGCTGGAAAACTTGAAGTATTAATATTTATGACGAAATCCCTAATACCAAATGTAGTTTGATAGGTGGGGAAGGGAAGATCGTAGTGTCATTTGTGTCGGAAAGGACCCGTGAGGTCAAGTACAGCCATCATACCACTAGGAAGTGCAGTACTAAACCACGTCCCTAAAGATGTTTGTCTCTGATTTAAGATGTTTGTCTCTGGATTGTTTGCTGCTGGTTTAAAAGACAGTATTACATGCTGAATGAGTTCTACACAGCTAATTGAGACCATATGAAATTGATAGCAAGTGACGGTGATTATTATCAAATTGCTAAAAATATTTCCTGTCCTTTGTGTCCCTGACATAAGAGATGATATTCTGATGCATGTCTTTTCACAGGATCTGTTGTTCAGTGTATGCGCTCTCAATATCATCTCCACCATTGTCTGTGCTTTGGCAACAGCGATGTGTTGCATGCAGATGGTTTCTTCTGATCTTCTGCAAATGGTGAGTATGTTTCAGTGACAACACAGGATGTTGTCCAACATAACATATTTTCCTAATTTATGTATGCTCATTTGTACCTACTCCTTGCTTGTAAACTTAGGCCTGTGTGTCTTTGTGTAGTGTTAGAATGCATGTACATGGGCGTGTGTTTTATCTGTGTACATCTGTATAAATACAGCATACAGATGTATGCAACATGAATAGCTGCTGCATTAGAGGTGTTTACATATTATTTTAGAGAGTTATATTCAGGATTTTGCAATTGGGAGTAAATTAGCTTTGTTACCAGGATTATAAACAAGGTTCAGTTTATATGTGCACATTCCATTTTCTGTCATTGTGTGTATATTATCTTCAGTTTGCACACTATCCAGAGCAATTACTTAGCTTTGAGATACTACTTTTCTAGTATGAGAACTATGTAGTGTGAGAACTACGAGTTCAGAAGTGGAACTTTTCACAGCACTGTGCCAATGATAATATTTCCCATAAGGAAAACATGTTTGGCTTCAGAGCAGCACTTGTGTTTAACTTAGTTAAAATACATCCTCAGTCTGTGACATGAAGGAATTACTTCATGTGTTATAATACAAGTCAGACAAAATAAAATAATGTTACATAAATGCATCTTTTCTTGTATCACTCTGCGTTCATATTGTGTGCACTTGTAGCCACTTAAAAACAGTGCTTATGGACGTAGTGGATGTCAAACAGCATTGACAAAATTAATCATTTCAGCTCAGGACACATTGCACTTTAAATCTTAAAGGATTTTTATCCATTGTAGTTATTCTTTCTTTTCATGTACTCCCCAACCCCCATGATATTTGCTGCAGGATTCCCCTGAATAAAGATCTTGCTCACAAAATAACTTTGCAGTGATGACAGGGAGACAGACTGATCACCACACCTGCAAAGTTCTGTCTGTCTAACGTAACAAGGGTTGCAGTGATCCGGGAGTGGAATCGTGTGTTCAGAGAACCTTAACCTAGACTTTATTTTGTGTTAAGAAGAAGAAGAATGTACAGATGACAATGAACCAAGAATGATACTAAAGTACATCAGACAGGCATGCACAAGATGTAGTAACCTCAATAGGAATACATTAAAAGCACACAATTTTTCTCTGCACCACTTCTTTCTTCACTTCTTCCATAGAAGTGTTTCTTTACGATGTGGCCATGCTACCATTAAATCAGTTTCTTTTTACTTCCCGTGCTTTGTGCTTCTGGCTTTTTGTCCTCTTGCTTAGTTGTCTGTTCCCCCAGCCTTTCAGCTCTCTTAATAAGAATTTTCTTCCCTCTCCACAGAAGAAGGGAACTACGTATTTCTTTATGCTCAGCCCCTTGTTTATCCTTAAGCTTTTCCCTTTCTTTTTTTCAAGTTGCTGAGCCAGATTCTAACCAGGCCTAAGTGAGCGTAACTTCCCTGGGGCTACGCTGACTTAGACCACCTGATCTTTGACCTGAAGATTTCTTTTTTCTTCGGCTATTTTCAGTCTATTGTCCCGTGATGTTTGGTCCCCTTTTGCTACACCCAGAAATCTGATTTACTTCCTTTTTTCTTGGTCGTAAATCCTTGATGCATATTTTTTCTTTTACTTTCCACCAAGGTATCCATCTTCTCTTACCAGGGTTCTGTCCCACTGGAAGTTTAAGATTGCAGCACTGAGATACCATCCCTTTCAGAAGACATGGTTTTATGTATTATATTCATTCTTTTACTCTGTTCTTACTGTATTCAAGAGCTGCATTGGCTCTTTTCTAGGAAGAGGAGCTATAAAAATACAAGTTCTACCCAACAACAGCATTATTAAGTATGGAAAATCCTCCTCAGACATCATTAGGTTACATAGCCTTTAAACTTGCTGTCATTAGCTTGCCACTCGCTGTGGCTCATGTGCTGTGTTAGCATTCATCTCAGAAATTAACCAGTTAGAATGGTGAATTTCTGCAAGTTACTCAATCCTGAAATCATGTCTAGTTTTTCTCTGGTACAAGGCTATTCTGTGTGCTTCAGGTATTTTATTTCCTAGCAACATTCAGCTCGTATGTAATACAGTTTCACGAAAATCTGCAGCAGTGTTTCGTGAGTATCTGCCTCCTTGTGTAACTTTTGCAAACAATGAGTATCTGATTCGCACAAAAAAACTGGCAGTATTTTATTGGAAACTGCTACCTTTTGATGTGCTGATCTATTAGTAAAAATGTCATGAAAGCTATAAACAAAAGCTATCCAATAGTACGCACAGATTAAATGCTGTACCTAGAGGTGTTAGGCTCACAGGAATTAAGCAGAATGAGCAGAAAAGAATCATTAACAATCCTTAAAAGGACTGCTTCATTTCAGTCCCTTTTTTTTCCCCTGAACTTTCTTAACCATGTGAACTATCACACATATCCTAACCTGCTTTAATTACTTTGAAGATAAAGTTCAAGCCTCAAGTGAGGGATCAAAGAAATAGAGAGAATGAATATAGAAAGTCAAATGCCTTGGCAAAAATAATTATACCCTACGATACATTATAAGCCATAATAACTGTACTTGATTCGTTTTCTGTAAGCTGTCAGTATTTCCCATCTTTTTCTTTGTATTTGTTCTAATACAAAGATATCTGCCATTTTTGGTGGATGTTCTTTTAAATGTTATTAAACTCATGTTTACATTGACCTAATGTATGCAATAATTCATAGATTTATGCCAATCCTACTCTTCTGTTAGTGATAGTTCCTGGGTAGAAAAAAAAAGTGCTTCAGTACATGTTTTATAATGGCACCAATGATATTTAAGCTTTATAGGTCCTAAATTTAACAAGTAAGAACGCTTTCTTTCTTAATTCCGTTTTCTTAATGCACAGTTTTTGTTACCTGTTCTCATTTTGAACAGCATTCAGGAAGTTTAGGGTGTAAATTATCCTTTTGTTAAAATAGATATGCGGGCACTGACTAGAGTAAGATTCAGTGGGACCTGGATTATTTGCTGCTGGTGCTGTGTTGATGATTATTTAGCGCTTTGTTGACTCAGTTTTCAAAGTTGTCTGTCTTCTGGATTAGAAAAAGGGAACTGACCTCTGCCAAATTACCATAAAATTTAAGAGATACTTCTGTTTTTTGAATATAATTAGCTTCTGTGCCTGATGACTTTTTTTTTTTAAGACACATTTTGGAAGAAATCTATTATTATAGTTTTTTTGTTTCAGTGGAGAAAAGCTATATAGTATTTCAATTAAGTGATTGTTTTGCTTAATATCATAACAACCATGCAAGGCACTGGATATGTAGCCTGCTACAACTCAGCTATTTTTTATATGACTTTATTTTATTTAGTGTAACAAAATCTAAAAGTTATCTAATCATAGCATATTTTATTGGTTATTTGCCAATTTTAACGCTAGATTTACTACTTTACATATGAAGTAGAAGGAATACATTAGAAAAACGTAACTGCTCCCATTTTCAGGACATGCGAAGAACCACGCAAATTCATGTGGTACGACTCATGCTTACCTAAATCGATATGTTTTATCTGAAACCTAACCTGAGGACTTGGTCTAAGAATCAGATAAGAACAGGATTTGCAGTCATGTATATGTGTAGGTGTCCTAAATAGAAGTTGAATCTCTGATCCAGCTGATCCAAGGACAGCCGGATATAAGCATGCTTTTCTGTTTTTATCCTCTGTTCACTATGGTGTGTTACTTCTGTTGCTGTGTCTGAATTTCATAAAAGCTCTCTTTCATCTGATATGATCAGCATGTATTACTAATTGTCACCACAGTAAATGAGAAAGCATTCTACCTGGCAGTCCTGAAAAGCAAGCACTGGGGCTCAAGCACCCAGCATCCATTTTGGTTCTTGTAGGACGTGTCTGAGAAGTGTACTGCCATTAAAATGTGTGAGCCAGTTTGGGAGGTGGCAAACAGAATGCCAGCAGAAATGTATCTAAATGCTGACAGAGTTTAACGGGCAGAGATATTCACCTCTTGCATGGGAGACCTCAGGTATATCTCTGAAATTTGATCTGTTGCCACTTCAAAATTATTCATGTACACGTGAGTAAAGACTCACTAAAAAGCCCATCTGCTGGGTGAATACTAAATATCAAAATGCCTGTGAATGACACTGAGCAGACTGTGGAAATTTTAGTGTAATTACAAGACTGAAGATGACATAGCACTTTTGGATATCAGCAGTGTGATTCCAGATTCTTTGGATAGTGGTATAAATGAGACCGTTGTTTAGGGCTTGAATCTCTTCATTATCTTCTGATTCTGTTATTGTCACACTCTATGTTAATACATGGGTGTTATTTGAAGTTTCGGAACCCCCACAGCCCCGCCTCAGGCTCTTCATGTCAATATAACTTGGCAGGTGTTCTTTGTTCAGAACGCTCAACTGCTGGTCTCTTATTACTTCATAATATATCAGTTATGATTTCTTAAAAATAAGTGACATTGCATAACTAATAAGGGGATGATAATGCCAGGAAGAGGAATTATAGAGCAGGCAGCTTTGGTGAGAGTCTCTTTTTTCAGGTCTGGTAAAAGTATGTTTTCTCAATCACATGTCTCCTGGAAATATCGCAGACTACTTTTACTGCTTTACATTTTAGTTTCCTTTAGTTTTTACTTTTGAATTCATAAAAGTAGAAATGTTGAAAGTGTTGTCAGAAACCAAGCTGAAATCTGCTGTGCATCAGAAACCAAAATAAATCTCTAAGTACTTACTAGTCACCAGTAATAAAAAGAAATATAACAACTTCTTTCAGCAACTGCTCCTCTTTGTTAGTGTGTTTTATAGAATTTGTTTTCATGAATAAAATTTTGCTGAATTTTTCACAAGTAGCATTTCATGTGAGTTTGAGAAAGGGAACGATGTCTTTGATTTGAAGTGTTGAAATATAAATTCTGGTGGTAAGATCTTATCCTGCAAGCAGCAAGATCTTACCCTGGAAGGAAAAAAAGCTGAAAAGAGGAAAGGATAAAAAAGGATAAGAAAATAAGTTTACTTGGTTGGTTGGTTTTGTTTGGTTGGTTTTTGTTTGTTCTTTTTGTTTTAATACGTGCAGTTCAGTTTCTGGAATATTTCAGGTGTAGCATATAGCACAGGACTAGGTGAACCATTGTGGGTTTGAGCTTTTATTACAGGACACAAAATCTTATTTTCCTAGGTTGTTCCTTCTTTGAGTTGACTAATTCAAGAAGTACTAATTCAAAAATTTCACCCCTCTTTACCCTTTCTCACAGGTGCAAATTTCCTTTGTTACATGTTTTGCTACTTGGGACAGTTTAAGACTGCACTCCATTTCAGGGCTTCCCAGAGCTGTTCTTTCTGCATACACACTCCTCCAGCAGATAACGTGAATCACATCAAATTATGTCAGTGTTCTGAAATGCGAAGAAACATTCCTTAATAACCAAGCTGCCACTTCCAGGATATTTCATTTGTTGCTTTAAGGCAGTTTCACTTTGCATCTTGTCAGATGAATGGCAACTGCAAAAATTCACAGTATTTTCTCCAGAAGGAGAAATTGCTTCAGCTAGGTAAAGAAATACAAGAAATTGTGCCTGGTGTGGCCAAGTTAAAGCCTGAGGTACACCTACTCTGTTCTTTCTTCCACTCCAAAAATGTTTGTACGGTACTTATCCTAGAAGTACAGGTACTGATACCATTCAGTGTGTTCTGGTGTTACCACCACCACTACTAACTGTTCATCATACTATGTGATATCTAAAACAATCTGTTATTTTATAAAGGAAACAAGGTGATGACGCAGCTCATGCTGCGCTACAGCACATGCAAGCTGTAACTTACTGTTTCCATTCAGTCATAATAATAATTCAGTGTGTCATTAATAGTTTAAGCTGTATGCAATACTGAAATTAATACAGAAAAATAATTTATAAATCATTTGCATGCAGTTGAATGTAAGTTGTGCAGTGCAGTCACACTACATGGCGGTCAACTTGTACTTAGTGATCAGAGAAAAAGCTCCCACCAATTTGGATGTAAGACGCTGCTTTGCTTTTCTTAGAGAGGTCTGTACCTCTCTATATATCTATATTGCTATATATCACTATATGGAAAGAGAATAAGGTTATTATAGTAACTCAGGATGTTGAAAAACTTCTAAAAGAAGGACTTATACATTTTTAAACAAAATTTTCATGTAATTTGAGGATATTAAGAGTAAAATATAAGTAATTAGACAAGTCAAACAATAAATGTTCTGAGGGGAGGTGAAACAGCAGTAAAGCTAATGTCAAACAGCTCTTTTTCATTTCTTACATTTATTATTTTATTCTGATTCTGTACATTCTCTCACTATTTTTTTTCTTTGTTTTGTTTTGGTGTTGATCATTCATATGTCGATATGTACTAGCATTGCAAACATTACACGGAGCTCTCAAGTTGCTGCCCAGGCCTTTCTTTTTCTTTTCATGGACGCTTAAAGCTTTTTCTCTTCTAAGCATTAGCTCTTTAATTCATTGGATTTGTTGAAATTTATACTCTATTATAATGCTTTGCTACTTAAAACTTTCTTATGCAACAGAAGGTAGTTCCATTCCTACTGGTTAGATTGCAAATTTATTGTGAGTATCAATTGAATTTGTTTCTGAAATAAAACAATGTATTTTCTTGGCTGGGTTTTGAACATGTGAAAACTGAAAGGACAATAGGATAGATTAATTATCTCAACTCTAAATGTTCTTTTTCTGTACTTATTTGTAATTGAAATAATCTTTTGCAGTTTAATGTGAGGGTTGTAGCAGTGTGTCAACTTTTAAATTTACGTTACTCTTTTTAGGGTTGTTGGTTTTTAGAAAAATACATTACTAGCTTTTGCTGTGAGTTACTGTTTCTTAAATAAAATTTCATTCAGTCATTAGTTTTTCCAGTAGTTATATCTATGTTAGTGATAGCAGAAGTTTTTCATCTAAGAAGAAATTGGAATTTAATAAGGAATGGGGATAAAAAGCGGTCTACTGAGATCTTTTGTATTTAAGCAGGATAGATCATCTCTATTGCTGTATTCTATTCATTGAACAAGTGAAATTTTTGTTGGCTCAAATTTGTATGATAGCATAGAAAAATCAGTGTAGCAAGTATATTCAAACTATATAGATGTCAGAATATGTACAGACAAGTTGTGTGTGTTAGCATTGTGTAGTAGCATGGGCCTTTATGTGAAGCTCAAAGCTTTCTGACATCTATCTTCTGAAGGAAACAGATCAGCTGGAATTCTTCAATTGTACTTTCTCTCTATGGTGAATCTTTTTGCATTGATAGCTAAAAATGAGACAATCTCTGTCTATTTTGAAATACTTTTGTTCCAAGACAGGAGAGAGACCACCTAGAATCCAGATTCAGTGGTAGCTATGGTGATATCAAAGACAGAATTCTGCTGTTTATGCTGCACTTCTCCTGCTGATTATTTGGAACTGCACAACGCTGTTGGCAAAACTAGCATCATGTCTAACATGTTGAACTAACACATGTAAATTTGTGTTTTGTAAATGAGAGGTTTTTTTAATAAGCTTATCTTGAGAAAGATTTAAAGCTTATTTGAGATAAATATAAGCTTTAAAAATCTAAATCTAAAGATAAATCTAAAAAAGCTTATCTTGAGTTCCATTGCACAGGACATTAGAATGCTTAACTATTTCCTCTGGTCCCCCATTCATAGCTGGAAGGCAGAGCAATTACTAAAAACCACGTATAGTTTGTGCTGTAGTTTAGGAACACTTATTACGTATGGTGACAGATTTTCACTATAAATCACTACCATTTCCTTTCACATAAATTTCATTTTTAAAATAAAATCTCTTATAAATGAGGAAGAAAAAAAGTGCAAGAAAAAAAAATAGAAGTCCAAACATTTTTCCTGGTTTATATCTCAAATTAATTAATCTCAGAACAATTCAGAACTTTTTGAATTTATATGTTGCTATATATATATATTTATAAAAGTTACTCTAAAGAATAGTTCTATTGTATTGGTTTCTTTTTTTAGTTAATATTTCTAATATATCACTCAAATACCTTAAGTAAAGCAGCTCAGTGTGAGAACAAGATCTTGCTAGCATTGTCTAACCTTTTATCTTGGTGTACCATGCTGAAATAGTAATAATAATTTAAAAAAAAAAAACTTCTAGCAGAAGCTTCAAATTAATTGAGAGTTGATCTTAAGTTACTAAATACTTAATACTTTAATTGTATCAAAACCTAAATTTTCTGTTTTTTTTTTTCTTCTCACAAACATCATTTAGCAGTGCTGTGAAGCCCAGTAGACGGTGCTTTTAGAAATATCATGCACTGCAGGTAACATATGTCCATAGAAACATCCTGAGTGTAAATATAGTCAGATAACTGTTCCCCTTGCTCCCACCAAAAATAAAGAAAAAAGCACAATGGGAACCTTTGGTGTAGAAAAACTTATAACAATCTTAGAAAATGTACCATTCTCTATTCCAAATTCTATGGGTAGAATAAGAATATGCAATGTTTAAGAATATTTAAAATACAGAGTCAGTGCTTCAGGAAAGCTGTATTGCCACAGACCAGTCTCTGTGGGGCTCCAGAGCTAATGGCTTGTGGTGATTATAGAAACAGCAACTGGAAACAATGGAGTACAACATTTTGAATGTGTTTTCCTTATCCTTACCTTCTATTGCAATTTCCCTTTGTGCTCAGGGCAGCCTGTAAGCCTGGCTTGATCCTTCTGTTCTTGCAGACAATTAGTATCTACCTTTCTCTCCAGGAAATACTAACTCCACAATTTTAAAAAAGGAGAAAAGCAACCTGTCCAGGAGGCGGACAACAGTTAATTGAAGACAAGTATTCTTACAAAGAGCTTTTATTATAGATAACATGCCAATATTTAATTACATGCAATTATTTTTTTTCCTATCCCCAGGAATTGGCAAGTTTTTAGAAATGTCAGAGAGAGTGAAATGAGGATAATGAGTACTGGAATCTCCAAAGGAATTATTCCAAAGTTACAGTGTAAATGTATTAAATGTGATATGGAAGGCAGAGTTAATTACATGCAGGTATGGGAAGTAGTCTCGATAAAAAGGTTGCTCTACAGCACTAGTGGCATACTCATGTATGGCAGTTACTGTTTTAGAGATGTCATGGGTTGCTGAGCAGTAAATCACTGTTGTTCACGTGGAGTCAACAGTGCTGATCAGCTGCAGAGTACACAGAATGGAGGATGTCTTTGTTCTGGTTTGGTGGGGATGAACCATACCTGAAATACAGATGAGGAGTTCTTAGTCTTACGGATCTGGGGTAGAAGGACTTAGCACGTTGTATTACATCATTGTATTACATCTGTCTGCTGTTTTGTCAATTCAGTAATGATAGTTCTCTGTCGGCTTTTACCTGAATATACTCAAAATATTCTAAATATAGATAGTAAATGACAACCATTCTGGTGACTCCAGTGGCCATCTTATAGAACTATGAGTGAAGAACTGGAAATTTGGTCTGACAATGAAAAAAGAGAATACATTTAATAGACTTATTTCTTACCTATCTAGTGGTGTTTGTTTCACCTCGAAGAACTAAAAACTGTGAAGAATAACCTTTCCATGAAGCACTGCCTTCTTCACTTGGAAATGACAGCATGTATGTCTTGCTGCAGGTTATGAGCTTGCTGGAAGGTGACTGACATTCAGTCCCATGTCACTGGCTGTGTGGAGTTCTCCTTACCATGGCATATGTACCCCTGAACATAAATGAATTTTCAAAAAACTTTTACTTCTGGTCTGCTGGAAGTGATGTGTTCCTAACACTTGTGTTTCTGATTCTCTTCTTGATAACAACTTGCTACTAGTGCGAGAGCTAACTTCTGTGTTGCATTCAGGCTCTGAAATGGGTATGAAAATGCAGCATTGTACAACTTCTGGGTTTACCCTGCCACAGCGGGATAGCGTGTTTTTGTCTTCCCTCATAACTGCAAACCAAGTAACAAATGAAGTTGTCCTCAGTATGAAATGAGGGCTGTTTGAATGAGAGAGCCTGCTCTATCAAAGTTAGGCATGTCCAATTCAACATACACGTTTCTACATGCAGTGTGTGCACTGTGTTGCCTTCTATATCTATTATGTATCAGACATTGCATACACAAAAGCAAGGCCATCTTTAGTCCAAGGATGGGAAAAAACCTGCATGGATGTAATATTTTGACTGCCAAGCTTCAAACATAACATGAGGTATTTCCTAAAAGAACAGTGTTGTGGTTTAACCCGGCTGGCAGCTAAACACCACACAGCCGTTCGCTCACCCTCCCCCCTCCCTCTCTGGGATGGGGGAGAGAAACGGGAAAGTGAAGCCAGTGAGTTGAGATAAAGACAGTTTATTAAGACAGGAAAATAATAATAACAATAATAATAGTGATAATGATAATAGTATTAATAATAATAATGTGTACGAAACAAGTGATGCACAATGCAATTGCTCACCACCCGCTGACCGATGCCCAGCCTATCCCCGAGCAGCCGGCCCCCCACCCCGGCCAGCCACCCCTATATATTGTTTAGCATGACGTCAGATGGTATGGAATCCCCCTTTGGCCAGTTTGGGTCAGCTGTCCTGGGTCTGTCCCCTCCCAGCTCCTGCTGCACCCCCAGCCTGCTCGCTGGCAGGACAGAGCGAGAAGCCGAAAAGTCCTTGGCCTGGTGTAAACACTGCTCTGCAACAATTAAAACATCAGCATGTTATCAGCGCTCTTCTCATCCTAATCCAAAACATAGCACCCTACCAGCGACTAGGAGGAAAATTAACTCCTGTCCTAACTGAAACCAGGACAAACAGCATGAATTCTAGATCTGTGTTTCATTGTCTGTTGGATTTCTGAAAGTTCCCAGCAGCTCCAGGTGGTCAAGAGAAATGGCCGAGCATTTGGGATTTCCAGAGACAGGGTTACCAAGTTATGCCTAGTAAATGTATTCACAGTAGCTATTAATAAGTGTAAAGTTATGCGAAGTTTTTAACAGTGTTGACTATTTATTGTATTTAACAGTGGTGCTGTTTACCATTTGTCCTCGTCCGTGACAATTTTCTATCCATTGCTTCTGCAGTCATCACTGGTTTAATCCCAAAAGCCTGGCTAGGAGACACACCGAGTTGTTTCTTAGTGTGAGCTATAGTTTTTGAAATGACACTTGAATGTAGCTTGACCTTGTCTGTACTTGTGACCAAGCAGGTCATACCAATTTTTGGTTTCACAGTTCTTGCTGCTATTCAATTGCCATCAACTATTTTGAGACTGATTACTCACTAACAACTGCTTTGTAATACAAAGAAAAGTGTGCTTCCTTGTAAGTGTTTGTCAGTGTTCCTCCACCTAGTCCAGCTCTGTCTGCTGCTTGCGTTTTCTTGCTGTTTCTTTTTCTAGTTGTCTCCCTTGGAGACTTCGCTTTACGTCTTTGCTGGGTTCCTGCCAGCCTTCAGCATTTGAGACTCTCTTCAAGATTTTTAAAATACATTTTATTGTAGGAAGAATAAACCTTTGCAGGCTGGTAGAGAAGAGGAGATAGGGAAGTATGGAATAACGTATCATTTAATTCCTGCTTAGTAGCTTTCCCGCTGTTTTCTCAAGGATGTCTGTTCTTTCTGATAATCCCTTATATTTGCAGTTGTTTCATTTTCTGCTAGTCTCCCTCTTACAGCCTCTTTCAATTTAATTTCTGTGCCTTCCGTCAGGATGATATCACGCAGGTAAACTGTCATTTATAAACACCCCTCCAAATATGTGTTTCTTTCATGTCCATTTTGCCACTCATTTTCAGCACTGGTCACACAGTTCATTGCCATGACTTGTATTCACAGTAAAGTTTTTTGAAAGGGATGCAAATGATTCTGCTGTTAAGCTGAACTGCATCTAAACATTAGGTCTGTTCCTTCTTGAATCACAGCCTACTCTCTCCTGTGCAAAACCTTTCCCTTCTGTCGCTTACATCCCACAAAATATATGCTGATGCTTCATTCACTGTAGAATTGCTCTCTGTTAATTGCCTTGTTCTGAAAAGTATTAAGACTATTGCCTGTTATATATGTCCAAATGAAACAAGCTCTGGGAAGCTTGAGAAAGAGATAAAGCTACCTCTTCTCTGGTGGAGGAAACCAACTGCTGGGTTCCCTGGCAGTATGTGTAAATAGCCTGGGGGAACGTAAAGTTGTAAAAGAGAAGTGCTCAGTGTCAAGACCGTAAAGATGACCCAAATCATTACCTCTTCTAGGAAAAGGAGAATTGTCCAGAGTCTGTTGGAATCAACTAGGGTACAAAATGTGAGCTGAGTGCACAGATATGCTTTCATTATGATATTTTTTTCTACAGATTAAGGTCATTTAGTTAAGTTTGGTTTAATTTCTGGAAGAGACCCTTTTTTTGTTTTTACTGGCACTAGATTGATATTTCATCTTTACCTTTAGTTGCTTTCTGTTTTTCTAAAATATTCTTCAATGGGTTTGGGAAGATAACGGACTGATGGTCGTATGTATCACTTAAGGCAAAGGCTTGCTGTTTAGCAATTAACAGTAGTTAATGTAATCACAGAATCATCTAGGTTGGAAGAGACCTCCAAGATCACCTAGTCCAACCTCTGACCTAACGCTAACAAGTCCTCCGCTAAACCATATCACTAAGCTCTACATCTAAACGTCTTAGGTGTTTTATTCTGTAAGAGAAACCTGTAGAAATGCCTGATTGTACTCAGGGTAACAGCATCAGACATTCTATGTAATGAGGATTAAACCTCTTATTCCTGTACCATTAGTAGACATGAAAAAACATCTGAAAGTCATTGGTTATAGGTTATAAAATAAAGTATTCTGAAGTGAAGGTTCTATATTTAATAATTGTGAAAGTATCTCTAGAGATACAGCTAGTAAGGAACTACTGGTTCATTTTCCCAAACAGCTGAAATCAGTCCTCCCTGGCCCTATGTTGTGTTGCTTCAAAAGTGAAAGTTTAATACAACATACGTAGTGTGTTTGGTAGAATTAAGATGTAACTCAAGCTTCTAAATACCAAAGACCAATAACACTTGTGCAGTGATCTAAAGTCAGAATAACTGTGCCAAGGCACATTTTTCTGAAGTAGTGAAAAATATAAAACTGACAAGAAAAATGAAAGTCGGTTACTTTCTATTTATTGGATTTCCTGAGTATAAATGTTTTCATTTTTTAATTGCTTTTTCAGTCTTTATCGTGTTTTTTAAAAATAGTAATGATATAATGAGATGACAGTACACACATCTTCCCTTATTCCAATGTAAAAGAGAAATGTGCCTTTGGTAAATTTTCTTAGCTCACTTGTTGTAAATGGCAAGAGCTAAAGAGCAGCTTACCTAAAGATCTAAAAAAGTGGTATGACAGCAGAAGCTTGCTGAAGAAGGAAACATTTCAGTCCTTTTTGATTGTCTGTTGATTCCCTTTCTTTTGTGGGAGCCAGGCCGAGGCATCTGGATTCCTTGTGATCTGCAGAATGTCCATATTTAACCCTGAAGCAGTTTAAGCCTTTGCTTAGAAGGCTTTTTACCTGACACCAAAAGTATCAGAATGGCTTCTTGATATCACTGCTGTGCTAGAAGTTGATTAGGTTCTTGACACAAATATTGGCAGTGCTTTGCAGAATTATTAGTTTTTATTATTTATTGTGGTTATTTTCTTTTTGGTTGTGAGATGTTTATATGGAATAAATATGTGTCTTACATTCATACCAGCATTTAAAACCTTTATACAATGTATACATGTGCTCTATCTGTATCACCAAATGATAAATGTTTATTAAGAATAATTTTAAATGGTGCTTTTTTTGTTGTTGCTTAAGTGAAAAATATAGCATCCTTAGTCAAAATGTAATGACTATATGGCAACTGATTTCTAGTTTGTTTTATTTGGGGGTTGTTCAGTTTTGTTTTAAGCACAAGGCATTTCAAATTGGAAGCAAAAACATGCAAGTATTTTGTTATTTTAGTTGTTGTATCTATTGTTACTCAATTATTAAAGTGCGGATGATGAAGTAGTGCTATAATAAATTTGTATTGTGAGGTAGAATTGTTTCTTGAAATGTTGTTTAATTTGAAATGCCTGTTCTCCACCCTAAGGGTAAGTGCTTTGAGGCACAGATCCCTCTGCCTTTAGTAAAACATTGTTTTATATTTTAGCAATTTAATTCTCACTCCTTGCTGATCTCACATATTCTTATGCTTCCAGAAGTGTCTCTTCCATTTCAGTATGGGTATTCATAAAATCATGTAGTGATCAGAATTGCTAAAACTGACCTTTGTTACAATTCATGTTATCGGTAATGGTTTTGTTTCTACCATCTGAAGGAACTTAACCTATTCATTTTCAGTTTCTGCCACAGCGGCCACATTCCGCCAATCCGGACTGCATGACTCCGCACGGGACTATCCTGCATCAAACCTTGGATTTCGATGAGTTCATACCACCAATACCACCTCCACCCTACTACCCACCAGAGTACACCTGCACACCTGTGGTAGAGGCACAGAGGTGATTCTTCTTCCCTGTTGTTAGTTACTGCATAGCTCTGAGCTACAGACTATGAAACTCTTTCAAAGAATACAAAGCAATGTCTTCTGCTTACATTAGGTGCTTCTTCTCCAGGGAGATTACATATCTATTCTGCAAACTTGTTAGAACTCATGCGGAAATATTTATATTAAAGCACTGTTGTGATAGAGAAGTGATTGAACTTAACTAAAGGCAGGGATAACAATACCTGAACTTAAAGCAGAACTGAGCTTATAGATAATCCTTTTATGGTTAACGTTGTGCACTTGAAGTTGAATGTGAGATTTAATTTTCTAAGGGAATGATTGCTGTGTATGTGCATTGTTGTGGAGTAGTGAAGGACATGAGTGATTGAAATGGGCTAGTACAGATGGCTGGTATCCAAAATGAAATGCAGTTTTTTAAAGCTACGCTATGAATGAGGGCTTCATTTTGGCTCTCTGCATTTCTTGAATGAAATTATTTGTAGTGTATTTGCTTTTGATACAAAGCAAGCTGTACATCACTGTGGCATAGATAATAGTCTGCCAAATAAATCTAATGTAATTTCCTAAGAGTTAATTTGCCTTGTTTGTGTTTTTAAGTAGAGGACTCCATTTGGACTTTGCTCATTCCTCGTTCAGTGCTTTATATGAAGTCACCATTAACAGCCCAGGAATATTGTATCCAACTGAGCTGCCCCCTCCCTACGAGGCAGTGATTGGAGAGACACCTGCCAGTCAGGTAAGAAAAGTCAAAGGAAATTCTTTACGTAGTCTCCAAATGTTCGTGATGTGAAACACTTTTAGATTATTTTAATGATCTAAAATAATTTAGGAGTTAATTGTACTTTGAGTCAGAGGAACCTGCAAGCCCTGAAGGAGTTGATTTTTTTTTCAGTAATTTTTTTTTTTTAAAAAGACAAAAGTAATATGAATTATACATTGTTTGGGGGGAAAAGATTGATCATATCTGTGATAAGATTTTTTTTTATGTAGTACTAAGTAAGGTTTAGAAGGTCTGTTTATTGTTAAGCACAAAATCAATTTGGGCACTTTTGTAATTGGGATTACACTTTGCATGTACATCAGTATCCAACAGCATAACAGCACCTAGCATATAACAAAAATATAATTTAACAAGCCATAATTTAAAGTAGCAAAGTCATGCTCTTTCAAGGAGACCATGAGCTTTAATTTATAGATGTATTAACTGCTAAACTTTGGTATCTGGGGTCAGTGTCAGTACCTTGCATGCCCATCTCAGGACAGATGGGTTCCAGAAGTGTTGGTCACATAGTGAAAAGGAGTGGTGATTTTAAATTACTAAGTGGTGGTAATTGCATAGCGAGTTTACATCTGCCTGATAGCTGCTGATTAGGAGAGCTTGTAGGAGCAAAATAATAACAGGTGCTCCATATCAGAAGTGAAGTATATAGGCAATGCTAACTAAAGCCTACACAGCAACTTTGTATGCTGCTTTTCATGGCAAAAGCCCTAGCCTATTTTTTGCAGTCAGTGTCACAATCAGTCTGTAAATGGAGGAATAGAGACAAAGTCCAAGACAGTTTTAGGTCTTTAATAGGAAACAAATGGACTCCTAAATTTTTATGTGGTGCAAATGTTCCCATTTAATACACATCAAGCTACAGGACAGTGTGAACTGAAGCCCTCACTTTGCAATGGAAATCACGGCAGAGCTTTAGCTACAGAAGTGCTTCTGGGAACTATTATGTGACAGTAATTATTAATCTCTTACTGAGCATCAAGCAATAGATTGTGTTTGGGTTTAGATGGATTGAGCTCCTTAGAGTTTTATTAAATTGTATCAAATTAGATTCGGTATTCATGCATTTCATACACAACAAATGTCAGCGCTAATTTAACTGGTTGAATCTAAACAAAAATTGCTGTTGTCATCTGTACTGATTAGGAATTCTGGTTTTATGACCATGGAAGAAAAAGTTTTCCACACTATTTTCCGTGGGAGGTATTGACTAGGATGTAGAAAAGAACAAGCATATCAAGGATTTGGGTGAATTATACCAGTGACTATTTTGTGTTTTACTAACTTGTAGTGTGTTCAGACTTGTTAAAAGCATGTTTTTTCTTACCTTTTTCTATTGATAACTTAGTGACTGTGTTTGCCAGCCTTTATGTTGAAGAACGTACAAGTCAGTAAGGTTTGTTACACTAGGCAATGCAGGAAGCTGTGTAAGCCCACGTGCCAGCTGTACACGGCTGATCTAACTAAATCTTGTCACTGTTGTCTCCTACAACTAAAACCATGATTCTCCTTCCACCCCCCCGCGCCCCCCCCCCCCCCCCCCCCCCTCCCCCGGCAGGAAGATTAATCAATTACAAATGCATATAAAGTAAATTCAGGAATTATTTTAGATTTACTAGATCGAAGCTACAGATGGTTCTTTTTCAGTAGTGGAGATTTGCCAAAACCTCAACCTTGCATGTAACTGATTTTATAGGCGCTAGACCATTTTATAGGTACTAGACAATGCTACTACATCTGTCAGGTGACTGGGAGAATGTACAAGGCCAATAAACAGCACAAGTATTCAGCAGATATTCTTTTGTCATGGTTAAGAATTTGTGAAACGACAAATTTTAGTAGAACCTTTAGATTTTAAAACACAAACAGCAAACACCTTTAAAACGTTATTTCTTCAGAAGTCTAGTTAAAGAAAATAATCATTTTCTGATCCAACTTTCTGCAGCAACAAAAAGCACTTGAGGACACTTCCTGCTTTGGACAAAACTTTACATCCTTTTTACAAGCTTATACTTGCTTCCATAAAGTTGCTCTTGCATTACCTATTTGAAAATAAAACTACAATTTCCATTTTCAAAAGTAAACTTTTTGCAGTTTGGTAGTAGGTGTTCAGGTTGGAAAATATAAATCTCCTAGCTGATGAAGGCTATTATTTCAGCATAAGCAGTAGAATATTTCTAAAATGCTGATGTAGTGAATAAAACATGTACTAAAGACATGAATGTGTTGTGCTAGATTGAAGCAGAAGAGGAAGCACTTCCACAGTGAGTTCCCGGGAGTCATCTGCAACTTACAATGACATCACTGATCTTTTTCTTACCACAGATATGATAGTTTTCTTCAAAGAAAAAAGATCTCTTAAGAAATTTTCAAGTATATTTCTAAAAATATGACTGCTTTTGCCTTTTCTTTGTTTTCCAATCCCTTATTCATGTATTGCTGAGTTAAAATGTTTCTGGTTCTTTTTTATTTTGGGGGGTTATATTCACAAACCCTTAGGCTTAGAGTCACTTTAAAAATTGTGTCCGAAAAATGTTTTTTGATCACTTGGTGAGAGTAAGCTATGGATAGATGTTTTAGAAATGAGTGGGTGCAGTAAGCTATGTGTATATATGTATGCGTTAATCTACACTGGCATATGCATTGAAAGCTCTTTTCTTAATAAGTTCAGAGTAATAGCGTCACATTTAATTTTTTAGAAGGCCAGATACAAATTAATCTCTTGACAAAAAGGTTTTCAAAGAGGTGAATGATGGTTATTTCTAAAGTCTGTCACCAACTGTAATGAGCTTTTACTAGTTAATTGTGGCCCTACAGTAGTAGATTTGATTCTTTCTACTAAGGATAGTATTCATCTTATTCCCTTTGACCTGTCTTTCTATATTTTTCACATGTATTCTTATGAGCTATTTATTGGAACCTTTTTATGAAATATACACACAATAATCATAATCCCAAAGATCTGCTGAAAATTTAATGAGACTGGCAAAAAGGTTCAACACAAAGTCTATTAAAATCAGTAGAAAGAAAAATTTCCAAATTTCCGTTGTTTATGTATGAAGTTTTTCCAGCAGGACTGATTCTATATTTTGTTGTCACGATTTTCAAAAGTGAAGGGAAGTTACCCACTTAGATCTACTCTTTCAGAAAAAAGTCACTAGTATTATCTCCCTTCAGCAATCTCCGATAGGGTGAAGAACACCCTGCCCCTCAGTGTGGCAGTGATGTTATAGGGCTTAGAAATACAGCAGGTATTAACATCTTGGCAAATACATAGAGGAAAATACTGCTCTTATGATTGTTTTTGTGGTTATTTTTTTTCTCCATCCTTTTTAGGGTGATATAATGTGAAACATAATGTGAAACGTAATACGAAAAATATAAAATATTGAAAAAGAGACTGTTTTTAATAAGTTTGAAGCACTGTAGACATGCAAGTTTTGTAATGTGGCCATGCAGCCCCAGCTGCTGTGTATTCAAGATGAATTTAGCTCGTAGATTCTAGAAAAACAAACTAACAAATGCTTTAAGCATGTGGCTTTGCACTGCATTTTTCCTGACCCAAAAACATTGTAAAATATTGCAATTAGTTTTCAGACTGAATAGCAGCAGATAGTTATTTCATGTTGCCAGCTCTGTATTGTTCAGATCATCAGTGCTATACTTTGTTTTGGTAAACTGCCTACTAATGTACTGTTTCATTAAACAATTTTCATTTAGGTCACTGGTACTGATCAGCAAGTATCTGAATCAAGCTTGGGTGAGAGGAACATGACCCCGGGCTTCAGCACACAAGGTGATTGATCATAGTGTTATTGTCGTCTACTTGGCAGAGATATTTTTGGGTGGGCTTTTACTTCTTTTCTGCCTTTGCCAATATAGAAAGAAGGATTTGCTTCCAAATTGTTCATGGCAAGAACCTTTTCACAGCCATAAAAGATGTGGCTGGAAGCACAGCGGAATTGAGAAGGGAATTCTGTTTAACAAAGCATGCTCTGTAGCTCCCCTGGAAGCGTACTCATTGTGATTAAAGCCCTTTGAGGCAGATGCGGCAACTGTCATTTCTCTTTGAAGAGTTCTGCGTATAACAGGCAGTTTGTTTCTCATTGTCAGCAAACATGAGCGCCTGTATGATAGTGCACATGCCCCCTCTGCATGTTGTAGTTACCCTGCATGGCTTCCAGCAGCCCAGACAAAAAATGTGCTTCCCAAAGCACAGATGTGAATGAGAGTAGCATATGAGTAACATCTCAGAGCATGTTTGTTTTAAGTAAAAAAGTTACTAACAGAGGCCTCTTTAATGTGTCTGTTGCTGTGGAGGGCCTTTTAAACTCAGTGGTTTCAGCTATGCAGATTGAGAGATGCTGGGTAGTTTGCATTAAATAATTACTGTAGTAAAATTACTGTAGTAAAACTTCCAATACTTTTCATATAATTTCGTATAATGAACAGACTGGTAAGTGTTCTCAGTTAGTACACTTATAGGCAGAGAAGAGCAGCCTAGCAAGCAGAATCTGGTCTTAAACACGGTGTCTGTTCTGCATATAATTGAAGGACTTCAATTTCCAGAGCCATCAGCTGTCACCTTTAACTACTGCTAAATATTAAAACAAACAAGCTGATGTTTGACAACTGCAATGGAGTATGATAACTGAAGGTGACTGGCCTTTAATTTCTGTTATTAACAAGGACTTGGTTTGCACAGCTAGGTAGCAAAATACAAAAGTACGTTTGGACTTCACATCCACATATGAAACTAAATTTTAAGAGCAGGTCTTGCCAGTGCAAGACTTTTGACTACTTGGAAGCAGTGGACAAGCTCTAAAGCCATGGTTTTGATGTTACATACTGTGATGTGCACACATGAAGGGGAACCAGGAAGGTCCTCTGGTTGTGTGAAATCAATCAGATGTCACCATTCCCTGCCTTCTGAGCAGTGATCCCTTCTCATCTTCTTCAACCCCCTTCTCCTGCTTTGTATAGTACTCGGGGAAAAAAAAAAAAGTGCCCATGGAAGAGTAGCACAGTATGAAGCTGTAAATACAGTGTAAAGCCCTTGAGTGGTGGAAATACGGCGTAAGGCCCCTGAGGTGGAAAATGGTACAAACAGCCCCAGTCTAGCTCTCAGTTAAATCCAACCAAACCAGAGTTAAGACAGTGAAGAGTTTTGCTCTGAAGACAGGCACAAACTTCATACTTTCATTTATCCAGTTATCCATATAACTTTATAGATGTTTCAAAGCTTCATTTAAAAGAATATGTTGAAAAGAATCATCTCATTAGGTAAAAAATGTTTGGGGACCCATCACATATATAAGTGGTCCAATAAACTACTGCAGTTTGAGCAGTGCATATTATGCATTTTTAACATAATGTAGCTGCACAGATGTATTTCAGTAAGTGATTATAATGTCCTTTTTGGCAATCTTGTGATTGCGTTGTAAGTATTACAAATCTATTTCCTAGGAGCCCCAAAAGAAAATAGTTGGCTTGATCCATTTTATGTAAGGAAAAAATGTCTTTCATAAAATCTAATTTCATGAATACTTGTTTTTCATTTTAATAGTTAATTTCTGCCTACTGTGAAAAGCTTTCTGCTTCCTAGACACCAAAATTTGGGGGTGCTTATAAGCATTGTCTTATTCACTGCAAGATCCTATTTTTCTGTTCCTGTGAACACAAAAGTTACAATACGTTTGTCTCATGAGTATGGTTAGTGACAGCTGTTATGCAGAAAAGGGCATCAGAGGATGCTGAGCTGAATAGAATAATGTGATTTGTGTTTTGTAAATGTTTTGATTTTGGATGTAGGACCTTCTCAGGAATTGCAGTCAGATCTGGGAAAAATGTTGCTTATATTACTGGAGACTGGGAGATGATGTGATCTAGTTCTATTTCTTCCGTTTCTGTCACAAATTTGGGAATAATGCAGAGCCAAATACTTTCCTTCATACAAGGAGTCATTTTCATCCATAACGTCTATATGAACACACGACAGAGGAAGTGTTAACGATGTCAATTTGTAATACAGAGGGCTTCCAAGATGATGTGGCCCTGCACAGAATGTTTAGCTTTTATCTGAAGCGTGAGTGTGTGATTTCTTAGGTTGTGTGCCAGAGATGTGTTGTCAAGAGTTTTCATTTGTAAAGATCTTAGATACATGTTTGAAGGAAATTATGCCTGGTTAGGAAGCTCATATTTACGGTAGCGATAGGTTTGGAAGCAATCAGAGGCTTGTTTTTCCAGCATTTCTGTGAAGTATTACTTTGCCTACCACCACGTGCAATCTCTCGCTGCTTACCAGAGGAACCAGCAGTGGAAGATCTGCTGCTATCCAAATGTGGTTTCAGATGGAACTTTGGCTTCAGTGCTCAAAAATGCTTATTAGCTGATGAAAGTAGTTGACAACACAAATTACCTTCGCTGAAAGACACTAAAAACAAGTAAATTATGTTACTGCTTTGGCATTCTGTCACCTGAAAGGTTTTGAATCGTTATTGACCTACTTGACAATTCCTAAATTTAAATCAGTATGTTGAAAGCGCAGGGTGGTGGTGGTGCAAGAAGTCTTCCTTTTTCTCTGGATCTCCTGTTTTGCAGTTTCTGGTGAGAGCACCTCATTGATGGTCTCTGAGGCTGCTGATGTCCCAGACCACAGCTGCTCCTCCGAAGATCTTTGTTCGCTGGAAGTTCAGGGGTCTCTCCATTCGGCAGATTTTTCTCCCTGCTGTACAAGCCGCAAAGGGGCTACAGGCCAGAGCTGCAGCAGTCTGGATTACAGCATCCACTGCAGGTTCCACAGAACTTGCTCAGAGGGTTTTCCTGATGAGGATGACAGTTTGCACAGCAGAGCATCTATGGACCAGTCACAAGGACAGGAAAATGAGAACTGTGCCCACGGCAGATCCTCAGACTGTTCCTCAGAGAATTTCAGCCCCTCAGAAAGAGAATTGCAGAGTTCTGCTCAAGAAAGCAATGTCACGGCACATTTGAAAGAAAAGAAGATCTGCTCTATGGTCTCTAGCCAGCATGCTGTCCCTTCCCAGACTGCTCCCTGTTTTGGACCTCCAAATACTGCATCATATGTGAGCAGCCCTGAGAGTACTGTCCAGCAGCACCATGTGACAAAATACCGAAATTCAAATATAGTCCGATCATCGAGTGATCCTGTATCGTGTTCATCTTATCCAGAAGGTAGGTGTAGTGTAACGAGGCTGATGGAGCATGGAGTGATGTTGGTTTTATGCATGTAGTGCTGCTGTACATTGTGAAACCTTTCAGTGAGGGTTGACTGACATGTGAAGACTTTAATTCTGTGCACACCATCTAGATTTAATTTTTTTTAAGTGAAAGTGGTAAAAATGGCAGTGAAATTAATTTTGGATTTTCTGAATTATACCAGCCTTTCTGCGCTGATCAGAAAACCATCTCCTGAGTAGATGCTTTCACCCCTCTTTTACTGTTATATTGAGAAACTGAACTACAAGGTTGAACAATAGCTGGGTTCTATGTGGGAAATGATTAATTGAGCTGTCATGCTTATAATACAGCAGGTTGTGTTTCCTGAAGGTGACACTGACATTGACAGGACTGGTTCATTTCAGAGGCAGTCACAACTGTAACTGTATTGGACTGTACAGTGACAAGTTTTAAAGAAAAATAAATGAAAGATGAGGCACATGACAAGTTGATGAATGAAAAGGAAAGCTTTTGACTGCTGAGGATAAGCATCTTCTGCTATGAATCTCCTTTTAGACAAGTTGGGAAGAAGAGGAGAGGAGCTGTTAGCTGAACACTGTATCTTCATAAAAATCAGCTTATTGGTGGAAAATAAATGTTTGATTTAGGAGGGAGTGGCTTGGTCAAATAACAGCAGGAATGTAGATTTAAAACGTTTGAAAAGTACAGGTTTTACAAAACGATGTAAACTGGAGAGATTCGAAGGGGTACCTTGGAGAAGTGGTTTGAAAGTAAAGATGAAAGCTTTGTGAGTTGTCAGACAGATGATCCTGATACATATGCATTCACCGGGCTTTCTAAGGCTTCTAAAGAAAAAAAATCATGACTAGCTCAGAACAAAAGTAGACAAAATGTTGAAATGACTGGTTTCATTTAGGAAGATGAAGTGTTGGTTCTATTATGTGTTTTGCATTGTTATTCTGTTCCTATGAATTTCAGAGACCTCATACCTAGTTCAGTAATTGAATGTCTTCTGCCTTTAAAAATCTGGCTTCAGCATGCTGTCGAGGAAATGTGAATCTTTAATCTAGAAGTCTGCACTTATTTTATGAAATTTACTCGGCTAGGATATGTAGGTGCTATGAAGCTGCTGTGCAGACAGTAAGTAGGAATTTCTGAATCCTTTACGCTGTGCCAAACATGAGAAGAACAGCCCTTTCTCTTCTGGATTGCATTGTGTGCGTTTTCCATATTGGGCTCCATATGCTCTTTGAGTAGTGTTTGACAGAGATATTAATGTAGGCAGCCATGTCTATGTGCTCTAGCTGACTGCTGGGACATCTGCCATAACAGATGCTCTGCCGTCATTCTTAACACGTCCTAAATACATCCATCATCTTTTCTGGAGGAGTGGCATTATCTAATTTATTATAGTTATAGGAATTACTTTGACTAATTTCCAAGTTCCCTGGTGGAGAACAGGGGTTAAACATTACTGAGATTTAACTGGTCTTAGCAAAAATTGTAATAATGAATAATGAAGCAGAGAGAGTTCTAGAGTTACTGATATACACATGGCAGAGGGGGAGCATGAGATGGGGTAACTCAGAGGGAATGTATTTGTGCTGGCCTAGTTCGCCGTTATGCTGTGTACAGAAGATTCTTTAAAACTGAATGTTCAAGAGAAGCACTTGAGTTTAGATCTGCACATTTATTTCATTTATATTTTTGGCAAACTAGAATTTGCAAAATTTTACTCTGTGAAGGTTTTCACTACTTCATTTCACTCACCTTCCTCGCTCTACTTGTTGATGACCTTTATTTGGAAATCAGAAGTGGCACAATTATGTTAACATGTACAGGCTGCTTGTAGCAGCCCTTAAGCACACTTTTCCTAAGCTGTGACACACAGCTGAAGTTCTTTATACTCAGCTCACTTAAAGAAGCATTTGATCTTGACTACTGGTCTAACTGCATATTGTTGAGACTAATAAGTCATGCAAGAGACACGCTACAGATTTTGGGGAAATGAGGGTTGGGGGAGCTTCAGGCATTTTCACAAATGGGAAAATGTAATGGTCAGATCAGTAAGTGGGTTTAGTTTTGTCCTAGGATCCTGTCTTTTTGCTTTAAGAAAAATAACTCACCTGCTGATTAACGTGCCCATAGAAGTCAATGGTAACAGGTTTAGAAGTGCAACCTCAAAGTTAACTGTGTACAGCTTTTTTTTATTTTTGAAATTGGTCTTGAATGTTACTGTGATTGCACTGCACCTAGTTTGGAGCATAATTTATTTGGCACAGGAATGTTGCATGAGTGCAACAGGGTTGTGACACAACAGGTGTGAGATCTAATATATTAGTGATCTGGGAATCAGGCATACAACTGGGTAGGCTTTTAGACTGATAACACACAATTCATGTGCTTCAAGCACATCTTGGCAGGATGGACTCAGTAATTCCCCCATTTATCATTTAACGCTGAAAGTGAGCTTGTTTATTTGTTTTAAAATATCTGTCATTTCTAGTATAGAAAGTAGATGAAAGTTCAGTGTAATAGCTGCCTTTATAATCACTGTGTAGTCCCTGACAATTTAAGTCTTGTGCATTCACATAAAATCTCTCTAAGAAGTTTTTACCACTTAAAAAAATGGAGGAGGTGGGGGGGAAACCTTACAAATGAGAGGTTTGCACATTTTCCTGTCTTTTCTCCATAAAGTTTGTCATAGCAAAGGAGGACAGAATCAACTTTGAGCACTGATCTTTGTTTCAGTAAACTTAATCTATACGGAAATGTGATAGACCACGTGGCTCTGTCAGCTGATTGTCCTGGGATACTCCAGGGTGATTATGGTAGTGCCTGTGTTCCAGGTGATTCAGGATGGTGGCCAGTACTGTAGTTTTGTCTCTGGCACAGATGTGTTAAGCAGGGTAATAAAGGATGGGAAGATGGAACTTCTCGAGTGTCTTCTCTCATTAAGCATGCTGTGATTCATGTGTTGCAGTACGTCAGCACAATGAGGAAAATTCAAGACAGAACAGTGGCTGTCTCTTTTCTTACTTTTCTGTGTAGCATCTTATGTTTGTTTGACTTCATTTAATTATTTTCATTACAAACCTTCCCTAAAGATATGGAAGAAAACCTCTACTAATCTACCAAGAAGTTTAAAATAGTTTTCAGTTCTGAAAACAGACACAAACATGCACAGCAGAAATGGAAGGGCTTATTCCATCTTGCCTGTCAGAAGCTTGAGATCAAAAAGAGTGCACTGTCAATTACGGCATAGTGTGATCTTATGATCATTGACGCTTGTGCTGGCATCCCCGAAACACTGTCATTAGAAGGCACCTATGTCCAGAGCTGTTTGCAGAAGCTCTGCAAACATTTGTTATTAATTGGATCACCAGTAACCATAGTGGTCACCTACCCGTTAATCTAATAACATTTCTCCTGCAAAGAATGAATTCTTTTCTTTTTTTTTAAAAAGGAGGAAAAAAGAGGTAGAAGTATTGAACAAAATACCGTTCTTATAGAAATAAGAGAGCTTCATCTTCCCTGTTTTTCTTTTCTTTTTTCTCTCCCTCTCCCTCTTTTCCTTTTCCTTTTTTTTTTTTTTTAAAAAGACAAACTCTGTCTGCCAAGGAAATACAGGATGGTCTGAGGTCTGCCCTTAGAATGCATTGAGCCTTCTGTAACTTAAGTGCTTAGGCCTGAAGTATTTAGGATTTGATAGCTGTATAAGAGGAAACCAAGCAAGGAACTATCTTTCTGTCTGCGTTTCTTTAACAGCTTGAAGGACGTTTCTGAGTATAGTAGTTTCTCTTTGTGAGTGGATATCTTGCAAGTAGTATTTCAGCTGAGTAGATTCATTCTGTAAAGGAGATGACAAAAGATCCAAATGATCCAAATGTATTTTTCCTTGCTTTCCGCACAGGATAACAGGGCTTGATTGTGCTGTTTCTGTCTGTCTGTCTTTGGTTAAAGGTGATCATTGTGCCTGGACTCCTCCTACATGTAGACGGCATCAAGATGCAGGATTATCTCCAGCAACATTAGAAACAGGTGAGGATCTGTTTTCTAAAGCAGGATTGTGTAGATTTCCTTATTTTGGTTTAAAAATTAAAATAAGCTTCTGATAGAGAAATATGATCAAGAAAGTTTGGAGTAAAAATTGCTCAGTAACAGCATAGGTGCATGATGTACAGTTCCGACAGAACGATACTTACACATGTTCACCGAGCCCACCTCTTGCCAGATTCCTGGTTCTTGCACTAAATATAGTGGATTGGGTTTCTTTGTCTCCCAGCATGCTGTGAAGAGCAAAAATGGATTCTCTCCACATGCAAGCATGAGGTGTGGAGGCAGAACTTTCTCATTCGGTTATATTGCTTTATTTATTTATTTATTTATTTTGGAAGCCGCCTTTGATCACAAATCACAAATGCTGCGATTAAAGACTCTTTATTTTTTTTTTTTGCTTTCTCTGTATTTCTCAACAATCTCTCATATATGATTCTCCGCTTATCATTTTTGGGGCCTAACTATAGAAGCAAGGGGAACTTTATCCTTAAAGCCAAGCAAGCTAAAACATTCCAAGTTACATATGTAACACTGAGTAGCTGGCGTTTCCCCTTACCATTAATGTTTACTGAAATCGCTGAAAGTAGAGGTAACAAAAATGCCTGATTTATGAAGTACTTTAATTATGTCCACACTCTTCTTAAATACAGTCCTTCTTGGTCATGAGAATGAATTGTACCTTGGCCTTTGGTTAAAAGGTTTCCTCGATGACATTATTTTGTTATCTCTGGAGAAAACAGACAATTTATGACAAAACCTTTTGTGAGGATACTTGACTTGCCTTGTTGTATTTTTTTTGGTGCTTTTTTTTTCGTGGTTTTTATTTGTTGTTCTGGTTTGTGTTTTGTTTGTTTTAAAAAAACAACATTTACTTTAAAGATATTCTTCCCCCCCTTCTTTTAGTTCCTGTTTCTGATTCTCATATGGCTGCCTCTGCTTGTCAGCATTCTTTGAGCAGTTTCCTACCAACTGGAAAACAGAAGGATACAAGGAAAATTGATTTCCACTTAAAGCCAAAGGCTTTGCGAACAGCCTCAAAAGAGCGACCACGCTCTTTAGTGGACCTTAAGGCATATAAAGACACAAAAATTTTAGTTGCCAAATTTTTGGAACATTCAAACTGTAATCTCCCTCCAGAAGTACGTCACGTAGTGAACAGCATACGATCAGTAATAAAATCTGATGAAAGACACATGGAAGAAGCCATCTTCAGTGCCAATATTATAGACCAGGTAGGTCATTAATGTTCTAAAGATTTGTTCAACTTTGATGAGACACGTGCCTTATCAAAATGTTTTTATAGTTTTGAATAGTTCAGAGAATTACAAAGGATATCTTGCAGTAACATGGCTTTAGTAGGAAATAATTTATATTTATCAAGCAGTAATGCATTTTACACTGAGGCAGTCATAAATGCATTTTAAAATCTTCAGCTGGAGACAGTACTGGTAAAATCCTAAGAGATCTTTAGGGAACTGATTTTACACATTGGTAGTCAGCAATACCTCTTATTTCCAAAGGCTTTTTAAACCTGAGTTGTAGTATTCCCTACCTAAATTTGTGTTGATACATGGAGATAGCACGGATTCAAGCACTGACTTGGATCTGTTGTGTTCTTTTTGTTCTTTTTTTTTTTTTTTTTAAGGCAGATGTATTTGTACAGCATTAGCTACTAACTGAAAAGAAAGGGTAGATAAACAAGCAGGGCCACAATCTATCAAAATAGAACACTGCAGTCACCCTTACTCCTGACAAGAAGAACGACAATGACCCTTGTTATTTTTAAGAAAAATAATTGACACTTTATGCTTTTGAGAGAGAATAAAACAAATGCAAGGCTTGGTAGGAATCATATATATACAAAAAAAAAAAAAAAAGAATTAGTAGTGGTAGCAACTCTTATAATCTAATGCATGTTTAATAATATGTCTATTTATTTTAATTTTTTTTTCCAGGAAGGAAGGTGATGAATCACCTCTTGCTAGTATTGTTTCCAGAATGATAGCTATAAAAGTGAAGTTCCATTTACGCTGTCAGATTCAAAAAGCAGAATGGTCTTAACACTGACTAACCATGTTCAGGTTGATGGTAGAGTTTTCAGAGCTGGACAGATGATTAAGGATGCATGCGTGGGGCTGTTTCTCCATTATGAGTTACTTAGTATTTGTGGCATTAGTCTGATGATCCCTAAGTGAGGGAAATTTGCTAAGTATTAAAACAGGATATAGTAATGCGTAAATTGCAGGGTGTTTACTTTTATTGTGAGATAGTTTGATGTAGCAGGAAACATACAGCATTTAAAAAAGCTTGTTGCAAGATTGTCTTTTGCTAACTATGAAGTAGAACAAAGAAGCATCACTGTATCAGTTAACCTTACAGTCAAGTCGTTAGGCAAGCAGTACTATTATAACATACTTAATAGAGAGTCAGTGTGGAATTAACTTTTAACATTTTTATTGCTTTACTGGATTTGCAGGTCGTTAAATCTGCAAGGTTAGAAAGCTGAAAACAATTTATTTAAATTTAAAAAAGTTTCTCCCAAAACAAAGCAGTATGAAAGAATTTTGAGGGCTTATGTAGCTCATAAAACTAGAAACCCGTGGCTCAATATTTACCCTGTTCAGGTTTCTTAGATCGGAGGGGACATAGAATTTTTCACAATAAAGCAAAAATTCTAGTGAAGTTATTTATCAGTAAAAGTCAAGGCTATCCCAGCAATCTACTCAGGAAGTCACAGCATTTTGGTGAAATGGTTGTGTAATTCAGATTTGTGAAGCAGCTTGATACTTCTGTTAACAGAACGCTCGTTTGTCAGGCTTGCAAGGTTTTAGTTGTCTCCCACCTTCACCAAAGCTAGTAAAACATCTCTGTCTCCTAAAGAAATAGTTTAATTTGCTCCAAACTTACATGTATCTTTTTTAAGGGAGAACTGCTGCCTTTTTCACTGGTCCTTTTCATTCACATATAGAGGAACAAATACTTATTCGCCCCTTTGCTGATATAATACTACAGTACTGGTGCGAGGCCTGACGCCTTTCAAGCCTGACTTTGCTTGCCAGTAGGCCTTACTCAGCTGTGACCGGCTGTAAAAACACAAGTGGGCTAGACTCTGGGTGGCTGCATGAAGACACAACTCCTTTGTGGGAGTTCCATCACTAGGTAACTTGAAGGACGTAATATTCAGAAGCTGAGCCTTTTAAATGAAATCAGTTTTCACTGTTTTCCACGTTTTTTCCCTCCTCCGTTTCTGCCCTTTTGATGAACAGGTTATTACAAGTTCCCAGCAGAGTGCGAATACCTCCAGAAAGCGGCTCCAAGAAGATCTTCATCTTCAGAGTTGTGGTGCTCTGAGCTCTCCAGTTGCCTTCTTACACAGGTCCCATATCACTCGCAGGTTAGAGCGGGACAGGCCTCACAGTTTAATTGGAGTTTCCCGGGAAACCATCCTTTGATAATATTCACAGGTATGTGATTCCAGCAGAGAGGATTAAGGAAGAAACCAGGACTGGGAGAAATACAAGTAGTGGATGGCTTAAAATGGAAAAAGTGTCTTCCTTTGGAATTCTACTTTTTTCCAACAGCAGGAAGAGAACACCTGATTTTCTGAATGTAAATTTCAGCCCTGCATTTTGAAAAATTTTAACTGATTTATTAGTCAACTCGTAACAAATGTTTTCTCAACCAGAGATGCATATATTCCAGTGTACTTAGAGAAATGCTGTTGATGATGTCTAGCATTTCTTGAAAACCATTGCAAAACCACCATAGACTGGCTGTACAACTTAAAAGTTGTATTTATTTAATGTACCTCAAAGTGTTTTAACTATGATCAGTGTTTTAATAAAAAGTATTTCTGGACTTTGGTTTTTCAACAACTGATTTGGATAGAAATGTAAAGGTGATTCATATGCGCATACAGTGCTGCTTCTAATTCATTTTTCCAGCATCTTTCATGCCAGGCTAACTGATTGGTTGTATTTAAATTCTTATTATTCTGCCTTCTCCCTGCCCATCCCTCCCCACCCTCAAGATGTTGCCTTTTTATATTATACTAAAGGTTGCAGTGTGAATTGTTTTTACTTTGTTCTGAATGCTCCAGAGTTTATTAGTTGGAGTAGTATGTGCTATTGAAAACTGATGTTTTAAGTATTCTGTGAATTGTGTCCAAAAGGTGCATTAGGGAAGAAGTCTCTGAAATCCTGCATTTCCGAAAAGATTTTATGTACTTACAAATGCCAAGTGATAGGAAACTAAGTGAATTTTTATCTAGCAGAGCCACAAACTTTTTTTTTTTTTTGAAAAAAGAACTGTTATTCCAATTAGTAGTTTGGATAACTGTATTACTAAAACATTTCCTTGTGGCTCTGCTGCATTTTTGATTAATTTAAAATTATCTTTTTTTTTAAAAAAAAAAAGTAGTATTCTTGATGCTAATTTGATTACCAGCATAAACACAGGTCTACCAGCAATGTCTTCCAGTGCAAGCTTCATCTGCCTCTCTCAGAGGAAATTGGAAAAGGCCTTAAAGAAAAGGTTCTCATAAAGAACCTACCACATGTTGACGTTTCAGGGTTTAAATTTTTTTTGCAGCAGTGCTTGTCAGTAGTGTTACAGTTTCCATTTGAGGTTTAATCATATACTGGGTTCATTTGTGTCATTCTGAGCTGGGCAGACATCCTGTGAAAAGGTCACAAATGAATGTAGCTGAAGATGGGTAGTTTAAGTTTTACAGAATAATCCATTTTAACGTATTTTAAGTATAGCATGATTCTGTACTGATGTGAAGTTACAGTGACATCCAGTGGCAACCAGGTATGCTATTTGAAAACATCTACTCTAAAGATGATAATACTAATATATGAACTGTTAATTCAAGAGATGAATTCCCTTTAAAAAAAAAAAACTGTGACCTTTGCAACTGCACTTAGTTGAAGAATTAAATGATATTCTAGTTGTTTTTTTACTATGTAAACTTACACAACAAACAAAATAAGCAAGCTTTATTTATTTTTTCAGATTTATTAGTGATAGTAGGTTAATTCTTTCCTAAGGTCAGTTGCATGCAACACACTACTCCTTGAAGTACAGTCATCTAAAGCTCTTTAGTTACTGCATGGTAAGGCTTCTTAAGTCACAGTGTATTTTCTTCAAGGCTTTGCCCCTCCCCCCCCCCAAAAAAAAACCTAGACAAAAAGTTACACCAATTAACATTTATGTAATAAGGAATACAACTTTACTACTTTTTTTTTTTTAATCTACACACAATCTAATACTGCTGATGGTGCTAGGTTATTTGTCAAAACAATTCACATTCAAAACACATTGCCTCAGGAATAAGAATGCTTTATAAAAAAACAGAAAACAGGTAAGCATGGCTTTCCCGTTTAGAGCTAATATAAACAAAAAAGTAATATGCAAAAGTTAAAAAACAAAACAAAACAAAAAAAACAGCCCAACACATACATTACACAAAACTGTGCAATAAGTTATCCATGAAATCACTCTGTTAAATCATAAAAATCACAAGCATTAAAAATAAATATGTATCTAAATAAATATTTTGATTTTTATCTTGTGGCAATTATTCTTTATTTAGCATATGAAACACTTGTTACATATTTATGTTCACACCTTGCCAAACAGGTTACACTTGTCATAACAATACCAAGTACTACAGTGGTTCTCTTTACATTAGAATCTAAAAGTTTTAACTGCACACATTCCTTTCCACCGAAATACCATCTATTCGGCACCAGTTTTAAAATCACACCATGCCATCAGTAGTGGACCGCTTTATGGTTTATGGTACTGGGATTTTTTCTTAGCTTGAGGCAGCCATAGCTTTGTCTAATTGCTTATCTTTGCCATTTTCTGCAGTCTCATTCATCAAGTTTTCACATTCACCATGTTATCAAACAGGACAGACATACATACGTCACTCCACATAAAGGTTACAAATAAATATGTTTTAAGTTTTATGAGAAAAGAGTTTAGAAGATGTTGCAAAATACTTAAGTGTTTTACAAAGATTTTGTGTTGGTGGTTATTGTCTTTGACCATCCTTCTCATTACTTTTTGGCAAAGAAATAAAAAGGAAGGAGAAAAGGCAGACACCTGTCTGTTCCTTGTGTCAGAGTCCTCAGGTCAGCTTCAAAGCCTTTCATTCATACAAAATACAAAGTTCTCTTCAGCTATGAGGGCTTCAGCTCTGATGGAATCATTTATTTATGTTGCTGCAAGAGAGTCACAAGCTAGATGTATAGGGGTGTCTCTTGCCCAGTTAGAAGCCTGAACATGGCAGCTGGCATAGTCTTCATATGAATCTGTTGATTGATTTACACAGAAATTAACAGAATTGCTAACTTATTAAAGTAATTCATAAGTCCCAACCTGATTCTCCCACTGGTTCCTAGAGATGTGAATGTTACCAACGTTTCTAGTTAAAAGTTCTCTGGTTCCGATGAGCTGTTCTGTTGGATTATTTTTTTTCCAATGACAACTGCCAGGAAGTAACATTCTACAGCTGAAAAGATAATTAATAAAACACTGTCCACTGTTATACTCTACTCTGATTACTGCCATTTCTAATGAAGCAGCACAAACCTCCTTGAAAACTGATTCTGCTGTTCTGATATTAACTGAACCTGGATTTTCTTGTACTTTCCTCCCCTGTGGGAGGGTAATTTTATGTGTGTTTTCTCCTTGTTGATGAACATTTGAACACACAACTTGATCTTTATCACCCAACACTTAAACGTCAGTTAAGGGTTTGGTGAAACAGGTTCTCTCATGACTAGCATATTTAAGTTCTTTTTGCAGAGAGTATTGTGATGAGCATCAGAGGGATTTTACGGATAAATAGGACATCAGGTAATCGGAGTTGTCAGAAACTTACTAACAGCTTTAAGTACCTATAGAACCTCACCAGACACATGCTGCCTTGATAGCTTGGTTTCTTCATGCTGCAAAAAACAAGTTGCATGATGTCCTCATATGTTTAGTGAAATGTGCAACGAACAGGTATCACAAAGGCATGTAGGTTCTGTTGAAACCTATATAGCTTTGTTCCTGCCAACATGCATGTATTCTGTATTCTTTTTCAAGTATCATTTTCCACAGGAAAACAAGTTACCTCTGATTTATGGCAAAGGAGCCTAGTGGAAGATCTGGCCAGGGTTGTGTATGATCCTACCACTAAAATCAGTAGGGATTTTGATAAACTAGAGGATCTTGTTCATCCATCGCTGACTTCTCTAAAAGTGCTGGAGAGAGATGTCTTAAATTATTTCTAAGGTAAGTTGGAAATGTTCAGTAGAAGTGAAAGGATTAAAATACATATAAATTTTAATCTCAGGTCTTTGAATATTAATTTATTTTTATGGCAGATGCTGTAGTTGTTAGCTAAGAGACATTTTCATAGTTAATGTGCTTAAGTGATTTCTTCCTTTAACTGACTAGTTTAATTCAAACAGTACGCTGAGGTTCAGAATCATGCCATGAACTTTTGAAAACAGGTGTAAAAACATACTAAATATATATGTAATTGTTCAAAGATGTTTTGTTAATTGTTATTAATGCTCAACTCCAATCTACTGAGGTGGTGGTATTAATAGTATGTTGTCTATTTTTCCCAACTGAAATATATATTCTTTCAACAGTTTTAAATCTTTGATAAGTATTTAATAGTTTTCTTACCTCTCCCACTGAATTAGACAGTGCTTGTACTATCTTCTCATGAGCAGTTGCAACAACACTTTGTCCATTGATCTCAATAATACGATGACCTACCCTTACCCCTCCCCTCTCAGCTATTCCACCTCGCATCAAGCTGCAAATCTGCCAAGAAAAAGTCAAGGTTATTAAAGTTTAGAAATGTCGGAATGTAGCAGTTACTAGGATTTAATGCATAATATTGAGAGGTGATATCACGGTGGCTCCAGAAGATAGTACTGAAAGGTAATAAGCAGTACTGTGAGGTTTTAAATGGTTTGTTGTTTTTCAAAATTTCTGGAAATTACAATTTTTACTTTCTTTCTTATGACTTGGTAACATGCGATTACCTAGTACAGTGATACAGCTAGCAGCCATGCAAAAATGGAGTTGTGGGAAGAGTTAAGTCTTTACATACTGTTGGGATAGGAGAAGAAAGTGATTTAAATATTTCTGGCTGTTCCATCTGGACTCTTTCTGCAAACTAACACATTGTTCTTTCTGAATAATGGCAAGTAAAAAAAGTACTAGAGTAAAAATTCATCTATAACAGCAAATTTTTCATGTATGTGGAAAAAAATGACATAAAGCTTAATCCATAATCCTTAATTCTGCAGAAACACTGGTTTAGTCTGAAGGAAAGGATGATTCCATACAGACAGTGCGCATTGAAAGGCAGTCAGCTGACAGCAGGGTCTCAAGTGTGAACATTCTAATTCTTTTTACAGGCTGTCCTCAGCAAGCTAATTGAATAGTGTAGTGTGACAGCTTCTTTCCTGTACCTCTGCAGGTTGGAAGAGGAAACTCTGCTCTCCAGAGCCACTGCTTTTCTTCACATTTTATAGTGCTGCTGACTAGAGAGAGCTTAGGACGAAGAAGGCAGATCAGGCTGCTGTTTCAACTGGCAGCCACAGGTAGCAGTAGAGAAATAACCACAGGTTTTGACTTTTATGCCCCGCTACAACAGAGGAATAATTCTACAGAAATTGCATTTATGAGGCACAGTCCTAGCAGACGCTGATATTTAAAATTCTCTTAAGTTACAACATGCATGGTGTATAGAAGGAAGAAAGCTCAATGCCGCATGGAGATCTTCATTAAAAAATTGTTTTCTCAGCAACATCTGTCCTACAACAGGGCCCCTGACAGACAAGATAGATGTGTATTGGATAGAAATTATTGCTGAAATGTGTTGCATGAGCTTAAGTCCTTCAAAATAAAGCAGATAATGTATAGTCTGAATCTCTGAGCAGAGCTTAGCACTGCTGAGATTTATGTTTTGTTTACTGAGGAAAACCTGTTCTTGGAGGAAAAAAAACGACTACTAGAGGAATATCACACGATGACAGCTGTTTCTGCAGTAACTGTCATTGGTTATAATCATATGCCAAGAATTATTATTTGCTGAGATCTGATAGTTTGCTCAAAGCTGAATATAAGTATGATAAGATGTGGCTCATGTCCCAGTGAGTTTATAATCTAATTCTGTACCTAACATAGTATGTGGGGAGATGACCAAGCTAGAATACAATGGAGGTGAAAACAATGTGGATAAGCACGTTATGTCTGTGGATGAGCAATATCTTCCTGTATTACACTAGCAGTTTCCTTTAAATTCTTCTTCACAGTTAACAGTGCTAGGAAAAATGAAATTCTTTCTTAGTCAAAGGTCATGCTGTCTGATACAGGGAGGGGAAATATATGTATATTTTTTGGAATTAAAAATAAACAAAACCACACAACCTTCTTTAGCATTCAGAAAACAAAGTTTATCCTGCAGTAAGACTTATCTTCCAGCATCCAGTCTAAAATAAGTGATTGAGTTCTACCTACTGTGGTTCATAAACCATTCTTCAGATGGACTATAAGGGTTAGAGGAACCAACAGGAGTCTTCACAGAACTACAGCTTGATTTTCAGTGTATTGCTTTGCAGGTAGTCTACCTTTTAATTGTACAGGTAACAAGACAAGCTGTGTTACGTAGATCTTCACCTGACTCTTTATATGTACTTTCTGCTGTAACTATTTAACTCACTTGAAAGTTTGCTCCTTGATGTTGGGGATTGTCATACAATACAGTCAGTCATCTGACAGGACAAAAGCGGACTGTGCCAAAAGAAACGCTATAAATAAACTTTACACCGTATAAAATAAAATACAGAGATCATACAACCAGATGAAATAAAAGCTTTCAGAGCAAATGGAAATGTTACCTTTAACTCCACTGGCATAAAGGAAAAGATAATGGCTCGCGAATCCATCCAGAGTACTTTTTGTTCAGTTGCACTCAAAGCACTTTTAATACTATCAGTAAATTTAGTCTTTTTAACAGGCTCAGATATAGGAAGCGGTCTCTTACCCTCATTCAAGAATGTGATCTCTCTCCAGGGAAGGGATTCAGCTTCCTTTTTGTAAGTGTTAAGTATTTTAATGAGGTAAAAAGAGAAACAGATGCAGATCACAAGTGGCTCTGCTTAGCTTCACAGATCATGTTAAGCTAGATACAGTGCAGATGTAAAGAAATATACTGTACTTACAGCACAGACTCATGTGACTCCTGTATTTGCAAGTGACTGACTGAAAGCAGCCTTATGACTTCTGTCTCCAGCTCCTGGAGATGAGACAGATTAGGCTGGCAAGTTTAAGATGAGCAGTACCACTAAGTACAAGTGGTAGATGAGATTCTTCTTAGCCAGGATTGTTTAGCTTGCTATTATACTTGTTGAATTATGGTATCAGCTAGATGATTATTAAATAAAGCATGACTGATCTGGATCTTGTGTAAGCAAGAGCCTATGCTCTATTTACTGTGTAAACAGAAAGCAAAAAAAAAAAAAAAGTAAACCATACTAGTAATCCATTCAGCTGTTAGATATTCTGCAATGTTGTATACAAGCTGCAGTGAATCACCTGTGAAACTTCAGTAGCTTCAATCAGTTTTAATGCAACTGCCCACTTTATATCGGAACCTTAAGTATAGATCAGTACAAGGCAAATTAACTGAACAAATCAACAAATTAATTTATTCTGAGTAAATACCTAAATACAACCTATTTAACCAGGTTTCTCCTTGTCTCACTCCTATGTTACTCTATTTAAGCCCTTTTTTTTTTTTTTTTTGCCCCAGACAGTTTAAACAAATGTAAACGAAGGCAAGGAAGACAGAATAAGCTAACTATCTGTTCTGTTAAATTTTACCTAGTATTACTGTATTTTTAGATAGAATTTTGTTGGGTTAGGGATGGGTAGATATATTTCTCGGAGGAAGTGTTTTGAGCAGTCAGATCTTGACTGAGAAGTGGTAGATTACCGGCAGTAAAAACACAACTGGTGGTACACATCTTTCATAATCTAGAAAACAAGAAAATGATGTGATATGAGAGGATAATTTGCATTTAAATAACCAATTTTAAAGGAAATTTGATTTAATAATTCTCATAAGATGACTGATTGTCTTCCATTCACCTTCCCATCATACATTTCTGCTGCTTGTTTCATATACACGCACAGTACTTTACTTTCTTCTTAATGCTTTAGACTTGAAATTTCAATTTCCTTTTATAAATGTGCAATGAAGCTACAGAAGTAACTTTCAAGAGCTGTGTAGAAAACCTGTGTTATTACTGCAAGAGAAATTTTGCAAACGTAACAGTGGTTTATGCAGTTGTGCTGTCCCCTAACTAAAACTTCCCAAAGCTGGCTCCACGAGCGCTCCCCGAAACACAACTTCAGGCTTTGCATTAATTAGACTATACAGAACACACAAACCAAAGCAGTCATCTGCTCTACTGTCTCTGCATCTTCCTGATAACCTATGAAGACAAAACCCAGCTCAGATGGGCTATTCACAAATACAATAGCCGTACACCCTGCAGAGAGGAGATAGGCAGGGTGAAAAGGAACCACCACAAAACTGTTATCAGAAGAGGAACAGAAATAAGTACCAGATGCATGCATAATGAGGTAATATCGTAACAAAATGAGGCATTTAATTACACCCTATCTGGCAAGCTATTTATTTCTTCACTGTGCTAATGCTGCGCCAAAAAAAGAATAAGGATATTATTTCCCATCAACATTTATAACAATTGCCAGCAGTTAGAAAACTGCTTTTTAAAAGTTTGGTGTCAAGCTACTAAAGAGATATACTTTGCAGTTGTATTTTAAAACGTTAAGTGAAGTACAGGAGATTGTATCTGAGGAAGGAATTAAAGGACCAAAAACTCATCTACATAGTAGCCTAACACAAGGTGTTTAATCTCTCCTTCTTGTTCATTGGTTTTTATATTCAAACAGACTCTTCATAAATGGAATGTATTACAAGGGTTTCTTTGTTTTCTGTGAAGGATTTTTATGCTGAATTTGGTAAAACTTTACATTGGATGTCACCTAAATGTTGCTAATGTAACCACAATGAACTGTGACCATCCGCAGTGGTGAATATGACAAATGACCAGTCCTGGTGTGTTCTGTCCAAGTAAAGGAGATGGCCATGGTCTGCAGAAATAACTAAACTGGGGCTCCAAGTACATGGCAGATAATTAGCTGGGGCAAGATGACTCGATTGTCTCACAGACTGGTACTGCCTCTGTCCATGTGAGGACATGCAATACGCTTCTTTTAATCCACTTTGGCCTGATTGTTTCTTGCAGCCCCGACCCCAACCCCTGGTAATGCTGTGCTCCCAAAATAGCGGATAAACAGACCATAATATTGCTCATTGTTCCTTAAATATGTTTTCTCTTTGTATCATAGCACCAGCTGTATATACTAGGTTCCTAAAGGGTAGCAATTAGGAAATAAATCTCTGCCTCTCACACTGTTATATGCAGTTCTCAGCATCCTTTGTGATGTCCTGTAAAACCAGATCCCATCCTAATCATCCTTTTTATCCCAGCACTTGGGATTTGCTAACACTGAGTGCACTACCAGCAATAACCCACTAAACATATACATAGGTGAAAAGGGGATTAAGGAAAGGCAAAGGACAGAAATACCATACACTTTTGATTTTTGTTTGTTTTGTTTTGTTTTGTTTTTTACAGACCTCTGTCTACTCAAGTGTCAAAGCATTAATCCCAAACATGACAAATGCTTTAAGCCTGTGCTTCTAAAGGATGTCAGCCTGGGGGAGGTATCACTTCAGAGTGCTTCCAGCTGGACAAAGGCATGTAGCAGTGTTCCTCATACCAATCTCTGCTGTGACTACACCATGATATATGATCTTAGGTAGGAACAATTAAAACAGGTACAGTAATTACTTAGAGATAGCTACCATAGCTGAGAATCCAGTAAGGAGCCACTTGTTTCCCAAAGTGCAGTAAGACAAAAAAGATAGCCTTTAGAGATACATGCTGCTCTTATATGGGTGGCAAACAGAAAGCTGGTAAACTCAATGGATGGGTTTGACAGAACAGGGGACCAGAGCCCACAGTCCTTTGTAATGTGGTTTTCTGTGCAGGTAGCCTGATTATTTTCTTTTGTAGACTGGAGGAAGAGGAGATGATGATGGTCCTGCACTACAGGCAGTCCTTAATGCTAATATCAGCTCTCAATAAGGCTGGGTGGCTACTGAGCTAGTGGTGTCCTGGAAGTTTGATTTGGAAAGGTACCAGAGAATGGCTTGTGAACGAAGAACTACGAGAGAAGGCTTCTGAGCTGCACTAGGTGAGTGTTATCTGTCACATTCATCCTGCTATATGCTGCTGTTACGGGGAAACAGCCACATGCAGAGAAGAGATACCTAGGCCACAATCCTCTTTTTAGCTTGTCACAATTACATTTCTTTGCTTGCTTTTTAGGATGCTGCCTACGTTCATGTGATCCAAATAAATTCTGCATACCAGAAGAACAATTAAAGTTTTAGCAAGGGAGAAAAAAAGTAATAGGATAAGAGCTAAATTATGATTGCAAAACTCTATTTCTGCATAACTGCTTTCCTTGCAAATCTGGCATGCTAATGAGAGAGTTACACATGTACAAACTGATCCAGGTATTGCACCAAGCAATCTGGACTACAATCTTTTAACTATTATGTAGGAGAATTCCTCAAGAATGGCAGTACTTGTTTTTCTGGCATTGTCCATTTCCGATACATTACTCAAAGACTTGATTCTAAGGTTTTGATTAATTAAGGGATCAGAGTATAAATACTAAGGTCTTAGAATGTGGATGTATATCAATGTGAACTGAACTCCCAGTTAATTAAATAAAAGCACAGAATAAAATAACAAATGTTATGGTCTGTATAGAAGCTCCAGGTAGAGATGAATGGCTGTAAAGGCAGTAGCTGCTGGAGACAGTTGGCAAACACTGACATATCCAACCTCCAAAAGCTAACAAATGAAGAAATCTTTGTCAGCAAAAAGGTTTATGCCCATATATTTATGCTGTATACATCTCCTTGATGTATGGATGTAACATAAAGGTCTACTATAGCAGGCCCAGCAAGTGTTTGCAAGCTTATACCTTAACCAGGAAGAATAAGTTCTCAAAATGCACGGACAAACACATGCAAGGATTTTTTTCAGTATTTCGGTGTGTTTCTTACTCAAAAATAAAATCAGTGAACACGGAAACTTACAATTCCATTCTGTACGCTGAAGCCCAGCTGGTATTTTAAGTCTGGCCGTTTTATGAGGACAGTAGTGACAGGAGGACAACTGACAATGTTCAGTTTGACTTGCGTCTGATTCTTGAGACCCTGTAAGATATCCCAAAAGTTAGTATTTCTGGAAGAGATCATAATTTTTTCTTTCATTAGTGTTTTTCTAATTACAAGAGTGTAATGAGAGTGTTCCCAGAATGTAGTTGGGAAACAACAGCTAGAATTAATAGAAATCTGTTGTTAACTTTGAGATATGTGTCTCTACTTCATTAACCATACTGTATTTCCTAAGCTATTTGGCCCAACAAAATGTATCAAAGCCTTAGCTTTAATTACTAAAAAATCTTTCAATTCAAGAATGACTAAAATTGACTAATGCCTGCCCTTTACCAGCCTCTGGCTAATTAATGTCCTGCTGCTGATCTTGACGTGTCTGAAGAGCAATTTAGCCTCAGCAATTAAAGATAATCCATTCTGAGATTCAATTGTGTCTGGGGAATCTTCACACACTCACTTGAACTGTCCTGCAGTCTACCAGCTCCCCATTCAGCCTCCCATCAATTCAACTCCATGAAGCCCAAGAGAAGCATAGTAGATATTTTTTTTCAAGACCAGGTTGGACGAGGCCCTGGGCAACGTGATCTAGTGGGTGGCATCCCAGCCCATGGCAGGGTGGATGGCACTAGATGATTGTGAAGGTTCCTTCCAACCCAAGCCATTCTATGACTGATTTTAATCCTCAGATTTTAATTTGGAGTATGTGGGGAAGCCTGAAACTTTGAAGACAGTTAAGTAACTTATGCTGGGAAGGTATTTCAGACCTGGCCTTGTTTGCTGGTCCAGTAACAGAGCTGTAGCCAAATTTTCCAGTCTTAATTTTCTGTACATTAGCACCCCCAAATCTCTCTTTCTAAGCCTGCTTCTTATTAGTCGTGGCTTACTTATTTTTCATAGCAATACGAAAAACCATATCTGCTGGACATCTACAGGGTTGCTTGCCAGAATATCACATCTCTAATGGCTTACAATCTACAACATATAGTTGTAAGTTTGGGGTACCTTTATAATCCCTTGACATGTTGCAAGAGGTAGACCAACTAAACTGGTCCCATTAATAGACATAATTTGGTCTCCAATGCTTAATTTTCCTGAACGGGCAGCAGGGCCTCCATTCATCATGTTAGCCAGGATAACGGTGGGTAGAATGGATCCCCATCCAGATTCCACAATCACTACTCCAAGAATTTCTCCCTTCTGTTTTTCTAGCTGGAGCTGCAATTAAAAGAGAAGGAAAAAAAAAAAAAGTTTTTGCTTTGATTCATCTGAATTTGAGCAACAGCATCTCATTTGTTCCTGATTAACACTTAAAAAAAAATACCAAAAAAACCCCAACAGATTTGAATCACTTTGAAATGTTATATATTTTTTGTTCTGATTTTTAGTTAAACCAAGATTTGTCCAATTGAATTTTACCTTGTTTGCTACAAGAGAAATACTTTGTCATGTTTATATGTACAGGAACGCACTTTATTGATAGCTAGTGACTGCAGTCATATTAAAGTACACATCAAATCCCAACTTTCCTATCTGCAAGTATGGATTAAAAATGCTCTCTTCCCAAGAACACACATTCTGCATGAGAATCTGTAATGTTAGAAAAAATGAGTATAACTAGGAAAGTTGTGACTGAAGGAGTAAGCAAATGCAATTCATCTTAAAATAAGATTGCTTTAGGAAGTTTTTAGGCGTTTCCAGCATGGAAACACTCTGCCTTTGGAACATGGGCCAAATCCCCATCACACTGTAGCAGTGTAAGACGACAGCAGAATCTGGGCACAGCTGCACCTACCATGTTCTGGTTTAGAATGCTCAGTATTACAGTGCCTTATGTATGAAATGTGAAATATATGGCTATTTCATACGTGTTAAGACTTACACTTAGGTAATTTAGGGGTACTTAAAAGAAATTCTTGCCTTTTCACACATTATAAGTGTGAAACTCCATTTCAAGGGGCATTTTTGCTGGTGTTCTACTAGGGGAAGAGAAATTAGCTTGCTCAGTGCCTCAGCATCCTGGACACATGGTTCTTGTATCTTTTAAGCAAGAAATCACTTACAGTGGGCATAAAAATGGATTGCCATCTCTCTTTCTGTATCAATACTTTTTTTAAAAATAAAAATGCCTTACACTGTGTACTGCAACTAGTGTAAGCACAGAGCTTATTTATGTTAGATGTAAATGTACTTTATTACTGGTTGGATGAAAGGAAGCAGAAGGAACCAGGGAAAAAAAATCTAAAAGCTCACAAAGCTGATTTTAGTAGCAGAGTATTGATGAAACAATGCATCTTGAGATGTCAAACCATCCTTAAAATTTCAAAAGATATTTCTATGAGAACTACTTTCCTCTGAAAGAGATGGATCAATTTGAAAATGAAAATTTCCAAACTAGTTTACCTCTTTGCAGTTTTCTGAATTGGAAAAGTGTATGAGGTCATCATTGTACATCTCTTGGGTATTGATGATGTCACTGTATTCTTTTTGACTGAGATCCTCTGGGTTAATTCCATTTGCTCTCAAAAATTCTTGGTAAGCCACGCTGAAAGCCTGACCGATTGACTGAGCTATCAGCTGTGCCTATAATGTAGAACAAAACACAGCTGAGAGAAAGGTCTGATACAGTTTACACCTGAAACCATAAGAAACAGAGAGACTGGATTTGAAGACAAAGTCAAAATGAAATACTCTATATACTTGCTATGTTAGTACGTATATAAAGTCACTTTAAGGTCAGTTGTACAGAAAATATCCCTTTTATCCAAAATCAAATGCAAACTCCATTTAAAAAAATGTGCTGATTTCCTTTCATCAGTACATTGCAGTAGCGAGCAGCCATATGCTATTTATGTACTTGTTCCAACGAACACTGGAGAGTACTGGCTTTGTACCAACACGGAAGAGCTTACAGAAGAGATTGTCACAGACTGTGCTTCTGACCACCGTGTATTTGCAAGAGTGATAAGAGCTGTTGCTAAGCTTGCACATGCTTTCACAGACATGTATGCACCAATGATTTTGGTTGCAGTGTCCCCTGATGCTTCTCCACCTTGGTTTTATATGACTGCAAACACAGAATCACAGAATTGAAGGGGTTGGAAGGGACCTCGAAAGATCATCGGGTCCAACCCCCCTGCCAAAGCAGGTTCCTTAGAGCAGGCCGCCCAGGTAGGTGTCCAGACGGGCCTTGAATATCTCCAGAGAAGGAGACTCCACAACCTCCCTGGGCAGCCTGTTCCAGTGCTCCGTCACCCTCACTGTGAAGAAGTTCTTTCTCATGTTGGTGCAGAATTTCCTGTGCTCTATCTTGTGGCAATTACCCCAATTACCAAACAATGTTTTAATAAAACCATCTCCTCTCTCATTACTGCCATGATACCTGTCTCACATTGCCAGCAAACCAGTAATAGCCCTTCTTTAGAGACTGGACGTCTACAATAGCTACTCCCATTACCGCCTTTTGAAGGGCAATGTTAGGGGTGATTTCAAGACCACAGCCAGAGCCATAACTATATCTTTCTCACGTTAAGTACAACTCTTCAAATCCCCTGTGTGTTCATTGATTTTTGGAGCGTTTATCTGGGCATGCATTTCACAACAGTATGTAATATGAGATGACTTCACGT